>NC_073396.1:23208055-23532430 GCF_028641065.1 Leucoraja erinaceus
TGTTCAGATTAGCTTCCTGCATTAAGAGTTTAAAGATCATTGGGTTTTAAACCATTCTGACAGGTATGTGAAGGGGGAAATCAATATAGAGCTGTATAATCAGATTAGTTTCCTGTATTAAGATTACAAAGACCATTGGGAATAAGACCAATTTCAATATACATGTTTAAAAAAAAATAAATGTTGAAATATTCAGCTGGTCAGATAACATCTGTGGATAGAAATAGAATTAACATTTCAGATTGATTATCTTTCATCAGAAGTGATAACATTTGAGCAAAGGACAATTTTTAAAAGTGAATGAAGAAGAGAATGAGAAGTAGGACAGAAGTTTTTCTATCTCCTTGCCACCTTTCACAGGCAGTTCTAATGGTGTTAATGAACATTTGATTTTTTTTTATTGTGCCAATGTGACTGAAGGAGACAATTTTGGGCAATGTTCACTGCGTATGAAACGTTCAGTAACGTGCTGGCAATATTCAGTCATTCAACTGATGGCCCATAATTTTTTTTACACTATTCAGTAAGTGAAAATACTTGAAACTAAACAAAACACAAAGTGCTGGAGCAACTCAGTGAGTCAGGCATGAAATGTGGAGGGAATGGACAGACACCATTTTAGATCGGGAACCTTCCTCGGACTTTCCTCGATCCGAATCATTATCAGCCCTTTCCCCCCACAGAATCTGCCTGACTCGCTGAGATCCTCCAACACTTTGTTTTGCTGAAGATTCCAGCATCTGCAGTTACTCGTGTCCTCATAACATCAAATGAAATTAGATGAATGATTCAGTCACATGCAATATAATAACTAAGTTAATATTTAGAATATGTAGAAACTGTTCATATTTAACACATTTACAATTGATATTGGACATATGCAAACCGCACAATTGGACACAAAATAATTTGATTTTTATTCCAGTAAACCCTCACAATATCGGGCCAAGGGGGGAAGGATGGTGTCTGTTATTGCCGATTGTCCGCTACAGGTGCACAACCTTTTATCCGAAAGCCTTGGGACCAGCCACTTTTCGTAATTCAGAATTTGTCGGTCTTCGGAATGGAAATTTTTTAGCGTAGATTTTAATGGCTGGCTCAGTGGTAGAGTGTTCGACTCATATCCGCAAGGTTGCGAGTTTGCGCCTTGATCCCGGCAGTTACTCGGTCGCAAGTTTGAGTCTTCAATGTCGTTTTTTCTTGCAGAATAAATGTTTGTATGAAATGCAGTGTAGGAGAGGTGTACTGACTGTGTGGGCAGAACTTTGGAAGTGATTGCCCACCAGTCTAAAAAGCCGCTGTGTCTCCCTGTCCCTGGGATAGCAGGGGGCGATCAAACAGCACAATACCCCCCTCCCCCTCCAACTCCAGAGGAATCCGCTCCCCGATGGGCCGCTACGGCGACAAGTGGCAGTTTGCCCACAGCCCGAGCTGCGCCACACCAAGAACACCTTGCACACCATCAGCTTCTGCCCCTACGTGTTCCTCTGGAGTTGGAGCGAGGCTGGGCTGGAGTTGCTGCTGGCTGTGGGTCTCTGGGATCTCCTTGCTTGCAGTGGGCCTGGGGGTCGCTGTCCCGTTGGTCCTGACGTCTCCGGCCACCCCCCTGGACTGGAGCTGAGACTGGGAACTGTACCGCCCTTGCCCCCTCCCTCTGCAACTGCAAACAACCACACTCTCCTGCAAGGGCGGTACAGTTCCCGGAGGATAGCAGGTGGCCGGAGACGTCAGGACCAACAGGAACCCGCTCCCCGATGGGCCCCTACGACGCCCCGAGCTGCGCCCCGTCATCCGCAACCCAGGTTCCTCTGTAGTTGGAGCGGGGCTGGGCTGCTGTTGGCTGTGGGTCTCTGGGTTCTCCGTGCTTGCGGTGGGCCTGGTTGTCGACGTCCAATTGGTCCTGACGTCTCCGGTGACTGCACTGGCCTGCTGCCATCGCCAACGTGAAGACAGTACAAAGCCCCCGCGCCGGTGCAATGAGCGGGGAGCTGGAGAGGGGAGGGATGGGGTCACACACATGGCCGGGGAGCAGAGGGGTGTAGGTGGGTTGAAACTGAAGGGAGCGACAACCTGCTGCTGCCTGCACGCTGAGTTAAAAAGTTCCCACGCAAGACTCACGATACACTGTATCGTGTCTACCGTGGGAACTTTTTAACTCAGCGGGCAGGTAGCAGCATATTGTCAATTATTAACCCTCCCGCGCAATATACCCTCACCTTCTCTTTTATGGATGGGGATTTAGTTCCCCTTTCTTCGAGGACCGATCCGCTGTCACCTCTGCGGGCCGCCCTCGGTGAATGTCCTGTCTCCCTGTCCCTGGAATAGTAGGGGCGATCAAACAGCACAATACCCCCCTCCCCCTCCAACTCCAGAGGAATCCGCTCCCCGATGGGCCGCTATGGCGACAAGTGGCAGTTCGCCCATAGCCCGACTGCGCGACCCCAAGAACAAGACGTACCCCTTGCACACCATCAGCTTCTGCCCATACGGGGAGCGTGTTCCTCTGGAGTTGGAACGGGGCTGGGCTGGAGTTGCTGATCTGGGATCTCCGTGCTTGCAGTGGGCCTGGGGGTCGGTATTCCGTTGGTCCTGACGTCTCCGGTGACTGGCACTGTGCAGCTAGCATCGCAACGTGAAGACAGTACAAAGCCCCCGCGCCGGTGCAATGAGCGGGGAGCTGGAGAGGGGAGGGAATGGGTCACACACATGGCCGGGAAGCAGAGGGGTGCAGGTGGGGTGAAACTGAAGGGAGCGACAAACTACTGCTGCCTGCACGCTGAGTTAAAAAGTTCCCACGCAAGACTCACGATACACTGTGTATCGTGGGTCTACCGTGGGAACTTTTTAACTCAGCTGGCAGGTAGCAGCATATTGTCAATTATTAACCGTCCCGCGCAATATACCCTCACCTTCTCTTTTATGAATGGGGATTTAGTTCCCCTTTCTTCGAGGACCGACCGGAGGTTCCGCTGTCACCTCTGCGGGCCGCCCTCGGTGAACGTTTTCAAGGACCTTTCTTCAAGGACCGAAAACATTTCGCTATTCGGAGGTTTTCGTTATTTGGATCTTCGGATAAAAGGTTGTGCACCTGTATAACCAAATGAGGGAGGTAAAGTTTAACCCAAGGCTGGGAGGGAAGAAATGTGGCGTTGGGAGGGTTTCAACCAGCGGGAATTCACAGGGCCAGGAACCGCACAGCCCCTGGCCCCACACATGGTGCGCCGGGGATGGGCCCTGTACTGACGCCGCCTTCGTGCTGCTCGCTCACGCCACTCACGCGATCGGAAGCTCCCGCCACCTGGCACCAGCTCATTGTGTAACTGGTGAAAGGTGAGGGGCAACGCAAGCCTCAGTTCACTATCAGCTACATAGAAGTCCTTTATTATGAGGGTTTACTGTACCATACTCACTTATTCTGGCACAATGTTAATTTAAACCTTTAGATCTAGCAGTCAGTAACTCATTCAATGTTAGCAATGGTGTTGTTTCATCTCTGAACTTGGGGCTACAATAGATGCTGCCAGTTAATGCTCGGGTAACTATCCTGGGTACATGCTAACTGAGAGACTATTAACTGACCATTTACAAGTAGATTCAATGCGGTATATATAATTTCAAGATACTATGCAACTGGTCCTTGCTTCCAGGCTATGACGAGTGCCAATGCTGTGGTATCCTATGAAATTGTTCTTTCCATCACTCGACTGATCAAAAAATATGGAAAAGAACTGCAGGTGGTTACTTGGGAACAGCTTATGGATATCATTGAGCGATTGCTTCAGCAAATTGAGGTAAGTTTGAAGTCTGCTTGTTTAAATCTTGGTGTTTATCTTTTAGACAGGGCATCCAGGTCCTTATTCTATAATCCTAAGTGTGCCTGTTATTCCACTAAACACAAACACAATTCTGTGAAAAGGACTACGTTTTACATCAGGCAGCCAAGATAATAGAAACATTGGTGCAGAGTAGGCCATTTGGCCCTTTGAGCCAGCACCACCATCCAATATGATCATGGCTGATCATCTAAAATCAGTACCCCGTTCCTGCCTTTTCCCCATATCCCTTGATTCCTTTAGCCTTAAGAGCTAGAGCTAACTCTCTCTTGAAATGTTCATTATTAGCTGCCATCTCTGCAGTGTGTAATTTTTTCCTGGTCATTTATCCTGATTTTTCTAATCAATAAATCAGGAATAAATAAGAAGCCTATAATTGTAACACATGCATCCCCAAAGGACAAAGTAGATTTGAAATTCCAATATTCAGTGATTACATTTTGTTTGATTTCAATTTTGAATTGACAAGGAACCTTTCAGCTCAATAGACCTATACCAGCTTCTCTGAAAGCGTATTCCTGTTAGTCCATTGTTCTTTCCCCATAGCCCTGCACTTTTATTTTAGTTTAATTTGGAGATACAGTATGGAAACAGGCCCTTTGGCCCACCATGCACATGCCCACCAACGATCGCCCCTACATAGTTCTACCCTACACACTAGGGATAATTTACAGAAGCCAATTAACCTGCCTGTCCTTGGAATGTGGGTGGAGACTAGAGCACTCAGAGAAAACCCACATGGTCACAGGGCGAATGCACAAACTCCGCACAGACAGCACCCGTAGCCAGGATCGAACCTGGGTCCCTGGTGCTGTAAGGCAGCAACTCTACCACTACGCCACTGTGCAGCAGTAGTTATTTCCTATTCCAGGTAAATATTCATTTCCCCAAATAGGTGAATTGTGTTGATGTATTGCAGATCAATTCTTTTTGTTGATACATACATGTTGGAATCCATACAACCTCCACTGTTTATAAGCTTTATAATGGAATTTCCTTTGATTTGGCATAGCGATCAAGCATTTATGTCTGTTTAGTAACCCAGAGGCCCAAGCTAATAATCCTCTGACAGCAGGCGTGTAATCTTCCTTAGTTTTTAGAATGTGAATTCAATTTAAAAAATTTAATATTTGACCTGTGAAGCCGTTTGTTTTTTAAGCAAATGAGTTGTTCTCCTGAGATCTAATATCTTAAAGTAAACACATCAATTTTCTTTGATTGATTTGGTGATTGCTGTTAATTGCAATAGCAATTTCCTCTACTTTGGCATTGAATCCGGCTTCCAGTTGGAAAAAGTATGCATTGGCTGTGACTCATTGAAAAGTGCTCTCTCTTCTAATTGAAAAGCTCCAGGTTTGAATCCCACTCTAGAGACCTGAGCACAGAATCTGGGTCAAAGCTCCACCATCAAAAGTGGAATGAAGCACTTTAAACAGACAGGGAATTATTCCTGACATTCTGGTCAATATTTATCCCTCCTTCGATGTTATTTAAACAGGGCAGCATAGTGAAGCAGCTGGTAGAGTTACTGCTTCACAGTGCCAGAGATCTGGGTTTGATCCTGACCGCTGTTGCTGTCTCTGTGAATTTTACGCATTCTCCCTGTGACCACGTGGATTTCCTCCGGGTGTTCCCGTTTCCTCCCGCATCCCAAAGGCCTCTTTAAATTGCCCCTAATGTGCAAGGAGTGCATGCAAAAGTGGGATAACGTAGAACAAGTTGGAATGGATGATCGATGGTCAGCGTGGATTCGGTGGGCCGAAGGGCCTGCTTCCCCTCTGTATCTCTAAAACTGAAACCAAACGTATCATTATCTGCGTGTTTTATAACATGGATCATAGAACAGTACAGGAACAGGCCCTTAGGCTCATAATGTCTATGCTAAATGGGACCAGCTTTGATTAGATATCTTGGTCAACATAGACGAGTTGGGCCGAAGGGCCTATTTCCATGCTGGATGACTCTTATGACGATATAAACTAGTCTCATCTGTCTGCACATGATGCATTTATGATGTTTTTAATCAAATTTGTTCTGTGCGTGTTGGCTTTTCTACAAAAGTATTCTTTGACTGGGAAATCCTGAAAATGTGTATAAATGTAAATCTCCCTGCTTTAAAAAAACCTTGTTATGATGATATGTTGGAATTAATTCAAATAACATGCCTGTGTAACATGCATTTTAATGTTGGTTAGACATCCCCCTAATTATTTTTATGGTCCCAATTTTTAGACACTGGGTAGTAATGAGCTGTCAGTTATTGTACATGAGCTGCTAACCACAATAGAAGAGTTGTATGAACTGAACGACTATCACGGTCCTCACGAACGATTATTTGCACTGATTGAAAAATGTTCCAATAAAAGGCCGGTAAGATTCCAAAATTGCTGCCGTCATCTTTATTTGTGAAATAGTTCTTGAAACGTCTGATATTGAGCTGAATTGTATTGCTGCTGCTTGAATTGTAGTACTTGCTATAGCTGCTTAATGGTGCACATTTGATGTCAAATACAGTGCCCTCCATAATGTTTGGGACAAAGACCCATCATTTATTTATTTGCCTCAATACTCCACAATTTGAGAGTTGTAATAGAAAAATCACAAATGGTTAAAGTGCACATTGTCAGATTTTATTTAAGGGTATTTTTGTACATTTTAGTTTCGCCATGTAGAAATTACAGCAGTAATTTATAGATCCCTCACCTGGCAGCTTGTTCCATATACCCACCTCCCTTTGTGTTAAAAAAATTGCCTCGCTGGCTCCTATTATTAAATTTCTCCCCCCCCCCCCCTCCCCCCCTCATCTTATACCTATAGTCTTTTCTTTGACTGGATAGCATGCAACAAAGGCTAATTCTTTGTATGTATACATACTTGGCTAATAAAATTTATTCAGTTCAATTCCTGATTCAATTTCGCTGTACCTCTGTACACATGACAATAATAAACTAAACTAAACTAATTGGCACGAGAAAAAGTAATGCAGTCCATTCTGTGATTTAAAAGAAATGCTGGTACAAAACTCGTTAACCATTTCACACATTGTATTTTGTCTTAACTGTTTGAAGGAGATCTCCGTCCTTACACTAGTGTCGTACCGGGCTCAGTCTATTCACCCAGCCAAGCACTGCTGGATTCAGAATCTGCAGAAACTAATGGATAAGTTCTTCAAGTAAGAGTCCGTATTCATTTACTCTGCTTCTCCCGCATTTTTATTGTCCCGTGATTTTTGTGGGTCTGGTAATTTTTTTCTTTCTTTTTCACTCTCTCATCCCCACCGCCCCTGATCATAGCTGGGAAAATGTAAATTCTGTAGATACTTTAGCATTCCCAGTGACTTCCATCCTTTTTCCTTCCAGGAATGAAAATCGAAGCACCATTCGCAAGAAAGCTCTGGACGTCTTGTTGTTTGTTTTGAGCATTAATCGACAATTATATGAAGTGAGTGAAAAATCTGAAGGGTAGGTTTCAAGCAAAATATCAAAGTACTGGGGTGATTCAACGGGTTACGCAGCATCTCTGGAGAACATGGATCAGGCTTAGAATCATGGAAAAGGCTCAGTATGAAGTCTGAAGAAGAGTCTAAACCCGAAACGTCCCCTATCTATGTTCTCCAGAGATGCTGCCTGACCTGCTGAGTAACACCACCACTTTGTGTTTTTTGCTCATGGTTCCAGTATCTGCAATTCCTTGTCAAAGGTTGGGTAGCCAGGTTTTGCGTGGCAAAAGTTTAACGATAGGCTGTGGACCTATGATAGGGTGTAGGTTTGGCTTTGGCAATTTTGTTTTCGGGAATATCTGTTACTATCTGTGATTTCATTGGAGTGCTTGGCCTCTTTCATGTGAGTTAAGAGTTTAAATTATGTGTGCTCTCCATCTATTCCCAATGCTGGGAGCCTTGGAGCAGATTGATAATTCTTTGAGCAGGTTATCTCCTGGTGATCACTGTTCAATTTTTACATTGATGTGTATGTATTGCATTGATTAGCCAGAATGATTAAATTTGAGATATGAATTTTGTATACATAGTTGACTTTTGTTTCTTCCAAAATACATAATTAAAGATGTGTCCCACCCCAGTCAGCATAATCAAAGATAGACACAAAATGCTGGACCTGTCCCACCCTGGTCATTTATTTTTCTCCCTGCTCCTGACAGGCAGAAGGTACAGAAGCTTGAAAGTGTGCACCACTAGACTCGGGAACCGCTTCTTCCCCTCAGTTATCAGCCTTCTAAACAGTCCTTCCATAAGCTAAGGTGTAGTCGGATTCACCCCTACCCCATTGAGGACATTGGACTTTGCCTAAGAAATGAATGCGCTACAATGCTGAACTATATCCTGCACTCTGTATCTTCCCCTATGTTCTATCCATTGTACTTGAGTTTGAACTGATTGGATCAATGTATGGCATATCTTTTCTGCTTGGATAGCATATAATAAACCCAAACATTCCTCCATAAAGTGTCAAAAGATTGTCGCTGGTGGTTATTTCTGATAATTTAATGCAAGTGTTGTACATTTCACAGGAGGAGCTAATTGAAGCAGTGGTGATCCCTCAACTTGGGCATGTTGCAGAGGATAAGGATCACATGGTACGGAGATTGGCTGCACAGCTGCTCGTAGACCTGGCAGTGGACTGCCACACGCCTCAGTTTAACAGTCTCTTGGACATCATAGAAAAGGTATTAGTTCTGAAAGATAGCATTTTTTAAATTTAATTTTAAATTTTATCTTGGCATCATATTTGGCACAGACATTGTGGGCTGAAGGGCCTGTCCCTGTGCTGCACTGTTCTATTTTCTATTTATTAATATAATTTGGTTTGTGTCCAAAAGCAGGGAATAGCCCTGACAAATTTGATGTTGTTTCTAAAAGTGCAAAATCATGTACCGAAGTGGTTGCACAGTGCAAACACGTCGCACAGTATATGACTTCCACTTCATCTCTTGTCTATTCCATGTGAATCTGTTTGTTAGAAACTGTAGTTATGTGATTTTTGAATAGAAGCAAAATCTCATGATATAGCTGTTAAAATATTGCAGGTTGGTTTCATAAAATGGTAAAGAGTTGTGTTTAAAATATAGCCATACCAATTATAAACAATACAAATTCTTAGCTCATAATAGCAATACAAATTAACTCATGTTAAGATTACAAGAGGTTCACTATTGTTAAGATTTCATGAGACAATTATATTGCATAGCAATTTGATAATTTACACTGAAATACATCTATTTCACCAATGCATAGTTTGTAACTAGGTATCTCTAACCTAAAATATTGAATATATAATTATGTATGGCTACAACATGCATGCATGTTTAGTTTAGAGATACAGCATGGAAATGGCCTCTGACGGTTACTGAGTCCAAGTTAACTGGCGATAACCCATTCATACTAGTTCTATGTTATCCCACTTTCAAATCCACTCCCTACACACTTGGGGCAATTTACTGGGAACCAATTACACTTACAAACCCTCATGTCTTTGGGACGGGATAAAACAGGAGCACCTGGAGGAAACCCTTGTTATAACAAGGAGAAAACACCTAAAATTAACAAAATATATTAATAACATTAATTTGTTTTTAAGGTTATCAATCGACCACTCATTGATCCATCTGTTGTAGAAGCAGTGGAAAGCAACTTTCTATATGATTCACCTCTGGAGGACGTGAAGACAGCAGTCTTGGGTCTTCTGGAAATTCTGCAGGTTGATCATATGCTTAATTTCATGTGAGCTTGTTTTTGTGAATGTTGAGCTTGAAAACCTTGCTACCTTTAATGACCATAGAAACATAGAAATTAGGTGCAGGAGTAGGCCATTCGGCCCTTCGGGCCTGCACCGCCATTCAATATGATCATGGCTGATCATCCAACTCAGTACCCCGTACCTGCCTTCTCTCCATACCCTCTGATCCCCTTAGCCACAAGGGTCACATCTAACTCCCTCTTAAATATAGCCAATGAACTGGCCTCAACTACCCTCTGTGGCAGAGTTCCAGAGATTCACCACTCCCTGTGTGAAAAAAGTTCTTCTCATCTCGGTTTTAAAGGATTTCCCCCTTATCCTTAAGCTGTGACCCCCTGTCCTGGACTTCCCCAACATCGGGAGCAATCTTCCTGCATCTAGCCTGTCCAACCCCTTAAGAATTTTGTAAGTTTCTATAAGATCCCCTCTCAATCTCCTAAATTCTAGAGAGTATAAACCAAGTCTATCCAGTCTTTCTTCATAAGACAGTCCTGACATCCCAGGAATCAGTCTGGTGAACCTTCTCTGCACTCCCTCTATGGCACTCCCTCAAATGCTTAGGCACCCTTCGTGAACCGTTCTCTGGGGAAGCAATTAAGGCTGTGTCACTGGCCTGTTGGTTATTCAACTGAGATAAAAACTGACATTATTTGGTTTAAAAACATAATTTTAGCCGAGACTTTCTATCCATTCCTTATGTTGGCTACTTTTAATAGCTTACAATTGTGCACAAATTACCCTGAGAGTCATAGAATCATACAGTGCGGAAAAAGCCCTTCGCCCTACTTGCCCGCACCAACCAACATGTTCCATCTACACTAGATCCACTTGCCTGCATTTGGCCTATATACTTCTAAATCTGTCCCATCCATGTACCTGTCTAATTGCTTAAAGGTTGCAATAGTCCTTGCCTCAACTACCTCCTGGGCAGCTCGTTCCATACACCAACCACCCTTTTTGTGTGAAAAAGTTACCCCTCAGATTTCTTTAAAATCTTTCCCCTCTTCACCTTAAACTCATGCCCTCTGGTCCTCGATTCCCCTACTCTGGGCAAGAGACTCTGTGCGCCTTCCCGAGCTATTCCGCTCATGATTTTACGCACCTTTGTAAGATCACCCCTCATTCTCCTGCACTTCAGGGAGGGGTTGAACTACAAAGATTGGTATTGCGTTGATGTAACAAGTCCTTTGGTAGAATTGTTTGAAAGATACAGCAGGGAAACAGGCCCTTCGGCCCACAGAATCCATGCCAACGATCGATCACCCATTCACACTAGTTCTATGTTATCCCACCTTTGTGTCCACTCCTTACACACATGGCTAATTTACAGAGGCCAAGAAGCCTACAAACCCGCACATCTTTGAGATGTGGGAGGAAACCGAAGCACCCAGAGGAAGCCCATGTGGTTACAGGGAGTGCATGCAAACTCCACATGGACAGCATACGAGGTCAGGATCAAACACAGGTCTTCATAGGTTCTAGGAGCAGAATTAGGCCATTAGTCCCATCAAGTTTACTCTGCCATTCAATCATGGTTGATCTATCTTTCTCTCTCAACCCCATTCTTTGGCCTTCTCCCCATAACACCTTACGCCCTTATTAATCAAGAATTTGTCAATCTCCGCCTTAAAAATATCCATTGACTTGGCCCCCACAGCGGTCTGTGGCGATAAATTCCACAGATTCACCACCCTATGACTAAAGAAATTCCTCCATCTCCTTTCTAAAGGTACGACCTTTTATTCTAAGGCTATGGACTCTGTTCTTAGACTCTCTCACTAGTGGAAACATCCTCTCCACATTCACTCTATCCAGGTCAAATTATTGGACCAGCAATCCTGACAGTTGGATTGATTTAGGGTTAAAACCTTACATAAAAGCTTGGAAATGTAAATAGAGTCAAACAGAAAATAGGCCCTTCAGCCTAACCTGTCCATGCCGACCAAGTTGCCCCGTCTCCACTAGTCCGGTCCATATCCTTTTAAACCGTTCCTATCCATGTGTCTTTTAATTGTTGTGATGGTAATTGCCTCATCTATGCCCTCTGGCAGTTTGTTCCATATACACATTACCCTGTTTGTAGAAAGGTTGCACCTAAGGTTCCTATTAAACCTTTCCCCTCTCACCTTAAAATTGAGTACATTTCTGAATAACATCTGGTATTCATAATGGTGACTATTAGATTCCCAGATAACTCAAATAAAGATTTTATGGGAATCGAGTGAAATCCGGTCACAATCTAAATATTATCTACTCAACATCATAACAGGAAAACATGAATAATTTTAATGATGGGAGAATCTTAACTACCGTCTGAATATATTGTAACAAGTCACTTACGTTGAGGGGAACAAAACGCTGATCATGTGAATACATTTTAAAAACAATTATAGAGTAAATATAATTGCGTTTTTATCACCGTATAATGTGTGCCAGCCCAGATAACGTGTCGTTTTCAAGATTAGAATTTGTACTTCTTAAAATACACAAAATAATTTTGGTAACCTAATAAGATTAATTAAAATGTTCCACTTGATTTAACTTCCCACAGAAATGAAATGGATCATATCAAAGAGTGTACTTAGTAAGGTTTTTGTAATTTCTAGGTGCTTGTTCTTGGTGGTATTTGAACTCTCTTACAAAGTAAGCTGTTTTCCTTTCTTTCCTGCATCTCCATAAAACTACCATTATATATTTAGTTTAGTTTAGTTTATTGTCACATGTACTGAGGCACAGTGAAAAGCTTTTTTGTTGCTGCTATCCAGTCAGTGGAAAGATTATACGTGATTACAATGAAGCAATCCACAGTGTACAGATACAGGATAAAGGGTATAATGTTTAGTGCAAGATAAAGTCCATACAATTCCAATTAAAATATAGTCTGGGGGTCTCCAATGATGTAGGTGGTAGCTCAGGGCTGCTTTCTATTTGTTAATAGGATGGTTCAGGTGCCTGATATGTTTCAGTGGCATTTAAAATACTTTTGGATAGGCACATGGATATGCAGGGAATGGATGGATATGAATTGTGTGCAGATAGGTAAGAGTGGGCCGAAGGAACTGTTCTATGGTCTGTCTCAGCTGCAAAGTAAGCATCTCCGACCCTGAGTTCACACCACACTGTATTTTGGCATAATTCATGCATATTTTTCTTCCCAGACCAAGTTGTACAGTTTGCCTGCCAGCCATGCGGGTCGAGTCTATGAACTCCTGATAAGCCACATACAGTCACATTACCTGCAAATGTACTCCTCTGCTATTGCCAGCAGTATTCGCCTGAAGGTAGGTAAACCTAGAGAATTCATTACCCAATAACCTTAACTTTGTGCAGCCACATCCTACGCCAGATTTCTGGACACAACATGTTGGACAAACTCAGCGGGTCAGGCAGCATCTCTGGGGAAAATGGATCGATGACGTATCGGGTCGGTACCCTTACTCAGACCGATTGTCGGGCCTGCCTGACGTCATCTGTTGTCAGCCCTAGATTTGTCCTGGTCTTTTCTTGCTTCTGGTCCCCCTTTCCAATCAGTCTGAAGAAGGGTCCCGACCTGAAACGTCACATATCCATGTTCCCCACAGATGCTGCCTGACCCACTGAATTACTCCAGCATTTTGTTTTTATTGTTATAAACCAATGTCTGCAGTTCCTTTTTTATTAAATTCCAGATGTTTAGATGTCTGTTAAACAAATATTTTTCTTTGAAATACAAATAGCTTTTACTTTGAAGGCCAGCTTTCCCCTCAGACCTGTCTCGGGTTTGGTTCTGCAAACCTGCTCACTGTTATTCTAAAGTTCAACGATGATATAATCAACTGGACAACTTCCATTTCAGGAAGCAAAATAATTATCTTGTGATGCAATTAGGACAACATTTTAAAGGCTGACATTTCTGTGAATGTTCCTATCTCAGTGCATCATCTGATGAGGAGTTGTGCTCTTTAATAAGCATATAATCAGAGATATTTATAAGTAACCTCACTTTGGGGGTCAGACATTCTTGTCTAGTCCATATTATTAAATATAATTTAAATCACAGCACCTTCTGAAATAAACTGGTCATTATATATGCGGTAAGTTCTAAAAGTGGAAGGTATGATTGCTTTGCAGAGCCTCCTGTTTCTAATTGTAAGTGTGTTTTTTGATGAGTCGTGTTTTTTCTCTACAGGTGTTTAATTTTTTCCTGCATCTCCGAGCAGACTCTCTCTTTCGAATCGGAGTGCCAAACAAGGACAAGATTGTAAGATTCAGTCCCTATTGTTTCTGTGGAAGCAGGTAAGCAGTCTGTAAGGGTGATGGAAGTGAAGTCAGTCCAGGCTTTCAACAATGAATTGTTTAGACTTGGATTGTTCTCTCTTGAACGTTGGAGTTTGAGGGGAGACTACAGTAGTAGATAAAATTATGAGATACATAGATAGGGTAGGGTAGTCAGGACCTTTTTCCCGGGGGTGAAAATGTCCAACGCTAGAGGGCATAGCTCTAAGGTGAGAGGGAGAACGTTCAATAGAGGCATGGAACGCTTGTCAGGGGTGTTGGTGGAGACAGATAATTTAGTGGTGTTGAGGAGGCTTTTAGATAGTCACATGGAAGTGCAGGGAATAGAGGGATATGGATCATGTACATGCCGAAGAGATCAGTTTAACGGCATGTTCAGCACAAGCATTGAACCCTGAAGGGCCCATTTCTGTGCTGCACTGCTCTATGTTGTACCATTCTATGTTCTATGAATTGGGCCGAAACTGGAGGGAAAATAATTTGCAGTGTTATGTCCAAAGAATAGGACAATAAAGTCACCAGCTAGGGTTTGGCGTTGACTCTATGGGCCAGATCACCCACTGTGTGGTTCTACTGTGGATTCTGTCTGAAATGTAAGAGAATTTTACTGCACTAGTTGGCTGAGATGGGAATGTCATGATAACATTTTCCATGTAAACTCTGTTCATAAAACATGCAACGAGGCTTGACACCATGAAGGTATTGTCGTACAATAGCTTCAAATTCCATGATGTAAATGTCACCAATGACCTGTCGTAGACCGGTCACATTGAAGAGACAGATTAAAATCTCTACTTCCACGGGAGATGGAGGAAATTTTCCATGTCTCCAATAACTCTTGCAAATTTCTACTGAGGCACAACAGAAAGCATACTGTTGTTTAGCATCACAGTTTAGTTTGGCAACAGCTCTGCCCAAGACCGCAAGAAATTACAGAGAGTTGTAAATGTATCCAAGTCCATCACACAGACCAGACTCCCCACCACTGGCTCCATCTGCTGCTTCGGGAAAGCAGCCAACCTAATCAAAGACCTTTCCCACTCCAGTTCTTCTTTTCCCTGATCCTGTTGGGCAGAAGATACAGAAGCTTGAAAGCATGCACCACCAGACTCTGGAGCAGCAGCTTCCCCTGTGTTATCAGATTTCTGGATGGTCCTTTCATGAGTTAGTGTACTGTCTCAATTCTCCAACCTACCTCATTGCAACTATTGGATTTAGTCTCTGGAACTGTTCTGCTACAATGCTGAGAACTATATTCTGCACTGTATCTTTCCCATCGCTCTACCTATTGCACTTGACATGGTGACGTGGCGGTAGAACTGTTGGGTTCGATCCTGCCTAAGGGTGCTTGCTGTCTGTATGGAATTTATACGTTCTCCCTGTGATCGCGTGGGTTTTCTACGGGTGCTCCGGTTTCCTGTCACATTTCAGAGATGTACAGGTTTGTAGGTTAATTGGCTTCAGTAACATTGTAAATTGTCCTTAGTGGGTAGGATAGTGTTGGTGTTCGGGTGATTGTTGGTCGGTGCAGACTTGGTGGGCTGAATGGCCTGTTTCCACCTGTATCTCTAAAGTCTAAAAAGTTTGGCTTGATTGTATTATCTGATTATTGGATAGCACGCAAACAAAGCGTGGTACAAGTGACAATAACAAACCTAAACCTAAACATGTTTTAATATGATAAGTGCAGTAAATACCATGACGGTTAGGTTGTCGTGGACATTCGATGTGATCTGTCCAATGGTACTTGGATGGTACAAATTGTCCTTTGTTTTATTTTAAATTTCATCCACGCATTTATTGTATTTTGTTGCAGTGATTCTGAGAAGAAAGGGCAAGGTACTGTCTCTCCACCGGCAGGAAGTCCGGCCACAGCTCAGAGTGCCACCATTAGGCTGGGTTACCTGCCTTTCTCTCTGGCTTTCAATGCAATTCTCCAGTGCCTTGAGCGTGTAAGTAGATTCCAAACCAAAACACAAAGCAATTAAATGACATACACCTCGTTTTTCTTGTAGGGTAAATCTGGAAGTTCTATCCAGCTGTTCTATTTTTCCAAGCACTGATAGACACAAAGAACTGGAGTAACTCAGCGGGTCAGGCAGCATCTCTGGAGGAAAAGAGTAGGTGACGTTTTAGATCGGAACCCTGCACCTTTCCAGTGGGTGCAAGGAAGGCGCGGTTGGCAGAGCTGATGTCTCATGGCGCCAGAGGCCCGGATTTGATCCTGACCTCGGATGCTGCCTGTGCAGAGTTTGCATGTTCTCTCTGTGACCGTGTGGGTTTTAAGAGCGTTTTATTGTCATATGGCCTGAAATGGGACAATGCAGCAGAACAATGGGTATGTAAACACAGTATTCGATGGATACCATAAGAAACAACAAAAATAAGTTCAATAAATTAAAACGTTAGATGGTGCAAAAACAAAAATAAAGCCCAAAGTCTATAGTGCAGTCAAGGCCGTTCATGGTTAGGAGTTTAGTTGGAGTATGTAGTGTTCAATATTGTTTGTAGTCCTCCCACATCCCAAAGATGTGCGGGTTTGTAGGTTAATTAGTCTCTGTAAATTGGCCCTAGTTTGTGGGGAGTGGATAACAGAACTAGTGTCAATGGGTGATCAATGGCGTGGATGTGGCTGGCTAAAATACCTGTTCCTATACCTCATTGTATGTAATTTATTTATTGTAGTTGCATCTAATGTGCCTGTAAAGCTGCAGCAAGTACAAATTTAATTGTTCTGTTGCTTATGACAATAATCACTATTGACCCATATCAAATGGTGAAGAACGTTTCTGCTATTTGCACTGCACCCTTCTTCCCATTTCCTGCATGCTATTTGCCTCATTGCAATACACCATTTACTTAACTGACTTCCTTAACTTCCACTTTTCTAACGTTGATAACAGAATTGTGAACTGTTTCAGTCAGAGCACAATCATGGGACCTAACCATCCGTGTCGGCATCTAACTGAAAATATGTTGCAATAAAAGCAGTTAGGATGAGATTGGGTTCATAAGACAGGAGAATTAGGCCATTCTGCCCATTGCATCGGCTCCACCATTCGATTATGGCTGATCTATTTTGCCTTCTCAACCCCATTATCCTGCCTTATCCTCGTAACCTTTGACGCCCTTACTAATCAAGAACCTATCAATCTCCACTTTAAAAATGACTTTGCCTCCACCGCCGTTTGTGGCAATGAATTCCACAGAATCACCACCTCCTGGAATAAAGCAGTTCCTTCTCATCTACACTCTAAAGGTACGCACTCTTTTTCCGAGGCTGTGCTCTCTGGTCCTAGACTCTTCCATTACTGGAACCACCTCTCCACATCAAACCCTGGTCCTCTAGGGGCGCTGCACTGGCAGCAGCCTCTACCTGTTATTTCAATCTTTTTTTTTTAATTTTTTTTTTTTTTTTTTTTTTTTTTTATTTTTTTAGTCAGTCCAAAGTCTTGTGTTGGGGGAAACTTTAACATTTCTATGTGGGGGAGGGGGGCAGGGTAAGGGGGAAACCGTTTCCCAGTCTCTTCCTGGCGGGGATGCGACTATTTCTCTGAGTCGCGTCCTCGCCCCCCACCTCGCGGCCTACCAGCTGGATCGGTGCGGCCTTTCCTGCCGGGGACCGAGTACCGGACCGGGGCTGCTACAGCGGCGGCGCAGCGCTGGAGTCACCGCGGAGCGGGTGATGCCTACCCGGGTCGCCGTTTGGAGCTCCAGAGCGTTGGGCCGTTGCTCCAACATCGTGGAGCTCTGGTGCGGAGAGCTTCCAACGCGGGCGGCGCTAATCGTCATCGCGGAGTCCTGGGGCGCCTTGCAGAGGGTCTACAGCGCCGACTCCGGTAGGAGGGGGCCGACTCTGTCCACGCCGCTGAGGACGTCCCCCAGCCCCGAAGTCGGACTTACAACACACCGGCGAGCGGGCCTGAACATCGGGCTGCCCATAGCGGCAACTGCGGAGGGCACGGGTTGGCCCTGACCACGGGGAACAGTGGAGGAAGAAGACTGACTTTGGTGCCTTCCCACTCAGTGGGAAACTCTGATTCTGCTGTGTGGGGATGTTTTATGTTAAATTCTATCATGTGCTGTGTCCTTTATTTTTATTGTATGGCTGTATGGGAATTTCATTTCACTGTGCCATCTGGCACATGTGACGAATAAATGTATCTTGTATCTTGTATCTATCCATGCCTTTCAATATTCCATAGGTTTTATTGAGATCCTCCCTCATCCTTTTAAACTCCAGCGAGTACACGCCCAGAGACATTAAACACACGTCATACTTTAGGATGAGGTTGGGTCAACATCAGTCTGAAGAAGGGTCTCTACCTGAAACGTCACCTATTCCTTCGCTCCATAGACGCTGCCTCACCCGCTGAGTTTCTCCAGCATTTTTGTCTATCTTCGATTTTTCCAGCATCTGCAGTTCCTTCTTAATCGTACTTTAACTATCATTCCTGGGATAATTCTTGTAAACTTCCTCTAGACCCTCACCAACGACATACGCCCTTCCTCGGGTATGGGGTCTAAACAGTGTTTTAGTTTATTTTAGTTTAGAGATACAGCATGGAAACAGGCTGTGCTTTATAAAGCCGCAGCATTACCTCCTTGCTTTTTAAAATAAAAGGAAAACCTGGACTCTTAGTTTCTGTAGCATTACTTGCCTGCTAGTACCCACCAAACCTTGTAAGTGTACACAGTGTCCAATGGCTGGCAACATTCTTGTTGAAGAAACCATTTCTCCATCTATCGGAGGGAATTGTGTGTTTGACCTGAACCTCAAATCTGGCTCTCACATGGGGGCCCAGTCGTCTTCTTAATTACAGATTGGATCTTGCAAAGAAAACTTTGTAGAGCAGTGGTAAGTTTCTCAAACAAGTCGCCTTATTCAAGGCCTTAACAGCGTGTACTGGGAAACAATCGGCCAGAACCCAGTGTGCTTCATTGATTGACAACACTTGCAGGTTTTTTTATAGCCTCTGACACAATTGTTGCATACAGATATTACAATTTTAAAATAATTCATCAGTGAACAACCTTCAACTTTCTCTCCCCTCTTAATCAGAAAACCGTTCTTCATTTTCTTGCAAATGGGTGTTAAAAAGACTTATCATGATCAGTTGAGCCTCGTTTACAACCTCTTATGTTTATCTTGACACCAGCAAGAGATGCCTTGCAATATAAACACCTCCTAAATCGATTGGATTTCTATTTATTGTCTTTCCAAAAATGATCTTCATTATGCTGTCCTATTTTCCCATCATGCTACCCCAGTATGACAGGAAAGGCTTAGAAGGGTATGGGCCAAACCCAGGCAGGTGGACTAGGGTAGATGGGGCATCTTGGTTGACATGGACAAGTTGGGCCGAAGGGCTTGTCAAAAGAGTGTCAAGAGTGTTTAATGGTCATATGTCCAGAAATGGAACAATGAAATTCTTACTTGCATCAAACACAATATGCTGTAAACACCATAATAACAAAAAAAGTTTGGTACATATATAAAACCAAACAAACAATAAAAGTGCAAAGACAGAAACATTGCCCCAAACAAAGTCTATGTAGTTTGGAGCTTGTCGTTTAATAGCTTGATTGTTGTAGGGAAGAAGCTGGACGTTACAGTTTCCATGCTGTTTGATGCTATGACTTGGGTGAAATATATTCTAGTCTTTCCCAGCTTTCTTTTAATTTCCAGAAGTTCCTACAACACCATCATAAAAAATATTTTATCATCTTGAACCTCTACTAAAATCAGTGAGGCTGACAACCAATGAGTTTTTTGTGCAAACTTCACTTGAGGTTGTTGGAGAAACCACATCAAATGATTGAATGATTTAAATTCACGTGTGTGAATAAGACTTCTCCCTTGTTCATTGTGTACTCTTGTTCCCTGTAAAGGAGACAGACTGGAAGGTGCTGAAACTCGTATTGGATAAGTTGCAAGAGTTGCTCAAGTACAAAGGACTGATTCTAACTTCTCCGTGCAGCATTGACCAACTCTGCTCAGCTCTCTGTACCATGGTAAGATTAAAAAAACAGTCATCTATGCAACGCTATATAAACTATAATAACCTGCTGTTTAGAAGCCGTTCCACAAGTGCTGGAAGCCCTTTTTTAAGCTCAGTAGATATTCTTTGTGACACAAAGTAGTGGAGTAACTCAGCGGGTCCGGCAGCTTCCCTGGAGAACATACATAGGTGACGTTTTGGGTCGGGACCGTTCAGACTGTAGAGTCTGAAGAAGGGTCCCAACCCGAAACGCTACCTTCCCATGTTCTCTGGAGATGCTGCCTGACCCGCTGAGTTACTCCAACACTTTGTGTCTTTTTTAGCTTAAAATTTAAGTTGTATATATAACTTGAGTTGTTCGAAGTATCTGAAACTGATTATGATCACTACAGCATAAATCAACACCCAATAGCAGAGCTAAATTAAAGACGTTCATTTGCCTATGTTATGTCGTATTTTTCTTTTCTATTTAAATCAAATATTTTTTCCACTCAGACCCCATTGATGCAGTCAGGACTGATCAGCACCCTCTGCTTTATGTTAGACTTGTCACAGGGCATCTTTTGGGCACATGTCCAGGGGTATAGCCTTGCAGCCTTTGATAGGTCTTCTATATGATGAGCAGCTTATTTAAGTTTGGGAATGGTGACAAAAGTGATTAAATTATTGAATTAATAGGGCGGAGGCCTGGTCCAACAATCCAGAGACTCAAGTGGACTTGCTGGTTAAAATCCACCACAGCTGAGGAATGAAATCCGGTTAATTGAAGTAGTATTGACCTTCACGCTGCTTCGGCAAGGCCACCAGCATAATTAAGGATCAGTCGCACCCCGGTCGCTCCCTCTTCTCCCCTCTCCCATCAGGCAAGAGGTACAGAAATGAAAAAAACACACACCTCAAGATTCAGGGACAGTTTCTTCCCAGCTGTTATCAGGCAACTATCACTAACTAGAGGGAGGTCCTGACCTACCATCTACATCATTAGAGACCTTGGGAGAATCTTTGAATGGACTTTACTAGACTTTATCTTGCACTACACGTTATTCCCTTACCCTGTATCTGTACACTGTGGACGGCTTGATTGTAATCATGTATAGTCTTTCAGTTGACTGGATAGCATGCAACAAAAAAGCTTTTCACTGTACCTCGGTACACATGACAATAAACTAAACTAAACTAAACTAAAGAAAAAACTGGTAGTATCATAGTTATAATTTCTAGATTGTTGCACAATCCCATCTGATTTCACTGATATCCACCAGGGAGTGAAATCTGCAAAAGAAAGTTGTGGGTAGGTTGTTTGTGGGTAAGATACCTAAAATACCTATTCACGTTGTATGTGGCTCCTGATCCACAGCATTGTGGTTGTCTCTTGACAGCACTCTGTGAACAGTGCTATGCGACTACTTGAAATATATTTTTAATGAAGATGAGGAATGTTTAATGTTGCATTTAATGGCCTTTTTTTGTTTATGTAAAACAAATGGACGTTAACACCCTGCAATTCACCTGGGTAAATCCCTATGATCGCGTGGGTTTCTTCCGGGTGCTCCGGTTTCCTCCCACATCCCCCAAGATGTCCAGGTTTGTAGGTTAATTGGCCCTCTGTAAATTAGTGATTAATATGCGGAACTGGGATAACACTGATGTGTTTAATAGCTTGATTGGTGGGAGACTGGTGTGAATGGGTGATCTATTGTTTCTCTGCTGCATCTCAAAACAGAACTAAACGAAGCATGGACAAGTTGGGCTGCAGGGCCTGTTTCCGTGCTGTATCTCTAAACTAAACCTAGCATGGACGAATTGGCCTGAAAGGCCTAATTCTGTGCTCTACAACTCTATGACTAAGTAATTTCTGATCTTCCTTTTCAGGTCACCGACCGTCAGTTGGCAGAGAGGCTGCGGAATACGCCGGAGGGTTTCTCCCGCACGGATGTCCAGTTGGTGGTGGTTCCCGTGCTGACGGTCATCACCTCCTACCATGTTTACTTGGACCAGAGCAAGCAGGTAGTTAACAAGATCCAAGATGGCGCCCATGCCAGGCGACTCTTTGTGTGAAAGTCACAGAGGTGGATCTGCAATCACGCATTACAATCGCTCCACTTCAATCTCTACAGCACCATTTCTTACTTTAACTGTGATCTTAATATTCACGTTATTCACTTTATCATGTATCTGTACACTATGGATGGCTCAATTGTAATCATGTATTGTCTTTCTGCTGACTGGTTAGCAGGCAACAAAAGCTTTTCACTGTACGTCAGTACACGTAACAATAAACTAAACTAAACTACAGATATGGTTTAACAACGAACTGCAGATAAAGTCATACAATGTGGAAGCAGGCTCTTCGGCCCAACTTCCCCTGCCGACCAACATGCTCCATCGACACTACCCACCTCTCTGCGTTTGGCCCATATCCCTCTAAACCTGTCCTGTCCATGTACCTATCCAAATGTTTTTTTTCATGTTACGATAATACCTGCCTCAACTACCTTCCTCGGCAGCTTGTTCTATATACCCACCACCCTTTGTGTAAAAAAACAAAGTTGCCTCGGGTTCCTATTAAATGTTTCCACCCCTCACCTTAAACCTATGGTCCTCTGTTTCTTGATTCTCCTACTCTGGGTAAAATACTCTGTGCATTTACCCCATCTATTCCTCTCATAATCTTGTGCACTTCTATAAGATCACCCCTCTTGTTTAGATGCTTGTTTATAAAGTCTGAAGAAGAGTCTCAACCCGAACCGTCATCTATCTATATTATCCAGAGATGCTGTCTGACCTACTGCGTTACACACAATGAGGTTTAAAACATAAATAATTATTGTTATATGTATATGTGTATATATATGTGGGGGGGGGAAAGTTTTTTATGTTTTACGTTAAATTCTAAAGTGTTTTGTTTATCTTATTTGTGTGCTGCATGGCAACTCAAATTTCACTGCACCAATTGGTGTATGTGACAATAAATGTCCTCTGTCCTTTTGTCCTTATATATTGTCCACACACACGATAGGCCAAATAGTCCTATCCCTTACGATCTTTATGCATACATACGATTCTATAAACTAATAATAGTCCTTGACTCTGAAATCTGATGCAGTCCAGATTTGAAATGAATAGTTTGATGAGGAATGCATCAATTAAATTTTAGTTGCGATGAAAGGTTGACCCCAACCTATTGTTAAATCTGGGGGCACAAGGAACTGCAGTTGCTAGCTTACAAATAAAAAGAGACAAAGTGCTCAAGCAACTGAGTGGGTTAGGCAGCTTCTCCAAAAACATAGAAACATAGAAAATCGGTGCAGGTGTAGGCCATTCGGCCCTTCGAGCCAGCACCGGCAGTCAATATGATTATTGTTGATCATCCAAAATCAGTACCCCATTCCTGCTTTCTCCCCATATCCCTTGATTCTGTTAGCCCTAAGAACTATATCTAACTCTCTCTGGAATACATCCAGTGAATTGGCCTACACTGCCCTCAGTGGCAGAAAATTCCACAGATTCACAACTCTCTGATCGACAAGGTTTTTCCTCATCTCAGTCCTAAATGGCCTATCCCTTATTCTTAAACTGACCGCAGGTTCTGGACTCCCCCAACATGGGGAACATTGTTCCTGCGTCTAGCTTGTCAAATCCCTTAAGAATTTTATGTTTCTAGAAGATCCCTTATCATCTAAATTTCAGTGAATATAAGCCCATTCGCTCCAGTCATGCCATCCCGGGAATTAACCTGGTGAACCTACGCTGCACTCACTGGCTAGAATGTCCTTCCTCAAATTAGAAGACCAAAACTACTTACAATACTCCAGGTGTGGTCTCAACAGGGCAATGTACAACTGCAGTAGGACCTCTTTGTTCCTTTACTCAAATCCTCTTGGTATGAAGGCCATCATGCCATTAGCTTTCTTCACTGCTTACTGCACCTGCATGCTTACTTTCAGTGACTGATGTACAAGGACACCCAGGTGTCGTTGCACCTCCCCTTTTCCTAAGCTGAAGGTGATGTTTCGGGTCGGGGGTGCTGAGTTACTCCGGCACACTGTGCCTTTTTGTATTGTTAATACTGTTTCTTTGTCCATCTATGCTGCCAGATCTGCAGAGTATTTTGCATATTGCATATTGGAAGTATTTCAGCAGAACTAAAATGTAATTGAAGCATTCCTCATGAGACCACTCATTTCAAAACTGAACTGCAATCGATTAAATGTAGTTGCTATATCTTTATGAACACGTCATTATTCTGAGGTTCCAAACTAAACATTATTCTTTTATGTTTTGAATAGCGTGAGTTTGTTCATTGCCTCGATACTGGGCTCATATATCGATGTGCAAAGCAATGTGTGGTGACCTTGACCATGTGCATCATCGAGATGCCTGATATCATGGTTAAGCTGCTACCGGGCATCATCCTCAAACTGACCCACATCTCTGCCACGCTCACCATGGCCATTCCCATGCTGGAGTTCTTATCAAGTAAGGATATCTGGATGTTTCAACAGATCACAAGCAAATTTAGTTCAGTTTCATTTGGAAATACAGCACAGAAACAGGCACTTCAGCACACCGAGTCCCTGCCCCATACATTAGCACTATCCTACACACTAGGGACAGTTTTTACCAAAGCCAATTAACCTACAATGCTGTACATCTTTGGAGTGTGGGAGGAAAGTAAGCACCCAGGGAAAACCCATGTGGTCACGGGGAGCATGTACAACTCCGTACAGTCAGTACCCATGGTCAGGATCGAACCCAGGACTGTGGAGCTGTAAGTTAGCAACTCTATGTGACAGAGTGGCAGACTGAAAATTCCTGTAACAATTGACTAATGCAGCACTGTGGTGGGGGTGATAGAGCTGCCTCATGGTGCCAAAGATCAGGGTTCGATGCCGACCTCCAGTGCTGGTCTGTAAAGAGTTTGCATGTTCTCCCCGTGACCGTTTGAGTTTCATTGGGGTGATCCGGTCTCTTCCCACACTCCAACGACTTACAGGCTTGTAGGTTAATTGGCTTTCATCAAATTGTAAATTGTCCCTAGTTTGTAGGATAGTACTAGTGTACGGGGTGATCGCTGGTCAGCGCAGGCTCAGTGGGCCGAAGGACCTGTTTCCGCGTTGTTTCTCTAAAGCCTAAAGTTTTTCTAAATATTAAGTACACTGTATTATGTGAATTGCATCGCTGGATGTGGAAATGAGTTGACATGCGGAGGCATTGAACCATGTGTTCTGGTGATTTGTCTGCTCTTTTTGGGCTTCTAACAATGTTGTTTCACAGTTGACTGATGGGAGAGGATGCAAATGGTGCATCAAGGATGTTAAAGGGAGAAGGCAGGAGATTGGGGTTGAGAGGGAAAGAAAGGTCAGCCAGGATTGAATGGCGGTGTACTCAATGGAATAAATGGACTAATTCTTCTCCTATGACTTATGAACTTATCTTCAAATCCTTCACTGCATCTCATGGGACTTGGGACAATCAACTTGTCATCTTCTTTCCAGTGCTGGACAATGGTTCTCAATGTCCATCAAAGATAGACACAAAATACTGGAGTAACTCAGAGTGTCAGGAAGCATCTCTGAAGAAAAGATGACAAAACCCTCCTTCTGTCCTGAAACGTCACTTATTCCTTTTCACAGGTGATGTTGCCTGACCTGCTAAGTTTCTCCAGCATTTTGTGTCTATCTTTGGTATAAACCAGCATCTACAGTTCCTTCCTACTCTCAATGGCCACAACCTCTCTCTTGTCTGTTGTATGTTTTGATTGGTAACCGATCACAAACTCATCTTAATTGTATTGTAAAACCTCCTAGAAATATGCAGTGATGGTAGTCTTGGAAAACCCAGTAAAAATGTGCAGCAGTGGTGGTCTTGAGATTCCGTGAGTTATCAGAAGAATTAAAGTATATGTTCTCTTACAGCCTTGGTGAGACTTCCTCCTCTCTATGCCAACTTTGTGGCAGAACAGTATGTCAGTGTGTTTGCTATATCGTTACCATACACTAACCCTTTCAAGTGAGTATTTACTTTGTTTATAAAAAAAACTATATGTTTTTAAAGTTGTAATTCTTATTTGTAGCTTTTAATTTATTTTCCAAGTCTACTTCAGGCCCAGGACATCTCCACAAGGCTTTCTCAGGCAGTGATTTAAGTCTTCACCCACTCCATCACGGCCATAAGGTCAGGATGCACAGAGTCTTTTGCCCAGAGTAGGAGAATTGAGAACCAGAGGATATAGGTTTAAGGTAAAGGGAGAAAGATTTAATAAACATCTGAGGGGTAACCTTTTCACACAAAGGGTGATGGGTGTATGGAACCAGAGGTAGTAGAGGCAAGGATTATTGCAACGTTTAAGAAACAATTGGACTGGGTACTTGGATAGGACAGGTTTGGAGGGATATGGGGAAAACAAAGGTAGGTGGGACTAGTGTAGACGGGACATGTGGGCCGGTGTGAGCAGGTTAGGCCAAAGGAGCTGTTTCCACACAATATGACTATGAGTCTAACTGGGAAGGTTCACTCTTGGCGTTAGTTTTTGGTTCCATTTGCAATTCGTTGTAAATGAAGGAGCCTATGCCAAAATGCACCGAGGTCTCGACAATGCTCAATGGTTCAATTGTGCTTTTATGGTCACATATGCGATGTGCAAATGCTCAGTGAAATTTTTTCCTTACCATCAGTCCAGTAGAGTATTGCCATCCCCAAGCACATCCCCAATTAGCAAGTGTACAGAAATAGTCCACGGATTCCACATGCAAGAGGCGCCATGTTTTGGTGCCATTTCCAAAGTCTAGTCCGTGCTCTTGTTGTTATGAGCGTTGCCCATCCAGACAAATCCCAAGCTGCTGCGGGTGTCCAGCCATCGCCTTCCTTGGACGTGCGGGCCGATCAGCGACACAAAGTCCCTCTCCTCGTCCGTCCACCTCTGTTCCCCGGGGGCACCTCGCGCAGTCGACCACGAGAGTGCGGCAGTTCAGACCCCGGTTCCCCCTGCTCTCCCACCAGCCTTGCTCCTCGCCCTTTGCTTCAGACTTTGACTGATGAGAGTTAAGTAACATATGATCACACATAATACCCATTTTTAACTTAACAATCAACCTAACGCAGGCAGATGGGACTAGCGTAGTTGGTCGGCTTGTGCCCGCTGTATGACTCTATGACTCTGATTAACTGTTTTGAGTCCTGAATGTGTTTGCACCTTGTATGTTAGTTTAATTACCAAAGATTATTTTGGATTGTTGTTATTCTGTTTTTCTTAGATTCAACCAATATATAGTGTCCCTAGCACACCACGTCATAGCCATGTGGTTTATTCGGTGTCGGCTTGTGTTCAGGAAGGACTTTGTGCGATACATTACAAAAGTAAGATTCTTCAATGGTTCAAGAGTACTTTATTGTCACATGTACTGAGGTACAGTGAAATGCATTTTAGCATGCAGCTCAGTACAAATATTACTAAACATAAGCACATCTTAGATATAGTACAAGTATACAAGAGACAGTATACAAGAGTTGCCAAGTTTGGCGCATTTTCTAGTCCACGGTGATGAGTGCAGAGTTCTTAACCTGACTATGAAGACCCGTTGTCATGGCAGCATTGCAAGGTCAGCCTGGCCAAGTGTAACCGTTGGTGTCCACCGCTGCTCTACCGCTCAGTGCAGTTGCGGGTCGCATCCGATCCAAGCATTTGGCCAGAGCCAGCCGAGCCCCAGGCTGATGCAGGGCCTCCAGCGGCCCTCTCCATCGTCGTCGTGCACTCCACTGCACTTGCTTCTGCAGCAAATCTGCTTACCAGCCTTCTGTTCCTCGGGTCCGAGTTTCTATTTCTAGAGTGAAGTCTCCCTTGTTAATCAGTCCATATATTTTCCCAAATGAAATGCTGTTTTCATAAAATTGGCAAACATGCCAATGCATTTTGATTTTGGAAAGAAACACTGCCTCCATGTTCTTTGCGAGTGTTAGAAAACTTTTTTCTGCTCATTCCACAACTCCCTCAAAAATTCCGCCAACATAATCAAAAACTTGTCTCACCCCGGTAATTCCTCTTTCTCCCTGCTCCTCTCAGGCAAAAGGTACAGAAGCTTCAAAGCATGCACTACCAGACTCAGGAACAGCTTCGTCCCCGCTGTTATTAATCTTCTGAATGGTCCTTCCATAAGCTAGGGTACTGTCCAATTCACCTCTACTCCATTGTAGAATTGGACTGGAACTGAAGTGGTACAATGCTGAGAACTATATTCTGCATTCTGCATCTTACCCTTTGCTCTACCTATTATACTTGAATTTGATTTGATTGTATTTAAGTGTAGTATTTTTTTATCTGTTAGATAGCATGCAAAACAAAGCCTTTCACGGTTCCTTGGTACACGTGACAATTATAAAAGTAAACATTGTAATCAAAATTTGAATTGAATTAGTCTTGGTACTTTATATTTTGTTTTTTTTTCTAAACATTAAACAAGGGTCTCCGATCAAATGCCTTGCTACCATTTGAGGATACACATGAACCCAGCAGCTTTCGAGCTCGTAGCACAAGCTTAAACGAAAGACCATTCAAAAGGTAGGTTACCCTCCAGAGAAGGGAGCATACTTTTAACATAATTTCTCATCCAGCAAGAAGCCCACAAGTAAACCATAATATAAAAGGTTGAATTTTGATATGTTCAATTGGCTTTTAACTTTGCTAGTGGAGCATAAAATGGGGATCTTTTGATCTGCTACTTCCTGTAACATTGGTGTTCAGCAAGCTGATAATTTTCTATTAGGCTGCCTAGCTGATCCATAAATCATCCTTTCTGTTTAGATTTTGTACTTGCATAAAAGCTTGTTTACATTTAAACATGGTAATTTGGGGCGGCATAGTGGCACAGCGGTAGAGTTGCAGCTTTACAGCGCCAGAGACCTGGCTTTGATCCTAACTATGGGCGTTGTCTGTACACAGTTTGTAAGTTCTCATTGTGACCATGAGAGTTTTCTCCAGGTGCTCCGGTTTCGTTCCAAATGTCAAAGAAGTGCAGATTTGTAGGTCAATTGGCTTCTGTAAATTCTCCCCAGTGTGTAGGATGCACGACTGATTGCTGGCTGCTCGTCGCAGACTTAGTGGGCAGAAGGGCCTGTTACCACGCCATATTTCTAAATTAAACTAAACTAAATTCTAATTCAAATTGGTTCAGGTGGTATTGGAGACTTGGGGACCCTGAGTTTTGCTGCCATGGTTTTGTTTGTACAATCCAGCTGGCATTTGTGGAGTCAAATTGCCCTTTGCAAAGTCACTTTGGAAAAGTACCTGTTACTCTACAGGTGTTGCTTTCCTTTCTCTGGCACAGACTAGTTTGGGGAGGTGTGTGTAGGGTCCTTGCATGACATTTTATATTTGCACAATGGACAAGGCAGGGCATGAACATTGTGTTGGACGTGATTGGTTTGTCTTCTTTTACTTAGATTCCTTGTAGCTGGCAGAATGAAGATTCTTAAGTCTTTTAGCCCAGAACATATTTATGTACCTTTTATAATTTCCAGTCCCATGTCTAGCTGCAGAATAGTAGGAAAGATCATGTCATAGGAGCAGAATTAGGCCATTTGGCCCATTGAGTCTGCTCTGCCATTCAATCATGGCTGATCTACCTTTGCCTCTCAACCCCATTCTCCTGCCTTTTCCCCCAATAATTTGATGCTCTTACTAATCAAGAATCTTTCAGTCTCTGCTTAAAAATACCCAATGACTTGAAATCCACAGCCGTCTATGGCATGTTCACTACCGGTGCTGTCTGTGCAGAGTTTGTACATTCTCCCTGTGACTGCGTGGGTTTTCTCCAGGTGCTCCGGTTTCCTTCCACGTCCCAAAGACGTGGGAGGAAAAGTGCAGGTTTGTAAATTAATTGGCTTGTGAATTGCCCTAGTGTGCGGGATGCAAAAGTAGGATAACATACAATTAGTGTACGGGTGATCCATGGTCTGTGTGGACTCGGAGGGCCGAAGGCACTGTTTCCACTCCATATCTCAAAATAAAGAACTTATCTTTCTCCACTTTAAAAATAATCAATGATTTACCCTCCATATACGTCTGTGGCAATGAATTCCGCAGATTCACCACCCTCTGGCTAAAGAAATTCATGTGCAAACAAAGGCTGTGCAGTCGGCTCATTTTATGATTTGTGTGCATGTTAGAGTTGGCTTCTGGCAAGCACCCTCACTGTTGCTGATCTTCCCTGATTGTATTCTCCCATCACATCCTCCAACCTTGATGTCGGTGTTTATACCTTTTACTCAAATTGAAACTAGTGCTTTCTTTTATTTCCTAGCTTGGTATAAATCGTATATAGTTGCACTGTACATGATTTATTTAGTGCTCAAGTGTACAGATGTTTAAGGTTGGAATATCGGCATCTGAAAGTTGAAATTAAAGTATATGTTAAACTGTAAATTCACAGCAGTATTTCAGATTTGCATTCACACTGAATTACTTTATTAGTGTTCAGAGTCAAGAATCAAGAGAGTCAATAGTGTTTTATCGTCAAATGTCCTAGAGAGAACAATGAAATTCTTACTTACAACAGCACAACAGAATATGTAAACATTGTATTCTGTAAACAATATAATAAACAAGAAAAAATAATTCAGTGTGTGTATATATATATACATTCACACATAGTCAAGTGAAGTCAAGTCAAGTTATTTGTCACATACACATACGAGATGTGCAGTGAAATGAAAGTGGCAATGCTCGCGGACTTTTGTGCAAAAGACAAACAACCAAACAACCAAACAAACTATAAACAAAATCATAACACACATATTATTTTACATAATAAATAATGGAAGGAAAAACGTTCAGTAGAGTTAGTCCCTGGTGAGATAGGCGTTTACAGTCCGAATGGCCTCTGGGAAGAAACTCCTTCTCAACCTCTCCTTTCTCACCGCATGGCAACGGAGGCGTTTGCCTGACCGTAGCAGTTGGAACAGTCCGTTGCAGGGGTGGAAGGGGTCTCTCATGATATTGTTGGCTCTGGAGTTGCACCTCCTGATGTATAGTTCCTGCAGGGGGGCAAGTGAAGTTCCCATAGTGCGTTCGGCCGAACGCACTACTCTCTGCAGAGCCTTCTTGTCCTTGGCAGAGCAATTCCCAAACCAGATGGTAATGTTCCCGGACAAGATGCTTTCCACCGCCGCTGCGTAGAAGCACTGTAGGATCCTCGGAGACACTCTGAATTTCCTCAATTGCCTGAGGTGGTAAAGGCGCTGCCTTGCCTTACTCACGAGTGCGGAGGTGTGTGATGCCCATGTCATATCCTCGGAGATGTGGACTCCCAGATATTTAAAACAGATCACCCTATCCACAGGATCCCCATTTATCCTCAATGGAGTGTACGTCCTCCTAAAGTCCATGATCAGCTCCTTCGTTTTTTTTGATGTTCAAGACGAGGCTGTTATCCTGGCACCAGAGTGCTAGACTAGCCACCTCCTCCCGGTAGTCCTTCTCGTCGTTGTCTGAGATCAGGCCCACCACCACAGTGTCATCAGCAAACTTGGAGCTGAACCTAGCCACACAGTCATGTGTGTACAGGGAGTACAATAGGGGGCTGACGACGCAACCCTGGGACGATCCTGTGCTCAGGGTGAGGGATTTTGATGTATTCCCTCCCATCTTGACTACCTGGGGCCTGGCGGTGAGAAAGTCCAGGACCCAGGCACACAGGGAGGTGTTGAGCCCCAATTCTATTAGCTTCCCGGCCAGGCTGGTGGGGACTATCGTGTTGAAGGCTGAACTGTAGTCTATGAACAGCATCCTCACGTAGCCACCCTTCTGGCTGTCCAGATAGAAACATAGAAACATAGAAATTAGGTGCAGGAGTAGGCCATTCGGCCCTTCGAGCCTGCACCGCCATTCAATATGATCATGGCTGATCATCCAACTCAGTATCCCGTACCTGCCTTCTCTCCATACCCCCTGATCCCCTTAGCCACAAGGGCCACATCTAACTCCCTCTTAAATATAGCCAATGAACTGGCCTCATTGGCTATATTTAAGATGGGAGAGAGCGGTGTGCAAGACCTGGGAGACTGCATCGTCCGTGGATCTGTTCGGACGGTATGCGAACTGCAACGGGTCCATGTTCCGAGGGAGGAAGGCGCAGATGTGATTCTTCACCAGCCTCTCAAAGCATTTCATGACTACCGAGGTAAGGGCCACCGGACGGTAGTCATTCAGACAGGCTCTGCCTTGTAGACGTCCATACACACATTTTTTATATATATATCTATATATATATTCATATATATATTTATTGTTTAATATTAAATAATTAAATATATATATTTATATATATAAAAGCAAACAAACAATAATAGTGAACCCCGAACCACCAGGTGATATAACATTAGTCTTAATACCAAATGTCCATCTGTTACCCTGCCCAGCGGCAGTAGGCCTGATTGATATGAGATGAACTATACGGTGCATTAGTCGTAAAATCTGTCCCCTTTTTCTAACCAATGCAATTATTTGGATGATATAAGATACTGTAAGATCATGTTCTAGGAGCAGAATTAGGCCATTCGGCCCATCGAGTCTACTCCACCATTCCATCGTTGCTGATCGATCTTTCCCTCTCAACCCCACTCCCCTGCCTTCGCCCCATAACTCTTGACACCTTTACTAAACAAGAATTTGTCAACCTCAGCCGTAAAAATATCCATTGCCTTGGCCTCCACAGCCATCCGTGGCAATGAATTCCACAGATTCACCATCCTCTGACTAAATTCATTCCTCGCCCTTTCTAAAGGTAAGATGATTTAAAAAAAACATTATGGCCAAATTAATCCTTATTAAATTAAAGAAGGCACTTTAATACAATAATGTGTTCGGGTGTGAGGGATAGTGTCCCCTGGAGTAAGTTCATAAATTCAGCACTTTCATTAATCTCCTTCCCAACAATCAAGAATTGATGGCTTTAAGGGAGCCGTCAATTCTTACACTTGCAGATTTAGATTGGCTATGTAAGAATTGTTTACAGTCGTGTTTCATTTTTGTAAAACCACTTATAGAATTATCAGCTCGCTCTGAAATAGCTTTGCATCTGTATTTCAGAAAGTTGTTGTCAAACTCTGAAATGTCATTCCAACCTTAAGTGCATGCGTTGCTTTTTCTGCCAATTGTTCGTAAGTGTAGCAGGAGTTATAGAAGTTTATGTTCTGTAGCGTATAAGCTGTTTGATCTAATTTGCTATTTTATCATCTTCCAGATTTTGTTTAATGCTTTGAGTTGTTGTTTTTTTTTTTTTTTTTCCCCTTCCTCCTTCCCCCCCCCCCCCCCCCCCCCCCCCCCCCTCCCTCCCTTCCTTTTATTCTTCTGTGCTGGTGTTTGTTTTCTTCGCTTTACTTGCCCGGGAACCTTTTCCCTGTTCTGTGACCTGACCATCAACTCCTTTTCCTCCCTAATGGCGTCTTTCCCACCTGCGGTGTCTTTGGGCTGTGCTGGTAGCTTGCGAGGCTCAAAGCCCCAAAAGCCAGGCTTGAATAGTTCACAAATTAAAGATATGAAAGACCTATCGGCAGTTGAGGCCTTCCGGTCCCGAAGCATCAGTGTCTCAGAACACGCAGTCCGAAGGTAGAGGCAATCCGGAGCCTTTGCTCCGCACAGTTTCATTTTTGGGGTTTCTGCATGCTGGGATGCTTGCATGACTTAGTTTTTAGACTCTTCTTCGAAAAGTACAATTTGCCATTTTCCACAGGGATATTGATATGAATTACTACTGTATTCAGGAACATAAATATTGGTCAGTGGTTGTCGATCAAGAATTCTGCTTTCCATCTCTCAATTGGTGAATGTGTGATTGATGTGCAGCATCGTCTCAGTGGGCTGAAGGGCCTGTTTCCATGCTGTATTTTCAAATCAATCACACTTTCAAGATACAGTCACTAGGCACTGCAGATGCTGGTTTACAACAAAAGACGCAAAGTGCTGGAGTAACTCGGAGGCTTAGGCAGTAACTGTGGAGAGCATTGATAGGTCACGTTGTCTATCCATGTTTTCCAGAGATGCTTCACCCTGGAGTCCACCCGTCCTATGGTCACCTATGGTTTGCCTTGTTTAGTTCTGGCCTTTTCTCGCCACCAATTTCCCCTCCCACCCCCCCAATCTATCTTTCAGTCTGAAGAAGGGTTACAACCCGAAACGTCACCTTTTCCTTTTCCCCAGAGATGCTGCCTGACCCGCTGAGTGATTCCAGCATTTTGTGTCCATCTTTTCCAGCTGCCTGAACTGCTGAGTTACTCCAGCACTTTGTATCTTTTCAATTTTTTTAAATATATTTCCCAAGTGAAAATGTTTGTGTCCGATAGGAATGTGCTGATTGTCCGAACGACTTCTGTGGTATTTAAGAGATAATTTAAACCTTTTGACAATTTCAGGGCACACCTGAGTAATTTTAAGCTATCACAATTATGCTGCAGGGAAGTGCAGTAACTGTTGAGGAAACAAGGCCAATCCTATTTGTTCTAAAGAATCCATGGGTTATTGAGTGAATAAGGTATAATGAGTGGAACAGTGGCCCAACAGGTAGAGCTTCTCCTTCACAGAGCCAGAGATCCAGGTTCGATACTGCCCTCAAGTGCTGTCTGTGTAGAATTTGCATGTTCTCCCTGTGACCATGTGGTTTTGTTTTGTTTAATGGAAACATAGGGTTTCCATTGTCACATCTGGCAAAAGGGAACTAGAACTAGATTTTGAAGGCATTTGAAAGTATAACTGCCATTAATCTTGACGTTTGGCACATTGTTTGTCTCACGATGTAACATTTCTGGCATGCTTGCGATGTTGGCACTTGAAACAGGCGTTAACAGACTCAAATTGGCTCCGTTGTTCCGATCATTGTTGACCGTTCCATTTTCCGGCCTCGATCCCATGTTCCTTGCTTGCCTTCTGTTCCAAGAAATTCAAGCTGTTCCAAGAAATCAATCAAGCTCTAACCGTTGGCTCAAATGACTCATCCATGCTGATTGTGGGAGTTGTTATTTAAGATCAGCCATTCCTTTAACTCTGTTGCAGACATGGATTATTTTGTAAATCATTTATGTCATGTAAGACTTGCAGTTACAAACTCTGCAACAAGAAGCTGATCTCTACGTTTGCTCAGTTACACTTAAGATGAGGATGCTGATTGGCAGCTACTTGAGACCCCTCCTGAAAATTAAGCATCTGAAAAGTTCTTGGTAAAAATGTCAGCTGCTGTATGTCACCTTTATCTACCCACTAGTCATTGAACATCTTTCCCCTGTCAGGCTGATGAGGGCGTGTCTTGTTCAAACAACTTTTGATCCTTTTTGCGATGCAGCTTGATAAAAATTAATGTTACATGTTCAACAAATATAAAAGTTGGGAGGTCATGTTACAGTTATGTAAGATATTGGTGAGTCCACATTTAGATTATTGTGTTCAGTTTTGGTCGCCATGTTAAAGGAAAGATGTTGTCCAGTTTAAAAAGTTTCAGAGAAGATTTACCAGGATGTTGCCAGGACTCGAGGGATTGAGATATAGGGAGAGGTTGAGCAGGCTCGGGATTTAGTCCTTGGAGCGCTGGAAGATGAGGGGTAATCTTATGGAGGTGTACAAAATCATGAGAGGAATAGATCGGGGCAACACACAGAGTCTTTTGCCCAGAGTAGGGGAATCGAGAACCAGATGACATAGGTTTAAGGTGAGGGGGTAACATTTTAATGGGAACCTGAGTGGGCAGGTACTATCGCAATGTTTAAGAAATATTTAGACAGGTACATGAATAGGATAGAGAAATATGGGACAAAGCAGGTGGAATTAGAGTAGATGGTCAGCGTGGACAAGTTGAGCTGAAGTTTTCACACTGTATGACCCTACCACTTTATGAGAGTTGAGAATACTAGAGCATATGGTCATATTACTGGATAGGCAGCTTGTATATATAATTGATTGGAGATGAGAGTTTGAATTGAACTAATCAGGTAGTATAACAATATAAAAAAGACATTTGGCCAGGTACATGGATAGGGAAGGTTTAGACAGATGGGGGCCAAATGTGGACAGGTGGGATGTGTAAATGGTGCATCTTGATTAGCTATTGCATGCTGTCTGTGGAGTTTGCACTTTCTCCCCGTGACCTTGTGGGTTTCCTCCTGGTGCTCCAGTTTCCTCTCACATCCCAACAGACATGTGAGTTTGTAGGTTAATTGGTCTCTTTAAATTGCCTCTAACATGTAGGGAGTGGATACGAAAGTGGGTTAACATAGAACTAGTGTGATCGGGTAATCATAAGGTCATACGTAATAAGGAATAGGAGTAGAATTAGGCCATTCGGCACATCAAGTCTACTCCGCCATTCAATCATGGCTGATCTATCTCTCCCTCCTAACTCCATTCACCTGCCTTCTCCCTATAACCTCTGACACCTGTACTAATCAAGAATCTATCTCTGCCTTAAAAATATCCACTGACGGCCTCCAGAGCCTTCTGTGGCAAAGAAATCCACAGATTCACCACCCTCTGACTAAAGAATCAATGGCCGTTGTGGGCCAAAGGGCCTGTTTCCATGTTCCAACTAAACCATGTCAGAATGATTGAAAAGCAATTTGGGATGGGCCATGAATACTGACATTTCTAGTAATGTCCACAAATTGGGAGTAAATTGCACAGACTTTTTTTTTAATGTTGGAACCAGGATTGAAATTCCCCCTGACAATAAAAGTTGGGAAACTTTGATTGAGAGTCATGCAGCGTAGAAACAGGCCCTTCGGCCTAACTTGCCCACACACCGACCAACATGCCCCATCTACACTAGTCCCACCTGCCTGCTTTTGGCCTATGTCCCTCTAAACCTACCCTATCCATGTTTCTTATATGTGCCGATAGTACCTGCCTCAACTACTTCTTCCTTCCATACACACACCACCCACCACCATTTCCTGTTTGTCTTTCAGTCTCATTTAAAATAGTGGCTCAAAACTATGGCCGCTAAACCTTTGGAGAGATGTTGGCTATTCTTGGATCTCGTAAAAGACAACCACTGACCACAGATCTTAATACAGCCACGTACCAATAATTCAACTGTATCTTACTCTGGAAACGTAATGTTAAAATAATATTGAATTACCGTGTCCTAAATTTATGAGGACTTGTAAATCTGCTTTAATTTGCGGTTAATCCTGGCTTGCTATATTATGTGATAATGCATCAAGTTACTGGCTGAGGGCGGCACGGTGGCGCAGCGATAGACCTGCTGCCTTACAGTGCCAGAGACCCGGTTTCAATCCTGACTATAGGTGCTGTTTGTACAGTTTATACTTTCTCTCCATGACCGCGTGGGTTTCCCTCGGGTGCTCTGGTTTTTTCCCACACTCCAAAACCTACAGGTTTGTAGGTTAATTGGCTTTGGTAAAAATTGTAAATTGTCCTTAGTGTGTATGTAGGATAGTGCTAATGTAACAGGGATCATTAGTCAGCATGGACTCGGTGGGCAGAAGGGCCTGCTTCCGTGCAGTATTCCTAAACTAAACTAAAACTTTCAAACATAGGATTCATTCAACCGATTACAATAATTGATAGAAAAATATCATTATTTTCAATGTTATACCTATTTGTAATCAAAGGTAATAAATGATCAAATGCATCAATTTTGTAATTAATAACTCAATTTTGCTAGTTTAAAGATCCAAGACCTTCTAAAGTTAATTTTTAGTATAACACTATGTTTACATAAGAAATACCTAATTTAAAAGTGTCAGATCTAGCCATGGTCTTTGTTATATATGATAGTATTATTGGAATGTTGCAGTTTGTGTTTTGAAACCACATCCTAGGTTGATCTACTTTTAATCTGATTCTGAAAAAGGTCAAAGCTTTGCATTTAAAGAATAGTTTTGAAATCTTGTACAAGGGCACATTCTGAATGCATGCTTGAAATCACGCGAGAAAGATAAATGCCATTGAGGGCAAGAGCAAATAGTTTGGTGGAGTTTTCATTGCAATGTTCTGGCTTTTGATCTGGGAACTTCTCATTCTAATAGAATGCAAACCTCTGTTACGAGTTCTAGTTTGGGATCGTCAGACGAGAATTCAATGGCAGATGCGGAACACAGTCTAAAAACTGTGCACCTTGAACTTACCGAAACGTGCTTGGATATGATGGCTCGATACGTTTTCTCCAACTTCTCTGCTCTGCCCAAGAGGTTAGTATTTCCTCCACTAAAAAAACGGTTAACCAGTCCCACAATTATATATCCCTCATAGGATCACATCGTTCCTAGCCAACAATTGGTCTCTCGGGGAACATCATGCCGGACGTCATCTGATTTGTCCTGCTATTTTCTTGCTTCCAATTCCTTTCACCTCCCCTCCCCCCCCCCCCCCATCAGTCTGAAGAGAGTCTGAAGCCCCGATCTGAAATGTCACCTATCCTTTTTCTCCAGAGATGCTGCCCGACCCACTGAGTTACTCCATCATTTTTTTTGTTTTACGAAGTCCCATGTAAATAGGGTTAATATTGTCACTTGTATTGAGGTACAATGAAAAGCATTATTTTGCACGCTATTTAATCAGACCAGATGATTGATGCTAAATATAACTCCAGCACTTGTGACTTTGTTTTTGGAAAGCGGCATCTGCAGTTCATTGTTTCTGTATCCATCTATCACTTGCTAGGCTTTGTCCTGCCCTATCTCTCTTTTACAGCTTTCTCCACCCTATTACAATCGGTCTGAAGAAGGGCCGCAAACCCAAAACTCCTCCCATCTATTCTCTCCATAGGTGTTGTCTGACCCGCTAAGTTACTCCAGCACTTTTGTTAAACTGCTTGTCTTAGTTCTATTGGATCTGCTGTGCACAACCAGTGTTTTCCAATGGAACATCTTGGATCACCAGAAATTCAATAGGGAATTCAGCTGATATTAACCCAAAGTGTAGTGAGAATGGGGTTGAGGAGAATGGTGTTGCTGCTTTTAGGGAGGAGCAAGAGAAGCAGATGAGGAACAATGGAATAGAGGGCCATGACAATAGATTTAGATAAGAAAAGACTGTAAAAGGCTTAGATGGAACATAAAATGCCAGCATAGAGTAGTTGGGCCAAATGTTTGTTTTATGTGGTCCCATGTAAATAGGTTTATTATTGTCACATGTATCGAGGTACAGTTAAAAGATTTGTTTTGCATGCGTTTCAATCATGAGATAATACAATACATAAATACAAACAACTCAAACTCAAACACAATAGATGGAGCAAAGGGGAAGATAGAGAGCAGAATATAGTTCTCAGCATTGTCGCGCATCAGTTCCATAGACAAAGTCCAATGTTCACAATGGGGTAGAGGTGGGCTGGACAGTACCCTAGCTAATGGAAGGACCATTCAGAGGCCTGATAACAGAGGGGAAGAAGCTGTTCCTGGTGGTGCAGTCTGGTGGTGCGCGCTTTCATGATTTTGTGCCTTCTGCCGGATGGGAGCAGGGAGAAGGAATGACGGGGTGGGACAAGTGACGTCTTTCACTATGTCAGCTGCTTTTCCGAGGTAGCGTGTAGTGTAGATGGAGTCAAAGGTGGACTGTCTGGTTTGTGTGATCACAGTTTTCTGATAGCTGACTATTGATTTTCTTCAACATACAAATACTGATCATGCTTTACAGTGTTTCCTTTCATTCATTTTCATGAAGGGTTTTTTCTCTTTATTGTTTTCTTTTAAGGTCCCCTATAGCAGAATTTCTCCTTGGCGCAGGAAGGAGTAATACGTGGCTGGTTGGAAACAAGCTGGTCACAGTTACCACTAGCAGTGGTATGGGAACAAGAGCACTGATGGGTTTGGATTCCTTGGAGCAGAAGAACACTGAAGAAACATCCAGGTATGGTACAACCCTCTCCTTAGCTTAGAGCCTAATTTAGAGATGCAGCCCCACCGAATCCACACTTACCTTCGAACATCCATTCACACGAGTTCTATGTTATCTCACTTTTGCATCCACTCCCTGCACACTAGTGACAATTTACAGAAGCCAATTAGCCTACAAACCCGCACGTCTGTTAAGCTGAGGGAGGAACCCAGAGCACCTGCAGGAAATCCACACAGTCACAGGGAGAAGACCATGTAGACTACATCTCCTTCCCTGCCTTCATCGATCTTCTTAGTTATTACTTCAAAAAAACTCGATCAAATTCACACGTCGTGATCTCCCATACACAAAGCTGTGATGCCTATCCCTAATCAACCCCTATCTTTCTAAATGCGTGTATATCGTATCCCTCAGAATTTCCTTCAGTAACTCATCCACCACAGATGGCATGCTTACTGGCCGAAGTTCTCAGTAAGTGCAGATTTATTTTTGTCATGATCCGACATCATGTCCAGGTCCACCACCGATTTTCCGGCAACTGGTGGTCCGGCTTACCCACCTCAAAGCTACGCTCTCTGGTGTTTGACATTTCCACACTGGGAGAAAGGTTTTGACTGTCTACCCTCTCATCATTTTCTCATAACTGACTCATAATTTTATATACTTAGTCCATAGTTAAAGAGAGATCAGAATGTTCAAGGTAGATTTACTGTTTTGACTCTAAGGTTGGATTTGTCGATGCAAGTAAAGACAACACAAGAAGCCCCTGCCAAGTTGGAGTCTCAAGCCAGCCAGCAGATTGGAAAGGCAGCTCGCTTGCGAGTGAGATCCGTATCAGGTGAATGTTGCAACTGGGACATGATGTTTAAAAATTATATATGACCAGATTTACTTTTGGCCAGTGTCCTACTATAATTATTGTATTCATAAATCTTAAAATCTGGGTACTTTGGTTGCATTGATCAATTGATGGTTCGTAGTTTGATGTCTAGGTACATAATGGACTAGTGCTACTGATGTCTCGTTGATTACTGAACCGTATTAATTTAGTTTAGTAACAAAAAAGGAACTGCAGATGCTGGTTTATACCAAGGATAGATACAAAGTGCTGGAGTAACTCAGCCGGTCAGGCAGCATCTCTGGAGAAAATGGATAGGTGATGTGTTGGGCCCCTCCCCACCTATCACCCCCCCCCCCCCCCCACACAATCAGTCTGAAGAACGGTCTCGAAACAAAACGTCACCTATCCATTTTCTGCAGATGCTGCCTGACCTGCTGAGTTAGTCCAGCATTTTGTGTTTTTCTTTAGTTTAGTACAGTTTTTAGTTTAGAAATACAGTGTGGAAATGAGTCAGTGCCAACCAGCAATCACTCATGCACTAGTTCCATCCTACACACTAGGTATAATTTACAGAAGCTAATTAATCTATAAACCTGCACGTCTGGAATGTGTGGGGAATCTGGAGCACCTTGAGAGAGCCCACGTGGTCACAGTGAGAACGTACAAACTGCGCACAGACAGCACCCGTAGTCAGGATCTAACCCACGTCTCTAAAGCTGTGAGGCAGCAACTCTACCTATGCCACCTATTCAGTATCAGTATCAGTATTTCTTTAATATAATTTCACTGAGTACTCGCATACACAGAGGAAACGAAAAAACGTTGCTCAATCGGTTTCCATTCAGTGTAAAAATAGAAACAAAAAGGATAATACATAAAGCTTTAAAAACAAATTAAAATTACCATTTTGAAAAGGAAAGTAGGCCTAAAAATTAACAATATAATAAAAACAGTCATTCTGATCGACAGTGGCTTCACAGTGGCTTTACTTTGACTGGTGCCTAACTGTCAAAGTATGGGCGCGGTTGGATGTGTGGATGAGCGATATTTTGGCAGGGGACAAAGTCCTTTAATCAGTCTTATTGCCTGTGGGAAGAAGCTGAGGAGCATCCTGCTGGTTTTGCAGCTGATGCTCCTGTACCTCTTCCCAGATGGCAGAATGGAAAAGATGTGATGTGATGGGTGGTAGGGGTCCTGGATGATGGAGATGGCTCTACTGATGCTCCTCTTCTTGTATATCTCCAGCAAGAAAGGGAGTGGGGCACCGATAATCCTGCTGGCTGTCTTCACTATCCTGTTTAGTTGATATTGTTCATAAGCCTTGCAGCTCCCAAACCAGGAAGTGATGCCGTAGGTTATTATGCTTTCAATTGTGCCCCTATATAAATTCTGAGAAATGTCCCCAAATTAAGATGGAAGGCACTTATCAAGTCGTGATAAACTTCCAACTCCAGCAGTTTGAACAATTTGCCATATCCTTTTAAAAATAATTTAAAACTAAGAATGAATTTCCTTTGAAGCATCTTAGCTAAGATAATACATTTCGATTCCTTTTAAATTTTTCTTGGATTTTATTTCAGCCATTTGATTTAGTATTTTTAAGAATCCCCTAGCCCCTATAATCTATATTCATGTAACGATAGGGTGATCCAGCGTTACTTATCTACAGGGAGATGAAGATTGTAGAATTGTGAAATAACAAATTCTGTGAAACACTCTGTTCTGTTAAAGCAATTAACCATATGGTGCCAAAATTCATAAATTATATGTGGGATCATTTCAGAGTAGACTAAATTGCAACTGAGAAATTAAATTATTTAGCCCCTTGAATCTATTCCATCCTTTGAATTAGTCCATGTCACAAGTTCACAAGTTCGAGAAAAAAATTAGGCCATTCGTAAAATTATGGCTGATTTATCTTTCACTCTCAACCCCATTATCCTGCCTTCTTCGCATATCTCCTGACACCCTTACTAATCAAGAATCTGTCAACCTCCACCTTAAAAAGATCCATTGACGTGGGCTCCACAGCCATCCGTGGCAATGAATTCCGCAGATTCACCACCCTCTGCCTAAAGAATTTCCTCCTCTTCTCCTTTCTAAAGGTATGTCCTTTTATTCTGAGGCTATGGCCTTTGGTCCTAGACTCTCTCACTAGTGGAAGCATCCTCTCCACATTCACTCTATCCAGGCCTGCATCTTAACTAGCCGAGGCCATCTCAGTTTAATACTTCAATAAAGATTTGCCCAACAATAGCCTGTTGTGCTTGCAAGTGCAAAAAAAAAATCAAAGAACAGTGGAGGCTGGTGGAATGTACTCTATATCTCAATTGAGATGGGCTGCACAGCAGTGCAGTGGTAGAGTTGCTGCCTTACAATGCCAGAGACCCGGGTTCGATTCCAACTACAGATGCTGTCTGTACGAAGTATGTATGTTCTCCCTATGACCGTGTGGGATTTTCTCTGTTTGCTCCGGTTTCCTCCCACTTTGTCGGTTTCTAGGTTAATTGGCTTCGGTAAAAAGAATAGTAAATTGTCCCAAGTGTGTAGGATGGTGCTAGTGTACGATTTCTATGTTTCTATGTTAACCCACTTTTGCATCCACTCTCTACACACCAGGGACAATTTTACAGAGGCCAATTAACCTACAAACCTGCACGACATTGTGGTGTGGAGGAAACTGGAGCACATGGAGGAATCCCACGCTTTCACAGGCAGAACATACAAACCCCAAGCTGACAGCACCCGAGGTCAGAGTGGAACCTGGTTCTCTGGCGCTGTGAGGCAACAGTTGTGTCACTGTGTCAGCCCAGATCCTGTCCCTCTCATCATCACTTAACGATGACATCTGGTGCGGATTTACATGTTGAGAGCCCCTCTCCAGTATTTCATCGACAACCTGCATAAATAAAATCTGGCATGTTGGTCACCATCCAGGTTTCTCCATTAAGGTGAAATTTGTATTTAGTTTAGTTTAGAGATCCAGCAAGGAAACAGGCCCTTTGGCCCTCTGTGTTCGCGCTGACCAACGATCCCCATACACGAGGGGCGGCAGGGTTGTGCAGTGGTAGAGTTGCTGCCTTACAGTGCCAGAGATTCGATGTTCGATCCTGACCACGGGTGCTGTCTGTACAGTGTTTGTACTTTCTCCTCGTGACCTGTGTGGGTTTTCTCCAGGTTCTGCGGTTTCCTCCCACACTATAAAGACGTGCAGGTTTGTAGGTTAATTGGGTTTGGTAAAATTGTAAATTCCCCATAGTGTGTGTAGTATAGGGGATCGCTGGTCGACGCGGACTCGGTGGGCCGAAGGGCCTGTTTCCGTGCTGTATCTCTAAACTAAACTAGCACTTTCCTACACATTAGGGACAATTTTACCGAAGCAAATTAACCTAAAAACCTGTACCTCTTTGGAATGTGGGAGAAAACCAGAGCATTCGGAGAAAACCCACATGGTCACAGGGAGAACGTACAAACTCCGTACAGACAGCATCGGTAGTCAGGATCGAACCTGGGTCCATGGCGCCATAAGGCCGCAATTCTCCCGCTGCGGCATCGTGCCGCATTTATTGGGGTCATTGGAAAGTGTATTTTTGTTCAAGGCAGTACAGTCAAGTGAGATTGTAGGATTGTGAGACTTGAATAACAAACTCTGTGAAACACTTAATTTGGTTAAGAGAATCAGCCATATGCTGCCAAAATTCACAAACGATACCTGTGGGATAATTATGGAGTAAGCTAAGTTACAACTGAAATATTAAATTATTTAAAAAGTTTGAATCTGGATATTTACACATTTTAAGTTGGAATTTCATTGCTTAATGGAACACGTCTGCAAAATTAGTGCCAAGCTATATCTTTAAAACACATTCACAGAACAGCACAGGCTATTCGTCCCACAATTTCCAAACTGAACATAATGCCAAGGTAAACTAATCTCCTCTGTGTACAAAATCAAGACAGGAATAGATCGGGTAAACGCACTGATTCATTTGCCCAGAGCAGGGGAATTGAGGTGCAGAGGACATAGGTTTAAGGCGAAGGGGGAAAGATTTAATAGGAACCTGAGGGATAACTTTTTCAAGCAAAAGATGGTGGGTGTGTGGAACAAGCTGCCTGAGGAGATAGTTGAGGCAGGTACTATCGCAATATTTAAGAAACATTTAGACATGGATAGGACAGGTTTAGAGGGATATGGTTCAAACGCAAGCAGGTGGGACTAGTATAAATGGGACGTTGGGCGGTGTTGGCAAATTGGGCCAAAGGGCCTATTTCCATGCTGTATGACATTATGATTCTGCCTGCACATGATCCATATTCCCCCATTCCCTCCATATCTACGTGCTTATCCAAAAGCCTAACAAATGATATTTAAAGTTCTATTTAAATATCTAATACATCGTGGAGCTGTATGGTTCTATGGTTACACTACTATGCAATTGCTTTCTCTAAAGTTGGCTGCTTCTGTTTCTCCAGGTGGTCATGCTCTCCACAGCGATTCAGTTCAGAGTTTAAGTCCTCTGGTGTCGCCCTCGGAGTCCGAGATCTCTGCTCCCTCTGTGATGGCAGCTACAAAAGGATTGGAAAACCGCAAATCACTGCATCGGGATGCAGCCCCCTCTAGTGGCCAGCCTCTCTCACAGAAGGAAAAGGCCAACCTGGCTGAATATGCCTCAGTCCTGACTCAGGGATGGGCAGAAATATACATTCGCCGACCCTCGGGTACGATCATCGTATTGTGTTGTGCAGCCACGATTGTATGTGGATCTAATAAACCTTTATTGGTTATGAATTGAAAGAAGGTTGCTATCTTCAGAAATGGAGAACGACTTTGTCGGAGCAAGACAAGTGTTTTGATTGTTATTGAATCTCATTTTAGAGTCGTATGGCACAGAAACAAACTCCTTCGGCCCAATTTGCCCATGCCTGACCAAGTTGCCCTATTTACGCTAGTTCCACCTATCTAGGTTTGGCCCATATCCCGCTAAGCCTCTCTTCTTGTTGTGCCCCTCTTAGGGCAATCTAGGGTGACGCAGTGGTAGAGCTGCTGTCTTACAGCGCCAGAGACCTGGGTTCGATCCTGACCTGGGGTACTGTCTGTACGGAGTTTGTACATTCTCCGTGACCGCGTGGGTTTTCTCCGGGTGCTCCAGTTTTCTCCCAGGTGCAGGTTTGTAGGTAAATTGGCTTCTGTAAAATTGGCTCAAGTGTGTAGGATAGAACTAGTGTATGGGTAATCAATGGTCAGCGCAGACCCGGTGAGCCAAAAGGCCTGTATTAACGCTGTATTTCTAAACTAAGCTAAACAAATTATTTTGCCAGAAGCATAACTGGTAATCTCTACAACCATTTATAGCTGTTGCTTTAATACTGTTTCCAAGAAATTCACCCAAGGGCAAAGGCAAATGTAGTTTAGTTTAGTTTATTGCCACGTGTACCGAGGTACAGTGAAAAGTTCTTGTTGCTAACCAGTCTGCAGAAAACCTATACGTGCTTACAATCAAGCTGTCCACAGTGTATAGATACATGATAAAGAGAATGACCATTAGAGCAAGATAAAGTCCAGTAAAGTCTGATTAAAGATAATTGGAAGGTCTCCAATGAGGTTGATAGTAGCAAGACCACTATCAAGTGGTTGATAGGATAGTTAAGTTGCCTGATAATAACTTGGAAGAAACTGTCTCTGAATGCTTGCTTAATTGTATGCCTGACTTTTCAAACAACAGTAAAGTTAATCAAAAATATGGAGCAGGGTGTGATATTGCAATTGCCCCCAATTCTGTAGGTTAGCTGCCAAGAAAGTTATTAAAAAATACCCTCCACTTTTCCACGTTGCCCTCTATGAGAAATAGTGGTTTAGAAATGCAAGTGGCACTAAGTCAGGCCATGGAACCTTCCTGCTTCCTGTCTGTGTTTACAGGTCCACATGAGCAGCCTCCACCATAGCCAGAGAGAGATACAGCGTGGACACAGGTTCTTCGACCCATTGAGTGGGTACCGACCATTAACCACCCATTTACACCCACCCTACATTATTCAATTTTTTTACTCCACATGCTCATCAACTCCACCCAGAGTGTGCCACTCACCTACATTCAACGGTAATGTACAGAGGCCAATTAACCTACCAACGTGCACATCTTTGGGAAGTTGAAGGAACTCTGAGCACCCAGGGGAAAATCTCACGGTCACATGGAGAACGTGCAAGCTCCACAGAGCAACACTGACGGTCAGGATTGAACTTGGGTCTCTGGCAGTGCAAGGCAACAACTCTACCGGCTGTGCACCTTACTTCATCTTGTGCAACCTGAACAACTTTCTCCCTTGCGCATATTTTGTTGAAAACTAATAATTTTACTCTTAATTTCCTGGTTATTCCCGATTGTTGAGCAATTATGAATTGAAGGGAAAAAAAATACAAATTGCTGGGATAACTCAGCAGATCAGGCGGTATCTCTGGAGAACATGGATAGGCGGCCATTTGGCTCCCAGCCCCAAATGTCACCGAGTCTGAAGAAGGGTCCCAACCTGAAACGTTACCTATCTATGTTCTCCAGAGATGCTGCGTGACCCACTGTGTTACTCCAACACTTTCCGTCTACTTTGTAAACGAGCATCTGCGGTTCCTTGTGTCCACGTTAGAATTGAAGAACTTCAATTGAAATTAGAATTTTTTTTTTTTAATAAATCAATTCTGTTGCACATCCTAACAGGAAAGTAGGCAGCAAATTATCTTGTGACATCTGGTTTAATTGTACTTGCATTGGTACCTTGTAGGTAATGCAAGCTGGCTTCTGTGTCTGGAGAATCCACCAAGCCCATTTTCTTCAGAGATAAACAACATGCCCTTGCAAGAGCTGTCCACTATGCTGATGGCTGTAGAGAGAGTGACGGACTCACACCAGCAAGCACCTGGTCGATCAGAATCCATGCCCTGCCCCAGCTTAACAGCCAAGCCACCAATACTTCAGCGTTTCAATACAGGTGAGTATGTCCCATCTCTTTTCCTAAGCATGAGCTGAATCTTCATGTGCTGCTCCTGAAATTCATCTTGGAGCTGGGCGAGGCAGCAACTGCAGAGAAGGAAACGGCCAATGTTTCAAGACAATTAATTATCTTTCATAAAAATTGGGAATGATTAGAGATATTAGAATGCAGAGAAAATTGGGAGGATAGGTAAGAACGAGCAGGCAGATTTTTTGTAGGTGGGAGAGATTAAGTAACAAGAGGGGTAATGGTTCAAAAGTAGAAGTAAATGATGATGGAAAATAGAAAGTGAGACAAAAAAAATGACAAAAAAGTGCTGGAGTAACTGGAGAGACCAGGCAACATCTCAAGACCCGGGATCGATCCTGACTCCAGGTATTGCCTGTGCAGAGTTAGTATGTTTTCCCTGCGTTTTCTCCGGTTGCTCCGGTTTCCTCCGTCATTTCAAAAACTTGCAGATTTGTAGGTTAATTGGCTTTGGGAAGTTGTAAAATTGTTCCCAGTGCATAGGATGGTGTTAGTGTACGGGGTGATCGCTGGTCGGCACTGCTGTAATTTCTACATGGTGAAACCAAAATGTAAAAAAATGACCTTTATTAAAATCTGACAATGTGCACTTTAACCACATATGATTTTTTTCTATTACAAATCTCAAATTGTGGAGTACAGAGGCAAATAAATAAATAAATTATGGCTTTTTTGTCCCAAACATGGAGGGCACTGTAAATAGTCTTAGTAAGAGGGGTTGTGTATCTCTTGTCATTTGGGCCTTTGCATTTTGCATTCTGTTAAAAAGAATTTCTCCCATGCTTCACACGGCCATTGATTTCATTTCCCTTTGCAGTGGCTTCTTTCTCTTCTATGTGCCAGACAAGCTGTCGAGGAGAATTGCACAGGAGCATTTCCTGGGCAGGTACTTGCCAGCACCCTCAAAAACGCCCTTGAATCATTAGTATCCATGCATCCCGTGCTGTTTCATAGTTCTCTATGTGTGTGTGTGGCATATGTAGCTCTTTAATTAGCTGGAGTAGCATGGTATTCCAGTTGAAAGTGGCTGCTGCTTTGCAGCACAGTTCTGACAAGCTTACGGCGTTTAAACACTTGTCCATTTTTTTTTCTTGCAGTTTGCTTACTAACAAAAGGCTTAGTTTCATTATTATCTGGAAGTTGGACTTAATCAAGCATGCCCTTCCAAATGATTTTGAAGTAAATTGTTCTCCTTCATTATCTGCTGCAGTTTCCAACACTTAGTCTTGTGTGGTTATTTGGGGGTTCTCACATTCTCAAAGCCTTGCTGTGTATTCATTCCTTTATACTTCATAACTCCCAGTAGATGAAAACTTTGGTTTGTAAGAATGTAGAAAGAAAGAACTGCAGATACTGGCTAATGCATAGGAGAATACAGGATGCTGGAGGCATTGAGGACTCTCTAATTTTAAGTAACTTTTACTCACAATCTTCTCCCGTCTAAGTACTAAGGCAACCTTCTTCACTGTCCTTGCAGCACAAATTCTGGTATCATTCACAAATGTACTAAATTTGGCACATATTCTCATCCAAATCATTAATATATATATGATAATCAATGGAGGGCCCAGCACCGATCCCTGCGGTACACCACATGGTGGCAGGCGTCCAATATAATGATAAAGACTTGACCAGCAGCCTCTGACTCCTTTCTCCAAGCTAGTTTGGAATCCATTTGTCCAGCTCTCCCTGGATCCATGCGATTTAATCTTCCTATTATGCGGGACCTTGTCAAAAGCCTTGCTAACATCGATGAAGATATTGTCTACTGCCTCGCCCTCATCAATTCTCTTGGTGTTCTCTTCAAAAAACAATCAAATTTGTGAGACGTGTTTTCCCACATGCTCAGCTATGCTGACTATTCCTACTCAGACTTTGCCTTTCCAAATGCAGATAGATCCTGTTTGTTAGAATCCCCTACACTAACTTTCCCACTGCTGATGTGGGGCTCATTTCCCTGGCTTGGCCTGGCAGCCCTCGAGTCTGCTTCACATTGGATCATGGCTGATCTATTTTTCCCTGTAAACCCCATTTTCATGCTTGCTTGCTGTAACCTTTGATGCCCTTACTCATCAAGAACCTGTCAATCTCTGCTTTAAAAATACCCAATGTTTTGGCCTCCACCGTCATCTGCGGCAATGAGTTCCACAGATTCACCACCCTCTGGCTAAAGAAATTCCTCATCATCTCCATTCTAAATGACCGATGAAGACAAACGTGCCAAATACTGCCTTCACCACCCTGTCTGCCTGTGTACTTGTTGAAACAAAGAACTACAGATGCTAGTTTATACCAAAGATAGACACAATGTGCTGGACTAACTCAGCGGGTCAAGCAGCATCTCTGGTGAAAAAGGAAAGATCACCTTTCAGGTCGGGATCCTCCTTCAGACTTGGCTGAAGATGGATAGAATTGGTTGAGAGGGATATGGGCCAAACACAGGCAGGTGGGACGAATGTACATGGGATATGTTGGTCAGTGTGGGCAAGTTGGGCTGAAAGGCATGTTTCCACGCTGTATGACTCTAGGACACAGATGCTGCCTGACAATAGACAATAGATAATAGGTGCAGGAGTAGGCCATTTGGCCCTTTCGAGCCAGCACCACCATTCAATGTAATCATGGCTGATCATCCCCAATCAGTACCCCGTTCCTGCCTTCTCCCCATATGCCCTGACTCCGTAATATTTTTAAGAGCCCTATCTAGCTCTCTCTTGAAAGCATCCAGAGAAACTGCCCTCGGAGGCAGAGAATTCCACAAACTTGTAGTACAATTTCCTTATTTTGAGTAAAATATAGGAAGTAAATGAGAGGTTGGTGTATCAATTAACATTTACTTATTTAACAGAGATAGACCCAAAATACTGGAGTACCTCAACAGGGCAGGCAACATCTCTGGACAAAAGGAATGGGTGACTATTTAACCAGATGGTTAAATCATTACATTCCATGGAGTACAAGCCTAGTTTCAGTATTGACATTCTATTAGATTGATATTTTTAATAAGCTATTTGGAAGGGTAACAAGAATCTTGTTCTTCCAATCTCATACTTATGACAACACAGAAGGCCATTCAGGTCAACATGCACATTTAAAGGGAAGAACAGGATTAATCTGAAACATTGGGGCAGTATGGTAGCGCAGCGGTAGAGTTGCTGCCTTGCAGCTCTAGAGACCCGGGTTTGGTCCTGACTACGAATGCCGTCTGTACAGAGTTTATACGTTCTCCCCATGTCCGCATGGATGTTTCCCGGGTGCTCTCACACTCCAAAGGTGTGCAGGTTTGTAGGTTAATATATTTCAGGTAAAGATTGTATATTGTCCCTAGTGTGTAGGATAGTGTTAGTGTACGGGGATTGTTAGGTGGCGCAGACTCGGTGGACCAAAGGGCCTGTTTCTGCGGTGTATCTGTAAACTAAACAAAACTAAAAAAATCAAATCAGTTATGAAGTTAGGAAATACTTTTATTTTAAGCTGTTCGACGTGATCCAGCCTGTACTCAAAAGTTGTGTGAATTTAGAAGCCTGCCATCTGTTTAAAGGTGATTGTAGTTGGGGGTGGCACAGTGGTGCAGCTGGTAGTCCTGCTGCTTCAGTCATGATCATATTGAATGGCAGTGCTGGCTCAAAGGGCCGAATGGCCTACCCCTGCTCCTATGTGCTATGTTTCAAGCGCTAGAGCACCAGGTTTGATTCTAAACTCAGGTGCTGTCTGTGTGGCGTTTACATGTTCTCTCCATTTTCCTCTGGGTGCCCCGGTTTCCTCCTACATCCCAAAGACGTGTGAGTATGTAAGTTAATTGGCCCCCTTGCAAGTTGCCCCTAATGTGTTGAGAGTGGATGCGAAAGTGAGACGAGGGATCGAAGGTCGGCGTGGACTCAGGGGGCCAAAGGGCCTGTTTCCATGCTGCATCTTCCAGTTTAATAACAATTATAGAAATTTGAAGCTGTTTTGCAAGCAGGAATTGATACTAGATCTGTGGTTTAATTTTGAATATTAAGAGAAGTGGGGTGTTTATGGGTCAAGATCACTTATTGACGAACAGGCAGATATTGTCCCAGTGTGAAGGGAAATTATGTGTGTTTCCCTGAAGTATAATTTTTAAATTGAAGTAGTTCACTTGATTTGCCATGGGTCAAACAAACATTTCTCATCGTATTGTGTGATTGTAGTAATTCCCAATATAAACTAGTTTTGTTGGAAGTACTGCGACATTGAAAGTCCAGGGTCAAGGAGCATAGATGATAATCATATCATTTTGATTATTTTAATCTCCGGTGTTCCTTGTGTGTCAACCATCAAAAATGTATTTGCGCTTCCTTGCCAGTACTCCTAAAAATGCTAGAGGTTTAGTTAATCTGTGTAGGAAGGAACTGCAGATGCTGGTTTAAACCGAAGATAGACACAAAAAGCTGGAGTAACTCAGCGGGTCAGGCAGCATCTCTGGAGAGAAGGAATGGGTGACGTTTCGGGTCAAGACCGTTCTTCAGACTGATGTCAGGGGAGTGGGGTGAAAAAGGGTCTCGACCAGAAACATCAATCATTCCTTCTCTCCAGAGATGCTGTCTGTCCTGCTGAGTTACTTCAGCGTTTTGTGTCTATCTTTGGTTTAAACCAGCATCTGCAGTTCTTTCTTACGCCTTTCTGGATTATCCATTTTGCTGGACCAACAAACGTCACGGCCCTAGGGTGGGTTGGGGGGGGAGATACTGGCCCGCAATGCCGGCCACAGAGCTCGGTTATGTGAACGGATCTGCCGGCTTCGGCCGGGGTGGAGTTCCTCCTGAGCCCCGGCAGCAGACGGCAAAATCGACCCACCGATCGGCTGCAGAAGTTGGCTGTATGGCGGATCTGCCAGCTCCGGCTAGGCCGGAGTTCCTGAGCCCTGGTCAAAGAGGGAAAATTCAAATTCCTGATGAGGTTGATTAGATTAGATTAGATTAGGTTGAGACGGCTGTCTCACCTGGCACAGGCTCCACATTTTCGGGGGAACTTCCGGGGGGAGGGGGATCTTGTCCGTATTAAAGGAGGGACTGAAAAATCAGCGATGGACCTGTTTTATGCTGTGTTGAAACCAACCTTGAGAGGTTCAGATTAGATACATTGATAAACCGCAAAGGTCTGAGTTAAATGTCGGAATGATGAATAAACGTAGTGCTTTTCATGGCTGTGGCTGCAGTTCTGCTTATGTTAACATCAATGTTATGTTAACATCAATATTCTGAATGGATAAAACATGCGAAACCTCCTCAAATCATCCATCTCGAATAAGGGCTTGTCTGCTATGAAGTTTCCAATTTGCACCGCATTCATCTAAACTTAAGGAAATGTCGTTGTAGTGAGGAATGAGAAGGTGGATGTGTTCTGACGGTAAACCACATTTGTAGATTCGGTGGCTGTAGCGGAGGAAGGTGATGGACTGGGCATGCACTTGAAGGCCTGTGATTCTCCTGTGGAGTCTCACGAACTCGAGGACTTTGAGGCAATGGTTTCCGAGCCGATCTTCATGCCAGCAGAGAGCCAGGACATGATTACAGCATCATACAGCAGAGTAAGTTGCTCTATTTCCTTTGTTCTTCTGTCACTGTTTTCATAAAAATCTGTATGACTAGTGTAGTCATGTTCATAAGTTCTCGGAGTAGAATTAGGTCCTTTGGCCCATTGTCTACTCTGTCATTCTGATCTATCTTTCCCTCTCGCCCCATTCTCCTGCCTTCTCCTCATAACCCCAGACACCCAAGAACCTGTGAATCTCCGCCTTAAAAATACCCAGTGACTTCGCCTCCACAGCCATCTGTGGCAATGAATTCCACAGATTCACCTCACTATGACTAAAATAATTCCTCCTCGTCTTTCTAAAGGTACGTCCTTTTATTCTGAGGTTATGACCTCTGGTCTCTCCCACTAGTGGAAACATCATTTCCACATTCCCTATCCAGGACTTTCACTATTCGGTAAGTTTCAATGAGGTCCCACCTCATCTTTCTAAACTCCAGCGATTACAGGCCCAATGCTGTCAAACACTCAACATAGGTTAACCCAATGATCCTGGATTATTCTTAGTCCATGTACCTTATTGAACAAGAATGTAGATTTCCACCCTCCTCAGTAGTCCCAGGCACCCGTTCATTTGTTCTGAGCTGATTAACTGACTGGCACTTCACCTTCACTGTAGCGCAGCTGGTAGAACATCTGCCCCGCAGTGCCAGAGACCTGGGTTCGTGCCTGACTTTGGACGCCATCTGTGTGCAGTTTGCTCACTCTCCCCGTCATCGCATGGGTTTCCTCTGGGTGCTCCGGTTTCCTCCCCCATCCTCAAGACATGCGGGTTTATAGGTTAATTGGCCTCTGTACATTGCCTCTCATGTGGTAAGGGAGTGGATGAGAAAGTGGGATAGAACTAGTGTGAATGGGTGATCGATGGTTAATGTGGACACAGTAGGCAGAAGGGGTGGGGGGGGGGGAAGGGGCGAGATAGTGGGAAGAATGGGTGCACGCTGGGGTGGAGGGTTCACAAGACAATAGACAAATAGAAAGAGGGAGGGGAGAAAGGAAAGATAGGGTGTTAATTAAAACTGGAGAATTTAATGTTCATAGTGTTGGGCAAACAAGATAATACATTGGTACTTTCATCAGATGATTATAACGTCCTAAAATCTGCAAACTTTGTTAGGGAAACTGAAAGAAATATGAAATATGAAATCATATTTTTAGTGAATTTGGGTAAAATAAAACTAATTGCAAGAAGATAAATATGTAATGAATACTAAATTATTGAATGCCAATATTTTTTTGGGCTTCAGTCGTCATCAACGTCCAGTCAGGAGGAGGAAAAGACTCTTCAGGGAGAAGATCCAGGGATAATGGGCATTGCCTCTGATAAGGTTGTGCCATCTTCTTTGGCCATTGATCCATTGGAGGAAGAATTTGATTTCAACCACGCTCAAACTCTCAACAAGTCCAGCTCTTCCCCAGAGCTTCAGAACCTCCAAGAAATGGCGGAGGTAAATGGGAAAGAGGGACCCGCTGCGAAGCCAGCGACTGAGGCAAAGCCTAGGAGTCATGCTGAGAGTATTGAAGAGGAATGTCCTCCCAATGGCAGATTGGAAACCAGCGACGGTAGCAAGCAGGACACACTACCTCCGGCAGAAAAGAAGGAACCCCCTCTGTCTCCAAACCGCTACAGGCCCAGGGGCCACACCATTTCTGACTCTGCACCGTCAAGGAGAGGCCGGAGGTCACAGCGCAATGGGGTTCAGAACAGAGCGTCGGCCTCGAATGCGGAGAAGATTAGTGGAATAAACCCAAGGTAGGTAAAAACCTTCTTTGGATTCTGAAAGATGTCCCTTTAGAGCTTCATATCTGAGGAAGGATCACCAGAATGATCCCGGGGATGATTGGGTTAACATATGAAGAGCGTTTGATGGCTCTGGGCCGCTACTCGCTGGAGTTTAGGTAGATGAGGGGGGAGGATCTCATTGAAACCTACCGAATAATGAATGGTCTAGATGGGGTGAATGTGGAGAGGATGTTTCTAGTGGTGGGAGAGTCTAGGACCAGAGGGCACAGCTTCAGAATAAAAGAACGTACTTTAGAACAGAGATGAGGAGGAATTACCTTTACCAGAGGGTGGTGAATCTTTTGAATTCATTGCCACAGGCAGCAGTGGACGCCATCATTTGGTATTTTTAAAGCAGTGATGGATAGATTCTTGATTAGCCGGGCATCAAAGGTTACGGGGAGAAGGCAGGCGAATGGGGTCGAGAGGAAAAGATAGATCAGCTATGGTTGATTGTTGGAGCAGACTTGATGGGCCGAATGGCCTGATTCTCCTCCTATGTCTTATGGTTGTAAGTTATGTAGGGAATGATGCATTTTAATTAATGCATAGAACAGTACAATTAATAGACCATAGAAGAGTACAGTACAGCCCAGGAACGGGCCCTTCGGTCCACAATGTCTGTGCCAAATATGATGTCATGGTAAATTAATCTCTTAGCTGCTTGTGATCCATACCCCTTCATTCATTGCATATTGTTGTGCCTGTCCAAAAGCTTTATAATCACCAATATATTGGCACATACTTCGATTAATCATACGACAACAGTGACAAGTAGGCCAAGATAATGTTTTATTATTTATGTTTAATGTTTTATCTGTCATTCCTAACTGTCACTGTATGTCATGTTGTCACTTGCGGGTGGAGCACCAAGGCAAATTCCTTGTATGTGAATACTTGGCCAATAAACTTATTCATTCATTCATTCATTCATTCATTCATTCATTCATTCTTTCATGGGTACAAAACGTCTGCAAAACTTCACGCATTCATTTCTATATTCATTAATGTCCTATTAAATGTATTAATATAATGGCAAACAAAAATAAAATTTAAAGCCCATGCTTCATATGGTAAAAAGCGTACAGATACATCTGACTAACTATAAGTGTAGGAAGGAACTGCAGACGCTGGTTTCAACCGAAGATAGACATAAAAAGCTGAATAACTCAGCGGGACAAACAGCATCTCTGGAGAGAAGGAACAGGTGACGTTTCGGGTCGAGACCCTTCTTCAGACTAACTATAAAAGTCCCTGATATTGGCAGACATAGCCCCTCCCATTCCTTATTCATGCACTTCCCATCACTGATGATATCTGAAGATTTCAGATTTCATAAACACCTAACACCCAGCCTTAACTCATCACCAGCTCCCAGCTACCTCTTGTTTCTCAATTTGTACAAGTTTCAGATTGGCCTGGTTAAATGCAGGGAAAACAGATACCACAATCTTGCTGTAAGGTCGATTCTCAGTCATTGTTTCAGGATGAGCAGTATGCTTTGCTGCCTTGACCCTGAACTGAGTTACAAACCTCTGCCACCATTACCTTTATCTTGCCTGCTATTTGCTCCGTGGAAAGCATTTTATGGCAGGGTTTGGGAACAGTCAAGACCTCAGGAAATTGCAGAGAATTGTGGTCACAGCCCAGCCCATCACACAAACCAACCTCCCTTCCATTGACTTCTACGCTTCACGCTGCCTCGGCAAAGCCACCACCATAATCAAGGACCCGGACACTCCCTCTTCCCCCTCTCTCCCATCAAACAAGCGATACAGAGGTGTGAAAATGCACACATCCAGATTCAGTTACAGTTTCTTCCCAGCTGTCATCCTATCAACAACTAGAGAGTCGCCCGGCCTGAGCTACCATCTACCTCAATAGAGTTTATTAAATGGATGAGGGATCTCGGAGTCAAACTATTCTACTCCCACTGTTTATTCATGCATTTGATGCTCTGGTCTCAGTTAGTCAAGTTCTTGGTTACCTCTCTCAATGTCAGCTACTCTGAGTTGAAGCTGGTCCTTGACTGTTCTGGCAAGATACCATGGAAGGCCTGAATCCTTAGATACATTTTAATTATTTTCAGAGCTTAAAATAAAGATTAGAAAATATTCAAAAAAATTATTGAAATCCATTATATTTCTAAACATTTGGTCATAGCAATCTCCCCACGTCCTTTTGGGTTAAGGACCAAGAGATTGTGAAACAATAATTAAAACTTAATCAGGTTACCAGTTCTCGTGTGCTGTAAGATTTTTAAGGTAACTTGGAAGTCATTCTCTGGTGTTTTCTTATTGAATGAGTGACATTGCATGATTACATCGAGAAAGACTGTGAAACAGCAGGAGCAGCAGGGAATTACTGAGAACAGCTTTGGCATGGTCTAGTGTAATTAGTTCAGAGATGTAGCGTGGAAACAGGCCCTTCTGCCCACTGGGTCCATTGGTCACCTGCACACACTAGTCTATGTTCTCCCACTTTCTCATCCATTCCCTGCACTTTGGGGGCAATCTGCAGAGGACAATTAACCTACAAATTCACAAGTCTTTGGGACATGGGAGGCAAACCGGAGGAAACCTACGCAATTACAGGGAGAGCATGCAAACTCCACACAGACACAACATCAGGATTGAACTCAGGTCTATGGCACGGTGAGGCAGCAGCTCTACCAGCTGCACCAGTGAGCCATAATAATTTCATTAACAATGTAAATTATACAGTTTCATTCAACAGATATAATGGATGCAAATAAACTAAAATCATTAAGCACTTGATTTACTTCTCTTCATTTTAATTTGGATCACTCGCCCTCTTCCAATGAAGTCGAGAGGCCAAATATGAAGTGAATCCAACTTCTTGCCTTGTATTAAAATTACCACTGAATTGAGGAGTACATGTAGGGTGAAAGGAGAGAGCAGTCTGTACTCTGTTGCCAAAGTGGGTAAGTGCAGAAATCGGAACCTGCTAATCCATACACTCACGGCCACCAGGTCTTGATGGAAATGCTGGTTAGTTGTTGGTGTAACCTGGTCCATTCTCTCCCCTGGTCGGATTTGGAACAGCTCCATCCAAGACTGCAAGAAATTGCAAGAAATCATGGGCACAGTCCAGACCATCACACAAACCAACCTTCCTTCCATTGACTCCATTTACACCTCACGCTGCCTCGGCAAGGCCACCAGCACAATCAAGGACAAGTCGCACCCCCGCCATTCCCTCTTCTCCCATCTCCCATCGGGCAGAAGGTATAGAAGTATGAAACACACACCTCCAGATTCAGGGTCTGTTTCTTCCCAGCTGTTATCAGGCAATTGAACCATCCTACCAACAACTAAAGAGCAGTCCTGAGCTACTATCTACCTCATTTGGAGACCCTCAGACTATCTTTAATCTGACTTTATCTTGCACTAAACATTATTCACGTTATTCCCTTTATCATGTATCTGTGGATAGCTTGATTGTAATCATGTATTGGCTTTGCGCTGACTGTTTCACACGCAACAAACACTTTTCACTGTACCTCGGTACACATGACAATAAACTAAACTCAACTCATAAATTGGGAGGCTTAGGTAGGATAGTAAGAACCTTTGCTCTCAGGGTGGAAATGTCAACGACTGTAGATGGTACCTTTAAAGCGAGGGGGGCAAAGTTCAATGGCGAGGTGTGAGGCAAGTTTTTTACGCACAGGTGTTGGATGTTTGGAACACGCTGCCATTTCCACCCTGGGAGAAAAGGTTCTGTGTCTACCCTATCTAAGCCTCTCAATTTTATCCACTGCAAGTTGTTTGGTCTGGTGGTGGAGGCAGATACAATAGTGGCAGTAAGAGGCTTTTACATAGGCTCATGGATATGCAGAGAATGGAGGGATATGGATCACGTAGTCAGAGGAGATTAGTTTATCTTGGCATCATGTTCGGCACAGACATTGTGGGCTGAAGGGCCTTCTCCTGTGCTGTGCTGTTCTATGTTCCTGTGCTGAAAAACAACCCTCTGTTCTTGGTAATTGAGGAATCTCTCACCATGTGCTTGACTTATTTGAAATAACTTTAAAATAAACCTCAACTTACTCGAAGAATGTGGAAAGAAAAATGTTTCTTTTTTCCCTCCCAGTTTTGTGTTTCTTCAGTTATATCATTCGCCTTTCTTTGGTAGTGAGTCAAACAAGCCACTTCTCATTCCTAAGAATGAGGTAAGTAGTTTTAAATCATTAGTGCATCTAAAATGTTGCTATAAGTGACGGGCGGAATTGAGGTATATAAAATAAGTTAATTGTTCGGATGGCAGCAGAGGTAATACATAAAGCTACTCACAGTGAGTGGAAGGACATTAATGGCAAATGTTACAATCTGGAGCACACTGCTTGATAGAAGCTTATGACAGAGTGATCGATGCGTACGGATGCGATCAAACCACGGATGAACAAAGGAGGTGGACTGACTGAACTTTGTTGCCTTCCACCACAGTGAAGAATGCTGTGGGGGATGTTTGTGTTAAATTCTATTGTGTATTGTGTGTTCTTTTTAAGTGTATCATTGCTGGTAAATTCATTTCACTGCACCTTCGGGTGAAAGTGACGAATAAAATTGACTTTGATATTGTATTTGTGAAGGGAAGTAGTTCAAAGCCTGTAAGGAAAGAGTAAGACAAGTTGGCCAGCTCTTTTGAAGTACAGGCATGGGTATGATGAAATGAATGGATTCCCTCCTGTACATCTTCACATTGATTTGTCCTTGGTGTGTGAGAAACAAATAATCTTACTTAAGTCCCTGCAATCCTCATGTTTTGGTTGATTAGCATCATAGTGTCATACCACATGAAAACAGGCCCTTCGGCCCAAGTCGTCCATGCCAACCAAGATGCACCGTCTAAGCTAGGCCCTTTGGCCTGCGTTTGGCCTATATCCCTAAACTTTTCCAACCCGTGGTGATTAGATAGATTAACGGAATTGATTGAAAGATACAGAATGGAAACAGCCCATTCGGCCCGTTTCCACGTTGCCTAGCAATCACCCATTCACCCGAGTTTAGTGTTATCCCTCTTTTATTGTAATTGAAACAAAATCTACGATCCAGTTCATAATTAGGCCATTCGGCCCATCGTGTCTACTCCGCCATTCAATCATGGCTGATCTATCTTTCCCTCTCAACCCCATTCTCCTGCCTTCTCCCCATAAACTTTGGAGGCCTAACTAATCAGGAATCTGTCAATCTCCGCCTTAAAAATACGCAATGACTTGGCCTCCACAGCGATTTGTGGCAATGAATCCCAGATTCACCACCCTCTTGACTAAAGAAATCCTCCTCATCTCCTTTCTAAATGTGCGCCCTTTTATTCTGAGACTGTGTCCTCTGGTCCCAGACTCTCCCACTAGTGGAAACATCCTCTCCACATCCATTCTATCCAAGATGAGTTACTAGTTCATGTCTCTGCTTCTGAAAGGCCGTGTGTCTGGATAAGTGTGTGACCTTACAAAATATTTGCTGCAAGTCCAGTGAAAATGTTAATAGTTTCTCCTTGATTATGGTTGAGAAACATGACATGTATTGCAAGTGATAAGTCATTAACAGGCAGCTTTGTTAATCATAGATTACAGACCGCGCCATTAAAGTCCTTGATCAGATGCCACCTTACGATACACACAAGATTGGAGTGGTGTATGTTGGGGAAGGACAGGTACGAATATCTTCTACATCAGTAAACTGATATACTGACCAGCTCTAATTAACCTACCTTGTACTCAAACAACAGCCTCGTGTATGACCACTGGCCTACCTTGCTGAGATTGCTAACTTGTTCCTCCCTAGTTAAGGTTTAGAATTTAGTTTTAGAGATAGAGCATGGAAACACACCCTTCGGCTCACTGAGCCCACTCAAACCATTATTCACCAATTCACACTCGCTCTATGTTATCTCACTTTTACATCCACTAGCTACACACTATGGGGCTATTTGCAGAAGCCAATCAGCCTACAAACACCCACGTTTTTGAGATGTTGTGAGGAAACCCATGCGGTCACAGGGAGAAACTCACGTGCAAACTCCGCAGACAGCACCCGTAGTCAGGTTCAAACCTGTAGTCTCTGGCCGGTTGTACCCTTTATCCTTTATCTGTACATTGTGGACAGCTTGATTGTAATCATGTATAATCTTTTCTTTGACTGGATAGCACACAACAAAATAGCTCCCTCTCCATCCCCACCTCTCCTTCCTTGCTCCCCCTCCTTCCCCTTCCTCCCCATCCTTCCCCTTCCTCCCCCCTCTCCTTCTCCCGTCCCTCGCCTTTCCCATCCCTCGCCTTCCCCATCCCTCTCCTTCTCCTTCCCTTCCTCCCCTCCCTCGAATTATGCAAAGTAACAACCTGCAAAATATGTGTCCATCCAAATCCCGATTGTCGGTGGGATTCTTGTGTGCGAGTTAATTTGGAATTGTTCCAATGAGGGCTGAAAGATGGGATATTTATCTAAAAGCTGCATTGTCGTATTAACCCATTTGGATTAAGTTTCTAGCATCTTAATTAATGTTCAGTGAAGCTTTGTAGTATTGCACTTTCCTCAAAATAAAATAAGAACATAAAAATATCTCATCCAGAATCTTCAACCAGAGGGGGTGGATCATGGTGGTGCATCTGGTAGAGCTGCAGCCTCACAGCTCCAGAGACCCAGGTTCGATCCTGACTTTGAGAGAGAGGGGGGTCAAGGAGAGGGAGGGGGGAAGGGAAAGGGAAGGAAGGGAAGTATCCATGCTGTATCGTTAAAGTACAAAAACTAAGCAAGCCAGTGCATTTTCAATAAATATAAGCAAATCTTCAGCTTGTTCAGAGAGCTTCTGAAGTAATTTTAATTTTGTTTTGTTTCAGACTAATAATGAAGTTGAAATTCTGTCCAATGCATATGGATCGTCGAGGTATGCACAGTTCCTCACTGGCCTTGGTAAATTGATCTATCTTCAAGACTGCAACCCAGAACAAATATTCCTTGGTGGGCTTGACACTTACGGTGATGATGGGCAGTTTACTTACTGCTGGCATGACGACATCATGCAAGGTGGGTGATTGTAACCTGCCGTAGATCCGTATTCTTGCTGAAAATGGGCATGGAAGATAAATAGGGTGACACGGGTGGCGCAACAGTGGAGTTGCTGCCTTATAGCGTCAGAGACCCGGGGTGCTGTCTGTACGGAGTTTGTACGTTCTCCCCGTGACCGCGTGGGTTTTCTCCGAGATCTTCGGTTTCCTCACACACTCCAAAGACGTACAGGTCTGTAGGTTAATTGGCTTGGTATAAATATAAAATTGTCCATAGTGTGTGTAGGATAGTGTTAATGTGCAGGGATCGCTGGCTGGTGTGGACTTGGTGACCCAAAGGGCCTGTTTCCGCGCAGTATCTCTAAACTAAACCAAAGGGTCTCGACCCGAAATGTTACCTGGTCCTTTTCTCCAGAGATGCTGTCTGACCCGCTGAGTTACTGCAGCTTTTTGTGTCTATCTTCGGTTTAAACCAGCATCTGCAGTTCTTTCCTCCACATTCTCGCTGATCTACATTTTATGTAGATGTGCAGAGGAAAACTCAAATACTTTATCACCCTCTTGCTGCATCCTTTGACAACCCTCGTCACTGTCCCTAAGTCTGTCAACTTTTATTTAATCTGCAAAATTACTCATCATCACATCTACAATGTTCATCGAACAGCACAGCAAAGGAAGGGGCCTTTGGTCCACAATGTTCATAAACTCATAAATCATAGGAGCAGTAGTAGACCATTCGGCCCTTCGAGTCTACTTTGCCATTCAATCGTGGCTGATTTTTACAGAGGGTGTTGGAAGCCTGAGAAGAGCTGCCTGGGCTGGTAGTTGAGACAAATACAATAGTGGCAGCGAAGAGGCTCTTAGATAGGCAAGTAGATATGAAGGGATTGGAGGGATGTATATCACGTGCAGGCAGATGAGATTAGCGTCATGTTCGGTACAGATATTGTGGACTAAAGAAGCCTGTTCCTGTGCTGTACTGTTCATAAGTTATAGGAGCAGAATTAGGCCATTCAGCCCATCATGTCTACTCTGCCATTCAATTATGGCTGATCTATCTTTCCTTCTCCTGCCTTCTCCCCATAACATTTGACACCCTTACTAATCAAGAATCTGTCAATACCTCAAAAATACCCAGACATGGCTTCCACAGTCGTTTGTGGCAACAAATTCCACAGATTCACCACCCTCTATGAAATTCCGCCACATCTCCTTTCTAAAGCTACGTCCTTTGTTTGGGCAATGTTTGTGCCGAACATGATGCCAAGTTATACTGATCTCATCTGCCTGTATATGATCCATATCACTCTATTCCTTGCACTTCCATGTGCCTATTTAAAACCCTCTTAAAAGCCACTACCATATCTGCCTTCACCACCATCCCTGGCAGCATGTTCTAGGCCCGTACCACTCTCTGTGTAAAATAACATATTTCCCCACACATCTCCATTAAACTATCCCCTCTCACCTTACAGCTATGCCATCCAGTGGTGGACATTTCCACCCTGGGCCAAAAGGTTCTGACTGTAACCCATTTATCTCACTACTGATTTTCTTTTCCAATGATTTTATTGGGAGATGATTTGTAAAATGCACCTTATCTTGTAGCCATTGAACATGCATTTCCAAAATTCAAATCGCCCAGTTTGCAAAGTCAGCAATCTTCCGGTCTCCCATCCTTGGTCCGTGCAGTGACAAACTCTCATTTTCTCCAATCCCTTTAAAGCAATCTTTCACATCGCGACCCTGATGCCGAACAAAGAATCAGATCGAGCCTGTTGCAACAAGAAAAGGCACATTGGAAATGACTATGTGGTGGTTATATACAAGGACACTGAAGAGGAGTACAAACTGGGAACTATAAAGGTAAATTTGAATCGCTTTTTTGTTGTTTTGCCACCTCCTTCCCCATTTCCCTGTTTCTCACCCTCTCTCTTTCCTGCCATTCACATCCCTGTTACCTGCTCTCTTCTCTCCCCTTCAAATATAGGGCGGTACAGTGGCGAGCGCAGTAGAGCCGCTGCCTCACACCCGTCAGAGACCCGTGTGACCTCGGGTTGCTGGCTGTGTGGAGTTTGCACGTTCTCCCTGTGAGCTTATGCATTTTCTCTAGTTTCCTCCCACATCACAAAAGACTTGCGAATTTGTAGGTTAATTGGCACTCAGTAAATTGCCCCATATATGTAGAAAACGTACGTGAAAGTGAGATAACATAGAACTAGTATGGACAGGCGATCAACGGTCAGTGTGGATTAATTGTTTAGTTAAACTAAACTAAACACCAAGTTACTGAATTCTTCTGTTTGGGATTTGAGTCCAAGGTTAATTTAAGAGGTTTTGTGTGGTTGGCTTTCTCTGAGTGTAATAAATGTATGGGGTTATTTTTGTTTGAAGATCATAAAGAGTTTAATAGGTTTAAAGTGTTTTTTCTGAGATGTTGCGTTAAGTTAAGTTTTTTATGTCTTGGGTGCTTTATTAGTTTTGCATTCTTTCTGGTCTGAGTTGCTGTATTTATTTTGGGTGTTTTATGGGTCTGAGGTGCTTCATTAGTTTTTGTTTGTGGTGCTGTATTAGCTTGAGCTGTTGTGTTTGAGGAGTCATGTCTTTGATGTGCTTCATGCTTATAAAGAGCAGTATTGGTTTGTGTAGATGATGTCTTTCATCCATTGATTTTTATGGGTCCAATGTGTGGTACTTTAGGATGGTTTAGGCTTCAGGGTGTTGCAGTTTGAAGTGTTCCAAGCTTTGGAGTTGCTGTAATAGTTTGGCATTCACTGTGTCTTAAGTACTAAGTGGTTTTGATGTACACTATTGATCTCGGGTGTGTTTGCCACCAGGGGCGCCAAACGATTGGCAGCTACACCAACAGTCGTGTTTTTCATCTTTTTTTATATTTTTAGTGTGTGTTAAAAATTCATGTAAATGTTCTTCAGTTTGTTTTATGTGGGGTGAGAGGGAGGGGGAACATTTTATTTTCAGTTTCTTACCTTGCCGGAGATGCGATTAATTTTCGTATCGCATTCTCCGGTCGCTCTGCGGCCTACCACCGATGGAGCCTCCTCGGACTGACATTCGGCCCCCGCAGGAGTGGACATCATCGGAGTCGATCCCTTGCCTGTGATCACTCAAACCGCATCCTGCGGACATTACATCGGGAGCTCGCATTCTCGGGAGAGGCCGTGGATGTCGGGAGCTCCAATGTCGTGGAAGGTTCGACCAGCCCCGACCCGGGGTTCAATCGCCCGGCACGGGGGAGCTAACACCCCCCCGATCGCCTCGATGCGGAGGGCCCAAACGCCGCCGGCTACAGGAATCAAGATTGTCCCGTCAATGGAGGGCTCAAGGCCCCCGACCGCGAGAATGAAAGGGAAGAGATTGAACTTTTTTTCACCTTCCAACACAGAGAGGATTGTGGAGGAGTCACTGTGATGGATGTTTATGTCAAAATGTGTTTTGTGTGTTCTGTTGCTTTTTATTTGGATGACTGACCTGGCAAATGAAATTCCTCATATGTTCCAAAACATACTTGGCTAATAAATTATTATTGTGATTGTTATTGGCTTTGCAATGACATTGTGGTGTAATGGGTCTGAGGTGCAGTATTTGGAGCAAATCATTCCTTAGTTAGGTTCAGGTTTATTATTGTCACATGTACTGGTGTACAGTGGAAGGCTTTGCTTTGCATGCTCTCCAATCAGATCAGACATACTATGCTGAAATACAAAAGAGTCAAACTTAAGCACAACAGATAGAGCAATGAGGAAGATACAGAGTGCAGAATATAGTTCTCAGCATTGTAGCATATCAATTGCAGAGACAAAGTCCAATGTCTGCAATGGGGCAGCAGTGAATTAGGCAGTACCATAACTTATGGAAGGACCGTTCAGAAGCCTGAAAACAGAGGGGGAAGAAGCTGTTTCCAATTCTAGTGTTGAATGCTTTCAAGCTTCTGTACCTTCCGCCAGACGGGAATGGGGAGAAGAAGGAATGACTGGGGTGGGACAAGACTTTGATTATGTTGGCTGCTTTTCTGAGGCCTCGTGAGGTACAAATGGAGTCGATGGTGAGAAGTCTGGTCTGTGTGCTAGACTGGGCTACATCCACAACTCTGCAATTTTGTTTGCGTTCTTGGATAGAGCTGTTCCCAAACCAAGCTGTGATGCAACCTGACCGTCTGCTTTCCATGGTGCATTTGTGGTAGTTTGTAAGTCACTGGAGACATGCCGAATTTCCCGAGTCTCTTCAGGAAGTAGAAACATCGGTGTGCCTTCTTGACTGTCTCATCAGCGTGGTTGGTCCACGACAGATTGTTGGTAATATTAATGCCATTGTGGCATATTGGGGCATATAATCTGTTGGTGTGTAATTTTTAGTTTAGTTTAGAGAAGCAGCGTGGAAACAGGCCATTTGGCCCTCCAAGTCCACGCCGACCAACGATCACCTAGTTCTACCCTAAACATGAGGGTCAATTTACAGAAGCCAATTAACCTACAAACCTGCAAATCTTTGGAATGTGGGAGGAAACCGGAGCACCCGGAGAAAATCCACGCGGACACAGGGAGAACGTGCAAACTCTGTATAGACAGCAGCCATAGTCAAGATCGAACCCAGGTCTCTGGCGCTCAAAAGCAGCAACTCTACCGCTACTCCACTGTACCGCCGAATTTTATGAATATTTTTTGTTATGTTTGCAGAATTTGGCTATAACTGGACTAATACTGTTATCAACCTTCCCAATGAATCTTGGAGAGGGAACCGTGACATTATTTTCTGCCTGCATTTACTTGCATTACTTGCTCCACATTAGATTTGCAGCGTTTTAAGTTCCCAACTTTACTAGCAGCTCTAAGCTGAACACCGTGTGGATTGTGAGGAAAATGCAGAGGAACTTTTTTGAGAAACCTATTGTTTGATCACTGTCGGTTTTTATTTTACTGTTTATTTTAATAGGGCCAGTTTAACTTTGTGGAAATAATAATTAAACCTCTGGACTTTGAAAGCAACCTGGTAACACTACAAGCACGCCAAGGTGAGTGGAGGCTTAATGTGCAACGGATTTCCTCAAAGTACAAATGTTTGCTGTTGTTGTTTTTAAGTGGGCTACAAGTGTATAATGTTCTCTTGCACACAGCTTACTACCAGTCTCTAAAGTCTGGCATTACTTGGTTTACCCTTCCTTTTAAATACATAGAATATAGTACAGCACAGGAACATGCCCTTCATCCCACATTGTCCGTTAATCTCATCTGCTGCATGTGATCCATATGCCTCCATTCCCAGCATATCCACTTGCCTATCTAAAAGCCTCTTAAATGCCGCTATTGTATCTGAACAAACCACCCCTGGCAGCTCTTTCCAGGGATTCACCACCCTCTGTTTAAAACAAAAACGCAGTGCACATCTTCTGTAAACGTTCTCCCTCTGACCTTAAAGCTATGCCCCCTAATATTTAACATTTCTACCATTCCAAAAAGGTTCTGTCTGTCTACCCTATCCAGGCCTCTCCTAATTTTATATACTTCTATCAGGTCTCTCCTCAACCTCTAGCGTTCCAGAGAAAAAAATCCAACCTCTCCTTGTAGGTAATACAATCTAATCCAGGCAGCATTCTGGTAAACCTGCACTCTCTTCAAAGCCTCCACATCCTTCCTCTAATCGTGCCACCAGAACTGCACATGGTACTCCAAATGCGCCCAAACCAAAGTCTTCCCGAGCTGCAAAATATTTGTGATTATCTATTTAAATTCAAGATATCTCAAATGCTTAAATGTTACTTTATCAAACATAGTAAATCGAATCCTCATTCAGGGAATCATTTATAGAGGCATACTGAGTGGAAACAGCCACTTTGGACCAACTTGCCCACACCGAGTGAAATGTCCCAACTACACTAGCCCCATCTGCCGGCGTTTGGCCCATATCTCTCTAAACCTATCCTATCCGTGTACCTAACCAAATGTTTTTTAAACATTTGCTTGAGTATTAAAGATTAATATTTGTATGTGTGGTTTACTGATGTGTTTTCTTCTTGTAGATATGGAGGGGCTAGTTGACACAAGTGTGGCTAGGATTGTGTCCGACAAGAACCTCCCTCTCTTGGTGCGTCAAATGGCTTTACATGCAAATGTAAGTGTATTTTATTTTTCTGTTCATTTTAATAGGGTCATTGTAATGGTTCATTCAGCTCTTTAGGAGAAGGATATCACTTGTTTCGTCTGGAGAAGGATCCCGACCCGAAACGTAATCTGTTTTCTCACTTCCATTGATGCTGCCTGACTTGCTGAGTTCCTTCAGGGATCGAACCTGGATGTCTACCGTTGCAACCACTGTGCCACCATAATTATCCCAAGCTTCACGAGAATCAGTTTCGATCACTGCTGAGCTGTTAATCTTTACAGCTATAGGTGTCTTCATGAGGCCATCACTTTTAGAGGCTGCCACATCAAGACCAAGTCAACGTGATGCATAGCTTTGATGATCATTTCCATTGGGATAAAGGTATAAGAGTCTGAAAACCGTGACCTCCAGGTTCATGAACAGCTTCTTTCCAAAAACCATCAGGCTCTCAAACATGACAAACACCAACTGAACTACAATCTATTGTGGTTTTACTAGGAACTTTTGGATTTTGTTTTGCACTAATTTTGTTTTATTTCTTTTTCCTTTTTTTGATTATAAATTCATGTTATAGAAGTAGAATTAGGCTATTCGGCCCATTGTCTACTCATTCTAGCCCATTCAATTGTGGCTGATCTATCATTCCATCTTATCCCCATTCTCCTGCCTTCTACCCATAACCCCTGACACCCTTACTAATCAAGAATCTGCCAATCTACGCCTTAAAAATATCAAATGACTTGGCCTCCACAGCCGTCTGTGGCAATGAGTTCCACAGATTTACCAACCTCTGACTAAATAAATTGCTCTTCATCTCCTTTATGAAGCTATGTCCTTTTATTCTGTGGCTATGGCCTCTGGTCCTAGACTCTTCCACTAGTGGAAATATCCTCTCCACACCCACTCTACCTAGTCCTTTCACTATTGAGTAAGTTTCAATGAGGTGTTCCCTCATCCTTCCAAACTCTAGCAAGTACAGGCCCAGCGTCATCAAACGCTCATTATAGGTTAATGTACCGAACGTGCATCCAGAGTGGAGAAGCCGCCTGGTTTTGAGGAATTTTACACTTTGAAGTTGGGTTAAGATATGTCTTTTATCGTTACCTTTCCTTACTGTCCCATTACAACCATTACAACCCACATCTCGGTAGAGTTGTCGACAGTAGTCATGGTCTGTGATTGGAGATGGTGTACTCAGACCCCACCCATTTTCAAGGGAGACAACCCTCCTATTAATCTTTGACTTTAGTTTAGTTTAGAAATACAGCATGGAAACAGGCCTTTCGGCCCATTGAGTCTGCGACGACCAGCGATCACCTGTACACTTTATTATGTTATCTATGATTACTGTGTTTACTGACCAGTTCTGCTGTTGCAAAAAATAATTTAATTGTTCCTTTTACGGTACATATGACGATTAAACACTTTTGACTTTTTACTAATTACTATATATGCTTTATGTTCCTTTGTTGCAGATGGCTTCTCTTGTACACCACAAAAGTGCAGTTCCTTCAGAAGCCTACGCAAGCAAGTGGCTAGCGAGGCTACGCCAGATCAAACGTATTCGATCCAAGGTATTGATAACTGGGTTCCCGGACATGAACGTAAAATTGAAGTTCAGGAGAAACATCCTGATCCGAAATGCTTAAAGTGTGGAATTTGCCATGGCAGAGAAAAGGGAGGCAGATTGGCGGGGAGGTTATACAAACACGCAGACAATTCAGCTCATGGAGGGTGGGGCACGATCTCTGGCATACACCTTCAGGGGTAATTAGCTAGTTTTTTGTTATAAATGTTCCCGATCATTCCTCCTTCTTCCTCCTCTAATCTGGCCGAAGATACAGAAGCTTGAAAGCACATCAGACTTGGGAACAGCTTCTTTCCCTCTGTCATCAGACTTGTGAAAGGTCCTTCCATGAACTAGGGTTATGCCCGATTCACCTCTACCCCATTGCGGGCATTGGACTTTGTCTATGGAACACGCATGGTGGTGCAACAGTAGAATTGTGGTCTAAACAGCGGCAGAGACCCGGGTTCGATCATAGCTATGGGTGCTTGTCTGCACGGAGTTTGTACGTTCCCGTGAACTGCTTAGGTTTTCTCCGAGAACTTTGGTTTCCTCCTATACTCCAAAGACGCACAGGTTTGTAGGTTAATCAGCTTGGTATAAATGTAAAAAATGTCCCTAGTGTAGTTTAATTGTGCAGGGATTGCTGGTCAGTACAAACTCGGTGAGCCGCAGGGCCTGTTTCCGCACTGTATCTGTAAATTACACTAAATTAAATTGCTGCTTTACAGCGCCAGAGTCCTGGGTTCGACCCTGATTATGGGTGCTGTCTGTACGGAGTTTATACGTTCTCCCTGTGACTGTGTAGGTTTTCCCCGAGTGCTCCGGTTTCCTCCCACACTACAAGACATACAGATTTGTAGGTTAATTGACCAGTAAATATTGTAAATTGTCCCTTGTGTGTAGGATAGTGCTAATGTACAAGGGTCGCTGGTCATTGCGGACCTGGTGGGCCAAAGGGCCTGTTTCCACATGTATTTCTAAACTAAAACTGATGCCCTACAATGCTGAGAACTATATTCTGCACTCTGCATCTTCACCATATAAAGTTCATGTTCATAAGACATAAGGATCATTTAGGCAGGTACATGGATAGGATAGGATAGTAAGCGTGTCAGGGGTTATGGGGAGAAGGCCTAAGAATGGGGTTGCGAGGGAAAGATAGATCAGCCATGACTAAATGGCTGAGTAACTTGATGGGCCGAATGGGTTAATCCTGCTCCTAGTACGTGAGCATGATAGGTTTGAAGGAACCTGGGCCAAGTGCAGGCAGGTGGGACTAGTGTAGATGGGGCATCATGTTGGTTGGCATGGGCATGTTGGGCTGAAGGGCCTGTTTCCACGCTCTTGCTCAAATAAAGTTTATTCTTGAAATGATGGGGGGGTTTTCTCCCTTTTGCCCAGGTATGCGAGGATCTGCAGTATCGTCAGAACGCCGGGATCTCTCTGATACACATGCACGCTGCGAACCAGAGTAAGAGCTCCCACCACCACCATCACCACCACCACCACCACCAAGCACAGCAGCAGCATCTCCCTCACCACCATTACCTCCCACAGCACCTGTCGCAGTCACAGTCTGCTGGGAGCGAGACTGGCCAGAGGAAGCGGCTGATGTCCACCGTGGACGATTTCACAGACTTTGTTTAGAGCGGTCTCCCGCATGTCGAAACTGTGCAATACGTACGCCATACTGTGACGAAAGCCAAAAACAGTGTTTAGTTTGCCGTGGGGGTAGGATAGGATTTACCGCTGCACTGTTTGTCCAGAAAATGCTGCTTCAACTGACCTCCGCGAATAGGGTGGGCTGGTTGGACTCCAACCCCCTTTGAAGACACAGATAAACAAGCGGAGTCTCTTGTTGATTATGGATGTAGCTCTCCCTCCTCCTCCTTCTCCTCCTTCTCCACTCTCCAAAACGACTCTGATGGATCTGATGGGGGATGTATTGAAATAAATGACCATTCACTGCCCTGATGAGCATTGAGAGGTCATGAACATCACTCATTCTTTGGGTCAGCGTGATAGGAGCAACCCTACCAAGCGGATGTGAGTTGACGAATGAAAGTAAGTGGGGTTTCGGACAGCACCTCTCATTCAGTTCCCTTCTGATCCGGCAATAACTATTCTTTGTGCAATTACCTTGTAAAGGAAGACGTGTTGTCAAACTTCACACAATTTTTAAATGCAAGTGTCAGTGTTGAAATGATGTACTAAAAATGAATAAATTTCATTTGAAAATAATTCATGAGTTGCTTTAAAAACCTCAACCCTGCAGAGTCAAATTTTCTTTGAATCTTTGATCGGTAATGTCAATTTAAACTGGAGCTATTGTAACAAGGTCATTTAGACTTGCTGTGCAGGAGGGAACCGCAGACACTAGTTTACACCGAAGATCGACACAAAAAGCCAGAGTAACTCAGCGGGTCAGGCAGCATCTCTGGAAAAAAATGAATAGGTGACATTTCAGGTCGAAACCCTTCTTCAGACTGAGAATCAGGGGAGAGGGAAACTAGAGGTATGAAAAGGTTCGGAACAAATCAGAGCCGGCACCGATGACCAAGGAAAGGTGGAGCCCACAATGGTCCATTGTTGGCTGTGGAAGAGGTGATAATGAAGGGGTCTATGGATTCACACAGTGGAACCAGCAGGATGACTCGGGTTGGGGGAGGGGCAGAGAGAGAGGGTATGCAGACTTACCACTGGTAAAGAAGTCTGCTGTTGATGGCACTTCTGTTGCTAGTAGCAGATTAATATTTTTAGATATCCTGCTTTCAGAAATCTGGATTACAGTACGGTGGCACAGGGTAGAGGTGCTGCCTTACAGTGCCGGAGACCCGGGTTCGATCCTGATTATGAGTGCTGTCTACGAAGTTTGTATGTTCTTCCCCATGACCTGCGTGGGTTTTATCCGGGAGCTCTGGTTTCCTCCAATGACGACAAGTTTGGGGGCTAATTTTGGCTTGGTAAAAAAGGATGAAAGGACGTACCTTTAGAGCAGTGATGGAAATGGGTTCACTCAAAATAGGGGTACTTTAAGGCCCGTGAGGTTGGGAAGAAAGGGGGAGGGATTTTTTTTTATGTGCGGTCATACCCATGTAATAGTACAAGAAATCATAACTTGTTTATTGTGTATTTATAATATAGTTTATTGTGTATTATATGTCATAGCTGCTTTCTTGCATCTCTCTCTCTCTCTCTCTCTCTCTCTCTCTGTTGGCTGCAGCCATCGTCTGCTTTAGGCTGTGGGCTGAGGAGCTTTAATCCAGTGTTTCGTGACCCAAGTCACCAAACTACATGAAATTTTCACATATTGTGTAAAAAAATTATATAAATCACCCCTGAAACTCGTCATGAACAAGACTTGCACATTTTTATTAAATTAGAGAAAAAACGGAAACATTTTGGGGATTTTTAGTCCAATCAAAGCACGTTTAACATGCCAGTTGGCCAATCACGCGCTTTGCTTCAGGTTAGCACACAACATGGCTGAGAGGACTTCACTGATGCCTGGTTTACTGGAGATTCCGATGAAAGTTCTGTGGAATACATGTCGTGAAAACTTGCATCAGGGTAATTGAATTGACTGAGAAAAGCATTAAGAAGTCTGAAGAATGTGCAGCTAAGTGGATAGAAGTGGAAGAAAGTCTTGAAAGCAAAGTCCCTGCTGAGGTGCTGCAACACAAAGTTGTGAAACTTTGTGAATCAACTCAAACTGAAAGGTAAGATCTAAAGTCTGTATTTATGAAAATTAATCTGTATGGACTTTAATTAATTTAATTGCACCCTTTATAATGTGAAAAAATTAGATTTAGAGGCTGTACATTCACTCAGTTATTCACTCATCATTCCTTCACTCAAGCACTCATTCACTCACTCACTCATTCACTCATCATTCACTCACTCACTCACTCACTCACTCATTCATTCATGCATTCATTCATTCATGCATTCATCATGCATTCATTCATTCATGCATTCATCATGCATTCATTCATTCATGCATTCATACATTCATGCATTCATTCATCATGCATTCATTCATTCAGTCATCCATTCATTCACTTATTAAATCATTCATGAAGTTCAGGGCCTAAACTATATGTATCAATAGCAAGGTAAATTAAACATTTTCACTAATGCCAGCTTGTTGTAGAGTAATAAGACTTAACCATCTAATCTCGGAGCTGCCTGCGATAACTTACCGGGAAAAAGTGCTCCGATCGCGGGGCCTATGTATTTAACATAGTGAAGCCGCGGTCTCAATTAAAAAGCGGCCGATTCGCGAACGCGGAGCCGCGGATCATCTCCGTGGGCGGGGGGGGGGGGGGGGGGCTGTACATAGTGCCGTCCGTAGCGGCCGTTTCCAGGCCCCGACCACGGGAGAAAAACGGAGGACTATTCATTGCACTTTATGGGCAGCCATTGGAGTGAGAAATGGTAAGAAATGGCTGATGTTTATGTAGGAATTAATTGGTGTGTGTGAAACATAGAACATTAACTAATTTATCTATGGTGGTAAGTGTTATTCTCATTAACATTAAGGAGAGGTTGAAATGCTATGAATTGAAGTCCATGCAGACTTAATGACTATGAGATGTTTTATTTTGTAGCCTCTGCCTGACCCTCCACAGGGGATGGTCTCCCCTGCCATGAATAATATATATATATATATATATATAGGTATAATAATATAGTTTAAATCGAAATGGACTGCAACACGGAAATAGGCTGCCCATCGTGTAATATGGGCATTGGCCACTAGATGGCGCTTACTTTCTCGATCTCATTTTCTAATTAGTTTAATTAATTAATGTGCAACTATCGGCAATGATGAGTTATAACTTCCTTCTCAATTATACTTCATCTAAATCTGTGGAAAATGTCATGTGGTTTGGTGACTTGGGTCACGAAAACTGATTTCTAGACACATTTTTGATGCTCGGCCACAGCCTAAGAAGGGAAAATAGAGGAAGGAAAGAAGGGAAAAGAGAGAGGAAGGAGGGAGGGAAGGAAAGAAGGGAGGGGTGGAAGGGGAGGAGAGAAGGGAGGGAGAGGGCCGGCGGGAGGAGCGGATGCCGGGGTCCGAGCGGACGAGTGTGAGCTGAGGCCGAGGTTTGTAAACGTTGCTCCAATCCCTGGCCCGGTTGATTGTCAAAAGGGTCTCGACCCGAAACGCCTCCCACTCCCCAGAACCGCTGCCCGTCACGCTGAGCCACCCCAGCCCCCCCGTATCCACCTTCAACTCCAGAGCCAAACAAAAAACACTGGAGTGCTGGAGGAACTCAGTGAGTCAGGCGGCACCCGCAGAGGGAACGGACCAGGAGCCGCCACGGGCCAGGGTTCCCCCCACCCCAACAGGAAGGAACCGCAGATGCAGCCGTCCCTGCAAAACGCCAAATGATTCTGGGAATGCCGAGGTGAGTGAGAGAGATCGAAAGGATGGATTCGGATTCCAACTACGCTTCGCTGAGACCTCGCCTGAAGTTTCAAACCTACGGCCTCCTCCAGTTCGTGCCACGTAGACGGAGATACCACGTTGTAAACAACCACCTTCGCTACTTTGACCTGGAGTTTGTGAAACTTCACAGTCCCACCAGCGGTTTACAGCTGTTTGATATCAACTTCAGGAAGGAGTGGGTGGTCTACGAGTTGAGCGTCCAGGAGGTGGACTCCGTTTACGGCGGAGAGACGCCAGGTGAGGGGCCAAGTCATTATGGAATTGGGAAAAGTTCCAATGAGCTGGTGAAAGACGTGGACTGCCCTTACAGCGCCACTTTCCTCCACACTCTCCATCTTATGGAGGCTGGAAACTGAAGAGTAGGGAACACCGTCCCCCTGCGTACCCCCCCATTTCCATCACTGCTTCAGCGGTTGGAGGAGATTGAATACATTTATTGGCCAAGTATTCACATACAAGGAATTTGCCTTGGTACTCCGCCCACAAGCGACAGCATGACATACAGTGACAGTTGAGAATGATACATAAAACATTAAAATAAAACAAGGATAGAAAATAAAGCAAGGATAGAAAAGGAAAGGCAGAGCTATGGAGCGATTTGGAATATTCCTTTAAAAACTGTGGTGTTACTTGACCAGGTTGATCGTCAAGTATTATGTAGAAACAAAGAACGTCAGATGCTGGTTTGTACCAAAGATAGACAAAAAAGTGCTGGAGTAACCTGGTGGATCAGGCAGCATCTCTGGAGAAAAAGGACGGGTGACTTTTTGGTCGGGAATAAATTGTCCCGACCCGAAACGTCATCCATCCTTTTTCTCCAGAGATGCTACCTGAACCGCTGAGTTACTCCAGCACTTAGTGTCTATCTTAGGTTGTCAAGTATTGTTTAGTTTAATTTATTATTATTGTTGTCATGCATACCGAGGTACAGTGACAAGATTTTTGTTGTGTGCTATCCAGATTATACATGATTACAATCAAGGTGCTTTGGGTGTTTGAGACTTGATGTGAGTTTGGAAGCTGAGTGGATAATTGGTCGGCCAACTATACTGGGAGTAGAACATGTAAAATTCTACCTGTAAATCTGCAAAAATCATAACTGGTATTTATAACACAATGAAGGATTTTCCAGTGCTCAGCTGCCTAGTCAGCAGTTGGCAATTCCCCTGCACAATCTGTGTCCATGCAAGCGAGTTCCCATTCTAACGTGACCAGATATTAGGCTGTCTTGAAGTGTGTGGCACAGCTACTGCCTTACAGCGCCAGGGACCCGGATTTGATCCTGGCCATGGGTCGAGTCTGTGTGGCGTTTGCATGTTGACTGCGTGGGCTTCCTTCGGGTGCTCGGGCTTCCTCCCACATCCCAAAGACATGCGGGTTTACAGGTTAATTGGCCTCTGTAAATTGACCCTAACGTTTAGGAAGTGGATGAGAAAGTGGGATAACATAAATTTATTGTGAACGGGTGATCAATGGTCAGCTGGACTCGGTGGGACGAAGGGTCTGTTCCTGTGCTGTGTCATAGAGTCTTACAGCATGGAAACAGGCCCTTTGGCCCAATTTGCCCACACCGGCCAGCATGTCCCATCTACACTAGTCCCACCTGTGTGCATTTGGCCCATATCCCTCTTAACCTGTCCTATCCATGTGTCTCGAAACTAAAAGTACCCTGGACCAACTGTATTTCCAGTTGCTGAGAATTTTACAGCCAACTTGCTCAATGTTAAGAAAGGACCAATGTTGCAGGTATGGAGAGAGAATGATGAGGAAAAAGTCTAGAATATTACAAAGCCAACAGTCTACACAGGTGAGGTGGATAGGACCAACTCCCTTTGACTAAATCACAGATGATGATGATGAGTGTTATTTTATTTAGTCCTTAGGGGCACAAAATGTATGCAAAGTGAGAAATCTTGTACAAAAGAAAGGTGTAAAAATAGGAAAAGAGAAAGCGATTAATTTATTTTTATATTTCAACTGCAATACAATAACTGAGTAAAATACTTTGTTTCCCTATTGCTCAAATAAATAATTTCAACCCTAATTCACCAACTATCTCTCAAGCAGTCAAAACTTTATTTGACATTGTCTTTCAGTGCATCGGAAATGTTTCTGGCATAAAGATTACAATTATTTACACATGGTTTAACGGTGCATTAACTCTGCCTTGACGGTGCGCAGTGGTGGAGGGAGGGGTGGTTGGTGGATGGAATGGATGATTACATTTGTCCTTGAAGTCACTAATGTTCGAAAATGAGGACTCGTGTCAATTCACTGCCCTTCAAATATTGTCTATGACGTGTGTGATTTATGTAGGATTTGTATAGAAAAGTGATTAAAATATTATGTCACAGTGGCGCATGGTAGGGTTGCTGCCTTACAGCGCCAGAGACCAGGGTGACAGCGTGGGGTTTTTCCGGGTGCTCTGGCTTCTTCCCACAGTCCAAAGACAAACAGGTTTATAGGTTGTTCAAGAGGGAACTGCAGATGCTGGAAAATAGAAGGTACACAAAAATGCTGGAGAAACTCAGCGGGTGCAGCAGCATCTATGGAGCGAAGGAGATAGGTAACATTTCGGGCCGAAACCCTTCTTCAGACTGAGTAAAGATTGTAAATTGTCCCTAGTATATAGGATAATGCTAGTGTTTTGAGTTTGCCGGTCGGCATGGACACAGCGGGCCAAAGAGCCTGTTTTCATGCTGAATCGGTAAACTAAACTATTAATTACATCCCAAGAAAAATCTTTGCACATCAAGACTTAACAAAGTTACAGTGATTGCAAATTCTGTTTGAACACCTAAGCTAGGCTAATCTACCTTGTTCGCAATTGACGTATTTTTCTCTTGATACAAAGACCTGTGCTACTCTCCGAAGTCCAACTCTCCGATCATTTTGGGTCACAAACCTTGGAGAAAGTTTCCAGTTTGTGTTGGAAATGCCGCCCGGTTTTGGAGCTTGGAAAGATGATTCTAACCAGACTTTAAGCAGCAAACTATCCTGATCATCCTGGAGGTTTGTTGTCACTTCTCTCTGCCCTGACTGGATGAACATGATGTATCAGAAACATTCAGTTAACTAAATGAGGGATGCAATCGAAAAAGGATTGCCAACATCACTTCAACTTTCTGCACACCCATTCTTCCTTCTAAACTGCCCCATTTTCCCTTTCCCCTTCCACCTATATCCCTTCCTCTGGCTTCACATTTCACGCATTTCAGAGACATGGAGTCATACAGCATGGAAACAGGCCCTTTGGCCCAACTTGCCCACACTGATCAACATGTCCCATCTACAGTAGTACCATCTGGCTGTTTGGCCCATATCCCTCTAAACCTGTCCTATCCATGTACCTGTCTAAATGTTTCTTAAACTTTGTGGAAGTACCTGCTCTTCTCTCATTATGTCACAGCTCTTCTTCCCATCTCTTGTCATTGTCCACCAAACTGCTTATCCCTCCCCCTCCTCCCCTAACCTGTATCCATCTATCACTTGCATGGCCTTGTCCCATACCCACCTCTTCTCTAGCTTTCTCCTCCTCTACTACAATCCGTCTGAAGAAGGGTTCCAACCCAATCGTCATCTATCATAAACCATCATCTGCAATTCCTTGTGTCTACTTTAACTTTCTTCACTCTTTAACTAATATCAACGCCTGTCTCCAATTGCCCTTTAAAAAACTATGACTCTATAACTCACCAGACATTTTCAGAGGACTGTTAAAGTCAACCAAGTTACTAAGGTCTGGAGTTGCACACAGGCATAGAGGAAAAAATGAAGACAAATTCGAGAGCTTATTTATTTTTAAAGTGCCCTGATGTGTAAATTGACCAGATGGTAAGACGGTGCGTTGTTGACTAAGAATAAGTCAGTGATGATAATGAAGAATATTTTGCATGGCAAATTGCTATTCATGTAGGATATTTGTTGTTTTGTGAACTAGTTGATTGCATTTTTAATTCCAGATGTATTTAATTACTCAGCGGTCACAGAAAGATTTGTACTTAGCTTTGCTCCGTCTTGGAATACCAGTTCAGTAAGTAAGCACTAACCTTCTACATACCATCTGTAGTACTCTTTTAATCAGCATTTGGCACTTAAAGCACATTATATGCATTTTATAATAAAATAATACACAACCTTAAAACTGGCATATTTATCAAAGTTTACAATGAATATCCTGCAGTATTTCAGATAAGCAGCCTAAAGGCTCACGCTGAACCTATGTGATAGGAAGGAGACTTGTCAACAGTGTCCCTCTGTGACGAAAAATATAAAATTCAGTAATTTGTTCCAAGAAAATAAATGACTTGGGCTTATCTCATTTCCAGCACTTGGGAAGAGCAGGTGAACACTTCCAGAGTAGTTGAGGAACAAGTTTGATAGGATCCTATTTGTTAATTCCCCTGGTGTTCATACCATTAACTACTTGGTGACATTTCAACTTCTAATGCTTCTTCAGAGAAAGAAAGCCACAGGAAATGAAAGGTGCTTGAAGTTCACACATTGCCCAGACCGACTTTCCAAAGTTGGGTAGCAATGATGAATTACTTTTGTGCCTTCATATTTGGGCAGCACAGTGGCGCAATGGTAGAGCTGCTGCCTCACAGCACCAGGGTCCCAGGTTAGATTCTAACCACGGGTTCTGTCTGTACGGAGTTTGCATGTTCTCCCTGCGACTGACTGCATGGTTTTCCTCCCGGTGCTCCAGTTTCCTCCCACATTCCAAAAGACGTGTGGGTTTGTAGGTTCATTGGCCACTGTAAATTGTCCCTAGTGTGTAGGAAAGAATGAGTGTAATGATGATCGCTGGTCGGCGCGGGCCCAGTTGGCCGAAGGGCCTGTTTCCACGCTGTAGCTCTAAGCTGAACGCATTTTGTAAGCTACACCCTGGGTGATTGGGAGAAGAAGGGTAGAATTCTCTATGAAAGTGTGTTCATTCACTAAACAAAGCATGAGACCATTTAGTGTTTGGTTACATTGTGCCTGAACCTTACACCAAATTCAATCAATGCCTGACCAGATGGAATGATAACGTAACAGTATGATCAGCACATTCATGGAAAGATTTCTCTCCTCTCTAATGCTCTTGTGACCCTGTAAATGTTGGACCAAAATAACCATTTTGTATATTTTCACTGCAAATACTAATTTCTGTGCTGTAACCTAAAGATAAATAGATACTCTAAAGAGGAGCAGCGGTAGAGTTGTTGCCTTACAGCACCAGAGACCCGGCTTCGATCCTGACTACGTATGCTATCTGTACGGAGTTTGTACTTTCTCCCCATGACCTGCATGGGTTTTCTCCGCGTGCTCTGGTTTCTTCCCACACTCCAATAAAGGTTTGTAGGTTAATTGGCTTTGGTAAAAATTGTAAATAGTCCCTTGTCCCTAGTGTGTAGGGTTGTGCTAGCGTACAGGGATCGCTGGTCAGTGCGGACTCGGTGGGCTGAAGGGCCTGTTTCCACACTGTATCTTTAAACTAAACTATACTAAAAATCAAATTCCACTGCTTTGTGACATCCACACAAAATTATTTTCTACTGCTATGCATCTGCTTCTTACAATTAATCCGTTTCTTGTGGCCTGTTTTTATGACTGTTACGATACATATTTCACTGTAATTATTCACAACGCAGCTTACTTTTATGAGCTGTAGTAAACTAATCTTTTCACGGCTATTTGTTTCAGCTGTGCACGTAACAGGAGCGGGTAAATGTGCAGGGTTCTTGATTTGTGTGCATTTTATAATCATTTACAGTCACTCTCCTCCCCGCCGTGCAGGGATTATTATTTGATCAGAACATGTTCTATTTACGGTGAGAAATTAATCCCAATCTGCCTGTTTTACATTCCCTAACAAGAATGCCACTATTGTAACTTAAGCAAAAAATACTGTCTCGTAAAATAAACTGTGTGCTGTTTCCTCTTCACTTATCAAACAACAAATTAAATGATTTAAAATAGCATTTTTTAAATAAGTGCACCCTTTTCTGGTGCATGGCTAAAAAAGCAAGTTTGTACAATCTCTCCTTCTGAACTACCCTCAGTTTTAAAGTGCTTGTTAATACATATAAAGTAAACCATTTTTATAAAATGTCTGTCCTTTGTACGGCTTCTTCTAACCCGTTTCGTGAATAACTTGTCCCTTGGCGCAACGAACGACGTTCATCGATAGAGTCGCCAGTTTTGGTGACTGTTAGTGCCCGTTTGCCTTCATTAAGCTGTAACGTCTCAGCCATTAAGTGTTGAGGGGAGGCGTGTGAATGAATGCGGGGATAATCCAACCTTCCGTCAATGCTCAAACAAGTTGGGTCAGTGATATCTTTTTACGACGTCAACATATGTGATTCAATCCACTGTATGGAGAGGGGCTGTGTGGAGTGACACATCTCTTGAAGTTATATGGAATTGAAGGGTCATTGTCTTGACCCTGCAGTGCACAGCCCCAACAGTGTGGCATAGTGGCACAGCTGATAGAGTTGCTGCCTCACAGCGCTGTAGACCCCAGTTCAAATCTGACCTCAGGTGCTGCCTGTATGTGTGTTTGTGTGTAGTCCTCATGTTCTCCCTTGCGAACATGCAGACTTCCTCCCACATCCCAAAGATGTGCAGGTTTGTAGGTCAATTGCCCCCTAGTGTATAGGGAGTGGATGACAAAGTAGGATAACCCAGAACTAGTGTGAACGGGTGATCAATGGTTGGCATGGACTCGGTGGGCCCCGTACTGGTTGGATGCTGTACGGTATTGCCAAACAAAACTAATCGGGGTTTGAGTGACGTTGGTGATCGCCGGGCGTTTGTTGCCACACCTTGTCTGGCATTTTGGACGTTTTGGACTTTCTTCGAGGTGGCAGGGGCATTGCACAGTCTTCTAATTGGCTGGCCCTTGGCTGGGGGTCGTTGACCGCTGCCCTGTCCCCTAGAGTGCGCGGGGATGGCCGCCGATCGTCCCTCAGCCTCCTGCTCGCCCTCATCCTCCGATAAGCCGCCAGCAACTCTTCCGCCTTGGTGTTAATCCTCCTTTGCCGCGCTGTCTCCTGCACCTGCTTAAGCTTGCACTCCGCCTGGTAGACATCTTCGGTCGCGCTGTTCACCTTATCGAACTGCTCAAGAAGGGTTTCGAAAAGTGGAAGCAGCCGGTGGATGTTGGCCTCGATTTGCGGCGCCTTGTTGAGGCCGGCCGACGGGAAGGCATCCGCGGCGGTCGACCCGGCGCTGGACGAAGATGACGAGGAGATGTCGGAGATGGTGCTGGCGGTGTGGAGGCAGGTGGACTTGGAATCTCTGGATGACCCGGAGGGCAAGGGAACCATCCCTTCAAACTTCACCTTGTGACGGAACTGTGAAAAGAAAAGCAGAGGCGTACAAAATCATGAGAGGGATAGTTTGGGTTATCGCACAGTCTCGCTTGCCCAGAGTAGAGGAATAGAGAACCAGAGGACATAGGTTTACAGGAGTGGGACATTGGGGGGGGGGGGGGGGGGGGGGGGGGGGGGGGGGGGGGGGGGGGGGGGGGGGGGGGGGGGGGGGGGGGGGGGAGATTTAATAGGAACCTGAGGGGTAACTTTTTTACACAAAGGTTGATGGGTGTATGGAACAAGCTGCCGGAGGAGGTAGTTGAGGCAGGTACTATCGTAAAGTTTAAGAGACATTTAGACACAAGTTGGAGACATTTAGATTTAGTTGGAGTAACTCTGCGGGCCAGGCAGCATCTCTGGGGAGAAGGAATGGGTGACATTTCGGATCGAGACCGTTCTTCAGACATTTAGACAGGTACATGGATAGGACGGGATTGCAGGTATATGGGCCAAATGCGGGCAGGTGGGACTAGTGTAGATGGGACATGTTGGGACATGAAGGTGCAAATGTGTACTACAATTTTCCAAACATTCGGTTTGGAACCACTGCCTATTATATGGCCCATTCATTGTCTTGTGTGGTCAAGCAGCTGCAGTTCAGGCCATCGCCTGCAGATGGTGCTATCGTGGCACAGAGCACAATAAAGTACCTGTAGAAACGAGGAAATGCAGATGCGGGTTTACTAAGAAAAAGACACAACATGCTGGAGTAACAGCGAGTCATCTCTGGAGAACATGGATAGGTGACGTTTCAGGTCGGGACCCTTCTTCAGATTGACCCTCATGGGAGGTTATGTTACAGTTGTTTAAGACGTTGGTGAGGCAACATTTAGAGTATTGTGGTCAGTTTTGGTCGCCCTGTTATAGAAAAGATGCTGTTAACCTGGATAGGGTGATGAGAAGATTTACAATGATGGTGCCAGGACTCGTGGGCCTAAGCTACAGGGAGAGATTGATCTCTTGATTAGGTTTGATTAGGACTCTATTTTTTGGAGCACAAGGGGAGTGCAGGAGGATGAGGAGTGATCTTATAGAGGTGTATAAGATCATGAGAGGAATAGGTCAGGTAAATGCGCAGCCTTTTGCCCAGAGTAAGGAAATCAAGAACCAAAGTACAGATGTTAAAGATCCCCCTAATCCAGGCATCATTCTGGTAAACCTCCTCTGATCCTTTCCAAAGCAAAATGGTTCTTTATTGCCACATATGCACAGCACTGTGAAATTCTTCCACATGTCCCCACGTCTTCCCCACAGCACCATTTATGCACCAAAGCTTCCACATCGTTTCTGTAATGATGCGACCAGAACTGCAAAACAACGCCTCAAATAAAAGAGTCTAACGAAAGCAGTTTCTTGGCATCATTCCTGCAACATGACTGGACTAAATAATCTGAAGAAGGCTTCCGACCCAAAATATTGCATATCCATGTCTTCCAGAGATGCTGCCTGACCCGCTGAGTTACTCCAACACTTTGTGTCTTTTTTTTTTAAAGTGAAAACCTTGCTTGTACCTGTAGTAACATCACAAACACATGGACTCAAACAACACACAAAGACAATTAATACTTAGGTTGTACATAAATCACATACATTTTACAAGATGGTGAAAAGTAAAACACCGCACTAAGCTAAATATTAGTGCATTGTATCTTTTTTTGTAACCCAATGTCTGCAGGTCGTTATACACCTCGCGCTGCCTTGGCAAGGCCACCAGCATAATCAAGGGCATGTCACACCCCGGCCACTCCCTCTTCTCCCCCTCTCCCATCGACGAGGTCTGTATGGAGGTGTGTGTTTTCACATCAGTGTGAAAACGCACATAACTTCAGATTCTGGGTTTGGAAGGCTATTTTTCCAGATTTTATTGTCTCATCTGTTATCAGGCAACTGAACTATCCTACGAACAACTAGAGAGTTGTCCCGAGCTAGCGAGCCCCGAGCTACTATCTACCGCATTGAAGACCATTGGACTATCTTTGATTGGACTTTACTGGACTTTATTTTGTACTAAACCTTATTCACATTATTTCCCTTTATCATGTATCTGTACACTGTGGATGGCTCGATTGTAATCATGTATTGCCTTCCCAGCTGACTAGTTAGAGCACAACAAAAGCTTTTGGCTGTACATCGGTACATGTGACAATAATCTAAACTCAAACTCAAATAAGCCTAGCTTGGTCAACTGTGCAAATGTGCACCTACTTCTTTCATCTTGCTGACACCGATCCACATCTTGAGTCTTCTGATGAATAGCTCTGCTAACTCATACTCCTGTGGCTCCACTGCTGGCCTGTGCATCTCCAGCTTAATCTCCCGGTAGTTCTGCAGTAGCACAGCCGCAAACAGCCGCACTACAATCCAGATCTCGATGACAATGTAACTGATGTAGTAGAGGGAGCATAGGCTTGGGTACTCGAAGAAGCACTGCCCCAGGTTCATCCCTCGTTGAATCACAGCGAGCAGGGAGAGCATGCTGCCTCCAAAGGTCTTGAAATGATCGAGGTTGGCGGAAAAAAACTGAAATATAAAATGACACAATTACATGTTGCTCTCCAGGCTATTTAACAGGCTATTATCAAACATCAGACTTGCACCACTACAAATTCCAAATGAGCTCCAAACTTCAAGACCCTTCTTCAGACTGGTTAGGGACAAGGGAAACAAGAGATATAGACGATGATGTAGAGAGATAAAGAACAATGAATGAAAGATCTGCAAAAAAGTTACGATGATAAAGGAAATAGGCCATTGTAAGCTGTTTGTAGGGTGAAAACGAGAAGCTAGTGCAACCTGGGTGAGGGAGGGATAGAGAGAGAGGGAATGCTGGGGGTACCTGAAATTAAAGACATCTGTCACCGGGAGTGGGAGCGAGGGTGGAGCTGCGGGGTACCGAGGAGACATGAGTGAGGGCCTCATCTACGGTGGGAGAGGGGAACCCACGTTGATTGTATGTGTGTATATATGTATACATACACTACATACACACACAAATATATATATATATGTATCAGGGCTCTCGCTTAACTTTTTTTCCCTGTTGCCAGCTGGGCAACCTTAGCAGCTTTTTAGGTTGCCAAATGACAGTTTAGGTGGTCATTTAAGATGGCTTGCATGACGCGTGCTCGGATGAAGTGCGTAGTTACCAGTCGGAATTATGCTCAATTAAGCATTCACATATTATTTCTGCTTCAAATAAAGTCACAAACTAACAAATTCACCAATCAAGACATGATATATACCACAATGACATGCAGCAAAATTATAATACAGTATCTCAACACTTTTTACACATTGCAATTAATGCAATTTTTGTTATTTCTTTCCACTTCCAAACAAAAATGTGGTTGGATTATTCAGCATATGATTAACCTGTGTCAATAAATCCTGGACCTTGATAACATATATGCTTAACCATGCACACTACAGATTGATGCAAGCATGTTTTCTGTGAAGGACCGAAAATTATCATGACATGGCCATAGTATGGGTCGTTATGGGTCGATAAATCCAACATATAGTTGTGAATGATGCTCAGTAAATAACTACAGTACTGATACTCCATATTAAGAGCATTGATTCACCATTAAAATGAGTTCTGTAATAACGTGTCAACGGTAGCAGTGACAATCGAACACTGCGGTTTTAATATTTCATGTGTTCACAATTTAATTCATCCATCTTTATGGATTAAAACAAATAATAACATTGGGAATTAAAACATATTTGATTGCATTCCGTTATCAATCATAGTCGATGTTAGCTCTGAAGACATTGGGGTCGGGAGGGGGGGGGGGTGTGTGTGTGAATCAGTGCAGGATAGATAGATGGTGGTGGGGGGGGGGGGGGCTTGAGAAAAGCAATCGGTGTGGGGATGGATTGAGGCAGGGGAATTAGTGCTGGTGGTTGGAGTAGGTAAAATTGGGGGGAGAGAAGACAGTGCAGGGGGGGGGGGGGGGTGGAAATGGTGGGGTGGATGAAGGGGGGGGAGCAGTGCAGGATGGATGAAAGGTGGGGTTACAAGATGAATTGGGGGGGACCAGTAAGATTGATGGGGAGTGGCAGGAGAATCAATGCGAGGTGGATAGGGATTTAATCTGAGGGGTGACTTTTTCACACAAAGGGTGGTGGGTGTATGAAATGAGCTGCCAGAGGAGGTAGTTGAGGCAGGGACTATTGCAACATTTAAGAAACATTTAGACAGGTACATGGATAGGACAGGTTTAGAGGGATATGGGCCAAATGCAGGCAGGTGGGACTAGTGTAGATGGGACATGTTGGTCGGTGTGGGCAAGTTGGACTGAAGGGCCTGTTTCCATGCTGTATGACTCTATGACCCGAAACGTCACCTATTCCTTTTCTCCAGAGATGCTGTCTGACCCGCTGTGTTACTCCAGCATTTTGTGTCTACATGCGGTGTAAACCGGCATCTTCCCACACAGTGTAATACCTACCAGATAACCAAGCTGTGTATAGGCAAGCAGAAGCCCAGCTGATGCCACAACAACTGCAAACAGCTCCTTTCCGGAATTATGCAGGGTCTTTCCAAAGATGGACCACCTTCTGACAAATCTCAGTTGTCGAGCAGCCTGAGTCACAAACAAGGAATGAAAAGGGGAATTATGATCAGGTTTTATCTGTTCAAACATCAGCCCATTGTTTCTAGATCTGAACAGGAACCATTCCGTCCCTCCATTTCGAAGCATGTGCCTCAATAAGACTGAAGAAGTCTGAAGAGGAATCCCAAACCAAAATGTCACCTATCCATGCCTGGCCCGTTGAGGATAAGACATAGGAGCACAATTAGGCCATTCGGCCCATCGAGTCCACTCCGCCATTTAATCATGGCTGATCTCTCTTCCCCTCTCAACCCCATTCTCTTGCCTTCTCTCCATAACATTTGACCCCCATACTAATCAAGAACCTCGTCAATTTCTGCTTTAAAAATACCCAATGAATTGGCCTCCATACCATCTGTAGCAATGAAATGCACCACGGAGATTGTATTACCGACCTTTCAGTAAAGTACATGGATGGATCATAGAAACATAGAAAATAGGTGCAGGAGTAGGCCATTCGGCCCTGCACCGCCATTCAATATGATGATCATCCAACTCCGTATCCTGTACCTGCCTTCTCTCCATATCCCCTGATCCCTTTAGCCACAAGGGCCACATCTAACTCCCTCTTAAATATAGCCAATGAACTGGCCTCAACTGCCTTCTGTGGCAGAGAATTCCAGAGATTCACCACTCTCTGTGTGAAAAATGTTTTTCTCATCTCGGTCCTAAAAGATTTCCCCTTTATCCTTAAAGTGTGATCCCTTGTTCCGGACTTCCCCAACATCAGGAACAATCTTCCTGCATCTAGCCTGTCCAACCCCTTAAGAATTTTGTAAGTTTCTATAAGATCCCCCCTCAATCTTCTAAATTCTAGCGAGTGCAAGCCGAGTCTATCCAGTCTTTCTTCATATGAAAGTCCTGACATCCCAGGAATCAGTCTGGTGAACCTTCTCTGTACTCCCTCTAAGGCAAGAATGCCTTTCCTCAGATTAGGAGACCAAAACTGTACGCAATACTCCAGGTGTGGTCTCACCAAGACCCTGTACAACTGCAGTAGAACCTCCCTGCTCCTATACTCAAATCATTGTAAGGGTGGCATTCCATAGATCATACCTTAACCATTAGTAGGAAAAGAAGGACGGCAGCCAGCTTGTTGAACACTTGACTCAGGGACGCCAACTGGTAAAAGTTGGTGAAGCAGTCTTGGTGGGTCAGGTAACGTGCCCACTGTCTGTCGCCGAGTTTAGCACGTTTCAGGTGCACAGCCACACAGCAGATACTGAGAATAATGACCGACCACTGCAGGTAGTTCCAGAACAGAAACAAGTAGGTCTTGCCTTCTTGACAGATCAGGAGTAATTCACTAATTGTGAAGTAGATGACGAACAGCATGAGGAAGACCTGGAAGGAAGCAATTGGTGAATCTTATCTTCGGACAATGAAAAAGATTCTCACGCAGAACACTAAATGCTGGAGTCACTCAACGGGTCAGGCAGTATCTCTGGAGGACATGGACAGGTAACGTTTCGGGTCAGGAATTCATCTTCACAGTCAATAGACGACTCTGAAGAAGAGTCCCGACCCAAAACGTTGTCTGTTCATTCCCTCCCCAGATGCTGCCTGACCAACGGAGTTCTTCCACATTGCAAGATTCTAGCATTTACAGTTCCTTGTGTATACAAGAGGATTCTCTAATCCTCCTGAGCAGCTCAGCATTCTTTTTTTCTAATTGTGCTTCACGTTATTAAATTGAATTGAAAGATACAGCAATGAAACAGGCCCTTCAGCCCACTGAGTCAATGCTGACCATCAATCACCCTTTCTCACACTTGTTCTATGTTATTCCACTTTTGTATCCACTCCCTACACACTCGGGGCCATTTACAGAGGTCAATTAACCTAGAAACCAGCACATCTTTGGAATGTGGTTGGGGGGGAAATGGAGCACCTGGAGGAAACCCACGTGGTCCGAGGCAAACTCCACACAGACAGCACCCGAGGTTAGAATCGAACCTGGATCTCCAGCGCTGTCTACCACCTTTGCCACTGTGCCACACTAATGTCTTGCTTTTATGCACAGTCCTCTTTCATTTTACGATCTTCCATAATTTAGCGCCTTTTTTGCATAATTTACATTTGTGTGTGTGTGGTGTCTGCATGTATGTGCCTGTGATCTTGCTACTAGCAAGATTTCCATTGTACCTGTCCCTGACTTTGTATTTGTGTATATGACAATAATGTCGACTTGAGTTGAATGTCAAGGCTACATCCCATCAGGCTAATCATTGACCATTTCTCATCTTTCAAATTAAATGACATATCGCGCCATATTTTGCACAATGTTGGATGCAACTCAAGACGTCAATAGGTTCAGATGGACTATGGATCACTCTGTCTTGGTATCAATGTCATTCTGTTAGCTCGTTAAAGTGTTAGCTGTGGGGGAATGTGCAGTACAGTACACCCTCGTTATAATGGGGCAAATGGGGATGGGGTGAATGACATACGTTATTGCCGATTGTCCACTATAACCGAGTAAGGGATTACTAATGACTGTATTCTGGTTACTAATTACTATATTCTGGTAAACCTCTTCTGCAGCCTCTCCAAAAGCCTCCATATCATTTATTATGATGGGCTGACCAAAACTGCACGCAATACTCCTTATCAGATTCTAATTAAAGTCATATAAGGCTGAAACATTACTTTTGCAATCAATGCCCCGAGGGCGACACAATTGCACAGCGATAGAGTTGCTGCTTTACAGGGTCAGAGACCCAAGTTCAATCCTGACCACGGGCGCTATCTGTACAGAGTTCCTCCCCGTGACCACATGGGTTTTCTCCGGGTTCTCCGGTTTCCTCCCACAATCCAAAGACGTACAGGTTTATAGGTTGATCGGCTTTGGAAAGCTGTAAAATAGATCCCTAGTGTGTGTAGGTTAATGTACAGAGTGATTGTTAGTTGCCGCAGACTCGGAGGGCCAAAGGGCCTGATTCCGTGCTCTATGTCTAAAGTGAACAGATGAATGAAAGCATACCATACTCCTGGAGATGGCTGGATAGAGGGTAGAGTGGATGTGTAGAGGATGTTTCCACTAGTGGGAGAGTCTAGGACTAGAGGTCATAGCCTCAGAATTAAAGGACGTTCATTTAGGAAGGAGATGAGGGAAATTTCTTTAGTCAGAGGGTGGTGAATCTGTGGATTTCTTTGCCCCAGAAGGCTGTAGAGGCCTATTTTTAAAGCAGAAATAGATAGGTTCTTGATTAGAACATGTCAGAAGTAATGGGAAGAAGGCAGGAGAATGGGGTTAGGAGGGAGAGATAGATCAGCCATGATTGAATGGCGGAAAAGGCTTGCTGGGCCGAATGGCCTAATTCTACTCCTATTCCTTATGACCTTATGAGTTAATGTCAGTTGATCCTATGTGCGGTAAAAACTTACCATCATGACAAGCGGAAAATCCATTCCAGCACTCAGGCGCAGCAGCGAGAATGGTTTGATGTCAATGGTGGTGAACACACCCCCCAACAGGGGGAATTCGATGAGTACGGTGACGACGCTGTACAAATCCACATTGGGGCAATACTGGGTAAACTCAACAAAGACAACCCTGGTCCTAGCAACACAAAAGGACAAGCCAGATCTTTAAATTACATACAAAACATGGAGGACATGGACAGGTAACGTTTCAGGTCAGGATTCTTCTTCACAATCAACAGATGACTCTGAGGAAGGGTCCCGACCCGAAATGCTGTCCGTTCATTCCCACCCCAAATGCTGCCTGACCAGCTGAGTTCCTCCAGCACAATGGGTTCTATGCACGATTCTAGCATCTACAGTTCTTTTTTGTATACAAGAAGATTCTCTAAACCTCTTGAGCAGCTCAGCATTTAATTTTTTAATAATTTTGATTGATTAGGTAATTTTGACTAATGAATAAGCATGGGCGTCAGGGGTTATGGGTCGAAGACAGGAGAATAGTGTTGAGAGGAAAAGATAGATCAGCCATGATTGAATGGCAGAGGATTCTGCTCCTAGAACCTACGTACTTAAGAAAACATTGCTTTTGACGTGCTTCAGCTGGCAAGATACTAATCCAGTTACAATGCTCAAACTTCCAATTTTCACCATGACTGCACTCGGAAAACTGAGTGAACTCCTAAAACTAGAAACTTCTCGAGTAGTGATTACTCAGTTGTTCCTCAGATTCCTATTAAATCTTTCCCCTCTCACCTTAAACCTATGTCCTCTGCTTCTTGATTCCCCTATCCCAAGTACATTTGTACATTCATCCTATCTGATCCCCCCATGATTGTGTACAGGTTCCTATTAAATCTTTCCTCCTTCAAAAAGAACAGAACCTGAGGGATAACTTTTCACACAAAGAATGGTGGCTGCTGGAGGAGGTATTTGGAGGCAGGTACGATTGCAATGTTTAAAAAATAGATTGGGTAGACAATAGACAATAGGTGCAGGAGTAGGCCATTCGGCCCTTGAACCAAGCACCGCCATTCAATGTGATCATGGTTGATCGTCCCCAATCAGTACCCCGTTCCTGCCTTCTCCCCATATCCCCTGACTCCGCTATTTTTAAGAGCTATCTAGCTCTCTCTTGAAAGCAGGGTAGATGCACATAGTCTCTTGCCCAGAGTAGGTGAACCAATAACAAGAGGGAAAGATTTAATAGGGATCTGAGAGGTCACTTTTTCACACAAAGGGTGGTGGGTGTATGGAATGAGCTGTCAGAGGAGGTAGTTGGGGCAAGTACGATCACAACATTTAGACAGGTTTAAATGGATATGGGCCAAACACAGGCAGGTGGGACCAAAGTAGGTTGGACATCTTGATTGGGTTGGGCAAGTTGGGCCGTAGGGCCTGATTCCATGCTGTATGACTCTATGACACATCCATGGCCGTGGCCATACACTGACAGCAGGCCTGCCTCGCCCGCTGCAGAACCATGAATCTGCCTGGAGTTGATGCCTCGTCCGAGGCTCGTCTCCTGCTCGACCCCGAAGACCGGGAACCGGTGAGGAGGGATGGAGGGAGTCGGCGACGGACGCTGGACAAAGGGCCGATTTCAAGATCGGTGGATGGAGGGGAGGATCGATGAGCAGGCTGCGGGCTCACCTCCTGTGCTCTCGGGGGCGCTCTGGCGGGTTCGGAGGTCGACTGCGAGAGGCAACGGGAGCACGGAGAGGCAGAGCAGCGGTGGAGGACACCATCAGCATCACCAGGCCAAGCCAACCCCGGCAACACCGACACAGTGCCATTGCCAGGACAACTGGCCTTTAAGGCCAAGATAACACTCTGTACTATTAAGAACTTTGAAACTTGAAGGGCACAAGATGGCGCCAGAACCGTGGCGGTTCTTTGTGTACTGCTTCGGTGAAGTTTACTATTCTTACACTACAGCATGGTGGCACAGCGGTAGAGTTGCTGCCCTACAGCACGCAGCGCCGGCGTATGATCCCGACTAAGGACACTCTCGACGGAGTTTGTACGGTCTCCCCGCTACCGTGTGGGTTTTCTCCGAGATCTTTGGTTTCCTCCCACACTCAAAAGACGTACAGGTATGTAGGTTAATTGGCTTGGTGTAAGTGTAAATTGCTCCCTAGTGTGGGTAGGATAGTGTTAATGTGTGGGGATCGCTGGTCGGCGCAGACCTGGTGGGCCGAAGGCCCTGTTTCCGTGCTGTATCTCTAAACTAAACTACAATCGTTACACTTTTTGTACTTATCAATGATTGTGCTTATCTATTGTATGATTTTACCAGATTGCATGGAAACCAAACAAATCTCACTGTCTAGGTACATGTGACAATAAAGTATCATTGAATTCAATTATTACTATCATCCCTACTCCTCCATACGTCCTTCAGTTTTACAATCCTCCAATTATTGTTCTTCTAAAATTTGAAGGCGCACACCACCAGACTCAAGAACACCTTCTTCCCCCCAAGTTTCAAGTTACTTCAACCTCAGGGCATTGATGACCAAATCAATGGCTTGCAAAGAGTTGTGGATGTAGCCCAGTCCATCACACAGATCAGACTCCCCATTATTGACTCCATCTACACTTCACGCTGCCTCGGAAAAGAAGCCAGCATAATCAAAGACTTTCCACACCCCAGTCATTCCTTCTTCTCCCTGTTCCCATCGGATAGAAGACACAGAAGCTTGAAAGCACATACCACCAAACCGACCAAGATGCCCCGACTATGCAGGTCCCATAATCCCTCTAAACTGGAACCAGAGAGCAATCCTGAGCTACCACCTACCTCATTGGAGACCCTCAGACCATCTTTAATCATACTTTACTGGACTTTATCTTGAACTAAACATTATTCCCTTCGTACACTGTAAATGGCCCAATTGTAATCATGTATAGTCTTCCCGCTGACTGGTTAGCAAAGATTTTCACTTACCTTGGTACACATGCCAAAATCTAAACTAAACTAAATTAAACAAGACCTTTCCAATCTATGTACTTGTCCTTGTGTCTTTTAAATCCTGTTATGGTATCCGCCTCAACTACCTCTTCTGGCAGCCCGTTCTATATACCCACCACCCTCTGAGTGAATAAGTTGCGATTTTCAGTAAAATGCCACTCACTTTCTGTCCAGCCAGTTGCTCTCCCGTAAGTGCCAAAGTGTGCGATTACTCTGCTCCTTTGTCCTGCCGAGATGTTGCACATATCCTCCACTGTCCCACGCTGTGGTCTGGCCCCAATACCACACCCTGGGGGCAACAAAGAATCAGATGCAATGATACTCACTTCACTTTGTTCGACGGGAATGTATATTTTATTGAGACCTTGAACCCAATGATGAAAATGAGTATAAAAAGGACGCAAAGTGCAGGAGTAAACTCGGCAGGTCAGGCAGCATCTCTGGAGAATATGGACAGGCGACATTTCGGGTTGGGAAGAAAGATACAAAAATGCTGGAGCAACTCAGGGAGTCAGGCAGCATATGCAGGGTGAAAAGAAATAGGTGACGTTTCGGTTGCAATCCTTCTTCAGACCCGAAATGTCACCTATCCCTTTTCTCTAGAGATGCTGCCTGACCCTCTGAGTTACTCCAGCATTTTGTGTCTATCTTCTGTATAAACAAGTTTGTTCCTACACGTTTCGGGTTGGGACCCTTCTTCAGTCCCTTGCTTTTACAGAAGAAAATTAGATCTCTTCCCTCTCCTTCCTCTCTCTTTGTTATAAATCTTATTGAAGATTTGTTTACATCACACCTAAATAATTATAGAGTTTAGAGATGCCCACCACGACCAACATGTCCCATCTACGTTAATCCCACTTGCCTGAGTTCAGTCCATAACCCTTCAAACATATCCTATCCATGTACATGTCAAAATGTTTCTTAAAAGTTTCAATAATACTTGCCCCAACTATCTCCTCCGACAGCTCATTCCATTTCCCCACCACCCTTTGCGTAAAAAATGTTGCCCCTCAGGTTCTTATTAAATCTTTCCCCCTCACCTTAAACCTATGACCTCTAGTTCTCGATTCCCCTACCCTGGGGCAAGAAATTCTGTGCATTTACCCGATCTATTCCTCTCATAATTTTCTACACCTCTAATCAAATGTTATCGAACTTCACTGGTATATCTTTGCACTAAATGTTGTGCCCATTATCCGTTATCTGTGCACTGTGGGCAGCTTGATTGTATTCAAAGATTGTATAATTTTTTTTCTGACTAGATGCTAGGCTTTTTAATTGTGTCTCGGTACATGTGACAATAATAAACTAAACTGAATATATTCTTACTCTGGCAGATCAGGCGTTGAGTACGACCACTTATTGCTCCGATTGGTAACTGGGTCCTTCCAACCAATCTCATAATCGCTGGTGTCCTGTAGCAGAGGGGAGTGCAGACATTGCCCATTCACTGGAGCTTGCTGAAGACATTGACCTGATGGGAAATTGGGGGCAGGAAGTAGAAAAGGAAATGTTGTTAGTCGTGAGAAGCCCAAGGTCTCTCTGTTCAACAGCATCAGTTACACACGACTCAGTTTGTTCACCCTTCATACTGAAATGGATAACATTTTACCACATGGCATCAACCAAATATTTGTTCAGTCCCCATTGACCCTGTCCATCTCCCTTTAAAGACATTTTTCATCAGTCCCACAGCTTTTGCTTTCCTAGCTGTTTCTGAATCATCAGTACCTTTTGTTACAAGGGGCGGCGCAGTGGTTACAACGCCAGAGACCTGGGTTCGATTCGGACCATGTGTGTTGTCAGTACGGAGTTTGTATGTTCTCCCTGTGACTGAGTGGGTTTTATACATAGACATAGATACATAGACAATAGGTGCAGGAGTAGGCCATTCGGCCCTTCGAGCCAGCACCGCTATTCAATGTGATCATGGCTGATCATCCAACTCAGTATCCCGTACCCGCCTTCTCCCCATATTCCTTGATTCCGCTAGCTCTAAGAGCTCTATCTAACTCTCTTTTGAATGCATCCAGTGAATCGACCTCCACTGCCTTCTGAGGCAGAGAATTTCACACATTCACAACTCTCTGGGTGAAAAAGTTTTTCCTCATCTCAGTTCTAAATGGCCTCCCCTTATTCTTAAACTGTGGCCCCAGGCTCTGGACTCACCCAACATCAGGAACATGTTTACTACATCTAGCACATCCAATCCCTTAATAATTTCTATAATCTCCTCTCATCCTTCTAAATTCCAGTGAATACAAGCCCAGTCGCTCCATTCTTTCATCATATGACAGTCCCACCATTCCGGGAATTAACTTCATGAACCTAAGCTGCACTCCCTCAATAAGCAAGAATGTCCTTCCTCAAATTAGGAGACCAAAATTGCACTCAATACTCCAGGTGCGGTCTCACCAGGGTCCCTGTACAACTGCAGAAGGACCTCTTTGCTCCTATACTCAACTCCTCCTGTTATGAAGGCCAACATGCCACTAGCTTTCTTCTCTGCCTGTTGTACATGCATGCATGCTTACTTTCAGTGACTGATGTACAAGGACACCCAGGTCTCGTTGTACTTCACTTTTCCTAACGTGAGACCATTCAGATAATAATCTGCCTTCCCATTCTTGCCATCAAAGTGGATAACCACACATTTATCCACATTATACTGCATCTGCCATCCATCTGCCCACTCACCCAACCTGTCCAAATCACCCTGCATCCTCATAGCATCCTCATCACAGTTCACACTTCCACCCAGCTTTGTGTTATCGGAAAATTTGCTAATGTTATTTTAATTCCTTCATCTAAATTATGAATGTATATTGAAAATAGTTGCAGTCCCAGCACCGAGCCTTGTGGTCCCCATTAGTCATTGCCTGCCATTCTGAAAGGTTTCTTCGGTTTCTTCCCACATTCCAAATACTTACAGGTTTGTAGGTTAATTGGCTTCTGTACATTGTAAAATAGTCTCTAGTGTGAAGGATAGTGCTAGTGTACGAGTGATCGCTGGACGGCATGGTGTCAGTGGGATGAAGGGCCTATTTCAATGCTGTATCTGTAAAGTGTGAAGTCCTTTTATCAAAGCTATTGTCTGTAAATAGTTGAAGTTACAACACTGACCCCTGTGGCTAACAAACTCATCAGGAAGGCTGGCTCCATCCCGGGGGGCGGAGTTGGATTCACGGGAGGTGGTCATGGAGGGGAGGATGCTCCTTAAACTGCAGAGCATCTTGGACAATAGAGCTTACGCCCTCCAACCTGAGGAGTACCTTCAGCAACAGACTGGTTCCAAGATGCAGTACAGAACGCCACAGGAGATCCTTACTCCCTGTGGCTATCAAACTGTACAACTCCCCCCCCCCCCCCCCCTTCTGTCATGGGGTATAATGACTCCTCCCCTCCCCCCCCCCCCCCCCCAAATCTTATTTTACATCCCCAATCCATTCCACTAGTCACTTTAATTTCATGTTTCATGTATTTTGGGTTTTATGACTGTTGGCAGATCAATTTCCCTCCTGGGATAAATAAAGTTGTATCATATCGTATCGTATCGTACTTCAGTGGTCACAATTTATTGACTGAAAATAATCCACTTATTCCAACTGTTTTCTCTAGGTAAGCCAACTGGTCGAATCACTTATGCAGTGGGGTGGAAGATTGCAGCCTTCACGTGGCCCGTCCTGTTTCCGGAGCACACCGGGGGTGGCGCGGCTCTGGTCAGCAGCGGCCTCTGCAGTCTGTCCGCGTTTTATTATTTTCATGTAGTTTTTGTTATTTTTTGTTGGGGGTGTGTGTGTGGGGGGTGGGGGGGGTGGGGGAGGGGGGGGAAACTTTTTAAATCTCTCCCTGCACTGGAGACCCAACCTTTTCTCGTCGGGTTTCCGTTGTCGTTGGGGCCGCAACGAGGAGCGGCCTCCAACGGGAGGAGGCCGGGGACTCTGGTGCTACAACTCACCGTCGCCGTCGCGGGGCTGGCCGGGTCCGGAGCGGTTGGAGCGGTGGAGGAGCGCTGCTGCTGCTGCCTCTGCTGCTGCTGCTGCTGCTGCTGCTGCTGCTGCTGCGGGTCTGCGGACGGCGGCGCCGGGAGCCCGCGGATCCCTGGAGGGAGACCGCTTTTCGGGGCTCCTGCAACGGCGAATTCTCCCGCCCGTGTTGCGGGGTTGAAGAGCTCCTGGAGCGGGGCCTGCATCACTGCCCCGCGCGGCTGGAATGGCCGCGGGACTTTGCGAGCGCACACCGGGGGCTCCAACACCAAGACCCGGTGTGCGACCTCGCACCACCCGGCGTGGCTTCAATGGCGGCGGGACAATCGCCATCGCCAGCCGGGGGCTTTGACTTTGACTCTGACATCGGGGGGGGTGGAGAGTGCAGTGGAGAGATAAGTTTTTTTGGCCTTCCATCACAGCTATGTGATGGATGTTTATGTAAAATGTAATTATGTTGTGTCTGGGGTCTATTTGTGTGTAATGTGTGGCTGCAGAAACGGCATTTCGTTTGGACCTCCAGGGGTCCAAATGACAATTAAATTGACTCTTGACTCTTGACTCTTGACTCTTCGACCAATGCAATCAACCCGGCGTGCACAATCAAATAAGATCAAATAGAACAAGTTGTCCTACAACTTTTGGCTGTGTACGCCATCCACAAGAAGAAGACTTATGCAGTAATCTTTTATGTGTTGAATGAAATCTGGAAATCCAAATACACCATTTCTCTGACATATTGATCCAGCTTGCATTTTTCTACAAGCGCTCAACACAATTTCCTTAATAATGCCTTCCAACGTTTTCTCAATGATCAATCAGACTCATTCGCCAATGGTTTCTTGCTTTCTGACTCTCTCCTTTCTGGATTGAAATTTTCGATTTGCGATTACAACAGCAACTGCATTTTAGACTTCAGGGACACAGCGCGGAAACAGGCCCTTCGGCCCACTAAGTCTGTGCCGACCGGCGATCACCCCGTACATTAACACTATCCTACACACGAGGAACAATTTACAATTTCACCAAAGCCAATTAACCCATGTCTTTAGAGTGTAGGAGAAAACCAGAGCGCCTGGAGAACACCCACGATGTACCAACACCATGCAGATAGTACCCGAGGTCAGGATTGAACCCAGGTCTCTTGCTCTGTAAGGCAGCAGCTCTGACGCTGATCCCTGTGGCTAACAAACTCATCAGGAAAGTTGGCTCCGTCCTGGGGGTGGTTGGATTCAATGGAGATGGTCTTGGAGGGTGCCACTGTGCCGCCCTTGAGAAGGTAATCTAATGGTTGTAGCATGCACTGGGACAATCCACCTACATGAAGGTTTCTGGGTGAATGCAAGATCTTCATGTTACCTTGGTTTATTTTCGAACGAACTTGGCGCAGCCGTGCACAGCCTAACAGAGTCTTGCTTTGGTTGTTGTAGAGATATGGAAGCAGTACCTTGCTCATCCATTTAAATAGCTCCCCTGATCTGAAAGAGAGCAGAGAATCAGATGGTCTCTAACATCGTGAAGGTTGCAAACTTAAAAATGAGCAGTAAAAACTTCAGTCTGAAGAGTCAGGCAGCATTTGTGGTTGCAAATGGACCATCAAATGTTTTGGGTCGAATCCAGATGGAGGGTCGTGATCCGAAACGGCGACTGTCCATTTCCCTGCAAAGATGCTGTCTGACTGACTTGAGTTACACCAGTTGTTTCACTCAAGATTCCATCATCTGCAGTTTCTTGTGTCTACAGCTCTTCTCTGATACCACACAGGGCAACGTAACCACTTAGTCATACAACACAGAGACAGGCCCTTCGGCCCAACTCGTCCATGCCGACCAAGATGCCCCATTGAAGCTAGTCTCATTTACCCACATTTAGCCTATACATATCCCTCTAAACCTTTCCCATCCCCGTCAGACTGTTTTCTAAATGTTGTTATTGTACCTGCCTCAACTACTTCCTCTTGCAGCACTGGACTGTCCTCCCAAAGTCAGTACGAATGATTCATACAAGGAAAGAAAAGAAAATGGTCTATGATTGTCTTGGCTACTTAGATTTTACTCACTATATTTAAGTACAGAAAACTCTAAGTGATGGAGACACAAGAGTCTGTAGATGCTGGAATCTTGAGCAAAACCTGTCCTGGAAGAACTCAAAGAGTCAGGCAGCATCTGTGGAGAATCAGTCTCTAGAAGAGTTCTGACTGTGTTTCTCCCCTCCCCTCCACCTATAATCCTTCCTCTAGCTTCACAATTCGCAACTCTTCAATCCATTTGTCTCCCACCTTCTGTCTTTACATCTCTGGCCTTTGTGCAATCATATCTTCAGCGTTCTTTGCCCCCTCGTGTGTTGGGAGCGGATGCAAAAGTGGGATAACACAGAACTAGGGTGAACGGGTGATCGACTCAGTGGGTTGAAGGGCCTGTTTCCATGCCTTTCACTCGATCAGTAAGTAAGTCAGTCAACCAACCAATCAATCAATCAAATCAATCAATCAATAACCAATTCATCGATAAATCAACCAACTAATCCATCAACCAACCAATCAATCGATTGATCAATTGATCAATTAATCAACCAACCAATCAAAGAATCAATCAATGAATCAATTAACCAACCAACCAATGAACCAATAAAGTAATCAATCATCTAAACAATCAATCAGCCAACCAATAAAAAAAATGGCATTTGTGTACATGGGTGTAGGTGAATGTTGATGGATCGACTCAGCATGGACTCAGTGGGCCGAACGGCCTCGCCTTCTGCATCCGATTCCAAACCAGGTCATGGCTTGAACATTGTGCCTCCATACCCAGGTGAGGATGCAGTTTGTTGGGTTTTAAGGTATAACTTTGTGCTCCTACCTTTTGATTTTGTGAAATTCCACTCCTCTCCTCACTCCAACCAGACCTTGTCGAATGGAGCTGTGTAGAAGGCGACTCTGGGCGTCTCTGAACGAGTCTCCGTAATTAATCAGCAAGACCACCAGCAGGAAGAGCATGTAGATGATGAAGTTCTGCAAGGCAAGGGTTAATAAACTCCATCAGCCGTGATCACCCTCCGTGCCAACCATACCCAGTGAACCCCTGTTCAACATCAGCGCAACCAAACTCAGTGAGCCCCTTTCAACATCAACTCAACCAAACCAAGTGAACCCCTGTTCTTTATTTATTTATTTATTTATTAAAAAATATTTTATTTTATTAGAAGTAAGTACAATCATATGGCACCAAAGTGCCTGATATATATTTTCATAATACATTTTATGTACAGCTTTTTTTTTGTTATAATAAAGAAAAATAAGAATAAGAAAAAGAAATTAGATAGTAAAGGATAGAAAGACGTGAGATATATATAGTGTGTGAAGAAGAAAAAAGAAGAATGAATGAAGGAAGTTGAAGAAAAGAAAATAGGAAAAAGAGAATAAGACATAAAGAAAAGAAGTAAGGAGATCATTGTTTATGATCTTGACCAACCCTCGTCCAGTCCTGAAACAGTTATTTTTTACAATTGTGTTGCACCATATGATTCCAAAAAGACGACAAATGGAGACCAACTCTTTATGAATTGGTCTGATTTATCCATTAGGAGGAATCGCATTTCCTCAAGATGTGCGGTGTCCAACATGCTTGCAATCCACATTTTAAGCGTTGGTATTGATGTATTTTTCCAAAATTTAAGTATTAATTTTTTTGCTATTATTCAACCATAATTAAAAAATAAATGTTGAGATGTGTTCAATTTATTCCCATCTTCCATTACTCCAAATATAATCATTTCAGTATTAGGTTCCATTCTTATCTTAAATAATATTGTAAATATTTCAAAAATATCACTCAAAAATCTATAAAGTTTTATGCAGGAGACAAAAGAGTGTGTATAGTTGCATTTTGGGATAAACATTTATCACAAATGGGGGATATATTTGGATAAAATTTGTTCAATCTTGTTTTTGAATAATATAATCTATGTAAAATTTTAAATTGAATTAGATTATGTCTTACATTAATCGAACATTTGTGAATATATATCAGGTATTTTTCCCATTTAACCTTCGTAATTTTTATCATTAATTCCCGTTCCCACTCTTCTCTAAGTACCTCTGTCGATGGTAGGTCTATATTTAAAATACTATTATATAAATATGATATTAATTTTTGTGAGTCAGCTTTAATATTCATTGCTTCTTCCAATAATTCAGGAGTTATTTTTTCATGAAATCGCAAATCTGAAGATATTTAAAATATTGGTTATTTTTCAATTTAAATTTTAATTGTAGTTGTTGGAATGATAGTAGGTTTCCCATTTCATATATATCCCCGATCCTTCTAATTCAGAGACTTTCCCATTGGTTATATGTTTTTATCAATAAGAGATGGTTTAAATGGGTTATTCGCTATTGGCATTAACAATGATAAATTTCTTAATTTTAAAGATAATTTTATTTGTTTCCAAATTCTTATTGTATCATGTATAATTGGGTTCTTCTTATATATTGTGTTAATCAGTTTTTTCGGGGAAATGAGAACCCCTGTTCAAACTCAGCGCAACCAAACCTAGTGGTCCACGTTCAATCTCAGTGCAACCAAACCCAGTGAGCTGTGTTCACCATCAGTGCAACCAAACCCAGTGGGCTGCATTCAAAATGAGCACAGCCAACCCCAGCTGAAGTCAAGATATGTAGGAAGGAACTGCAGATGCTGGTTTACACCAAAGATAGACAATAAATGCTGGAGTAACTCAGTGGGACAGGCAGCATCTCTGGAGAGAAGGAATGGGTGACGTATCGGGTCATGACCCGTCTTCAGACTGAGTTAGGGGAGAGGGAGACATAGAGATATGGAAGGGCAAGGTGTGAAAATGAGAGATCAAAGGGGGCAGAAGTTCAAAGAAAATGTAGAAAGGATCATTTTTGGCAGAGGGGAAGGTGACAACAAGCTACACAATCAGTAAAATTTAATCAAGCCAATGAAACTAGTCAGAGAACTAGAATGGGGAGGGATGGAGAGAGTGGAAAAGCAAAGGTTACTTGATGTTAGAGAAATCAAAATTGGATTTCAAAGACAATGGAGGAGGCCCAGGAATGAACGGTCAATATGGGTATGAGGAGAGGGAGTTAAAGTGTTTAGCAACTGCCCAGCAATCCCCAAACACTAACATTATCTCCTTTTTCCCTTCTTCTCCCCGCCACCCCCCATCAGTCTGAAGAAGGGTTTCGGCCCGAAACGTCGCCTATTTCCTTCGCTCCATAGATGCTGCTGCACCCGCTGAGTTTCTCCAGCATTTTTGTGTACCTTCGATTTTCCAGCATCTGCAGTTCCTTCTTAAACACTAACATTATCCTACACAATAGGGAAAATGTATAATTTTACTGATGCCTATTAACCTACAAACCTGCATGTCTTTGCAGTGTGGGTGGAAACGGGAGCACCTGGAGAAAACCCCCGCGGTCACAGGTCTGTAGGATAGAACTAGTGTACGGTTAATCGTTGGTCGGTGTGGACTTGTGTCTCTAAACTAAACTAAAAAACGAAAGGGCAGATGGACAAAATAGGTCAAGGAGTTAGATCTTAAGAGTCAGCTAAGAGTGGCAAAGAAGGTCTGGGCTGCTGAAGGCACTTCTACCATCAGTGGAGTGTCTAAACTTTCCCACTTTCCCACTTTCTCGAGTTACTCACGAACTCTCCGAGTTTTCCCCTTGATTCGAACTCGGGGAATGTCGGGTAATGTAGGTAGTGAGCTCGTAGGAGCCCGCAGGGGTCCATAGATGTTTTGTAGCGGCTCGCAATGCCAGCCGTAGGAACTCGGGGCATCAGGTAAGTCGGGACGTTTTTTCAACATGCTGAAAAATGTCCACGAGTTTTAAAAAATAGCCACGAGTACCTACGAACTGCTATTACCGTAATTCTCCAAATTCGAATCAAGGGGAAAACTCAAGGGGAGAGTTCGTTAGTAACTCGGGAAAGTGGGACAGGGCCATTAGACTAAGGATGTGTAGATGGCTGGAGATGGAGCATGGGCATCTTAATGGGCTGGTGCAGGATTAAGATGGATACGCAGAAAATATTTACGGGGGGGTAAGACTTCAAAACAGGCCCTGTGCCGTTCTGGTTGATGCATTACAGCAAGGATGTTGGAAGCTTCAGAGAGTTTTACCAAATGCTGCCTGGATTAGAAGGTATCTCCTCCCGAGAATTCCAAGCTTTTGTAGGCAGACCTGCTCAGTGAGAACCTGCATATCGCTCGGTTGTGAGAGTGAAATCGCATCGGGTTTGTACACATTCCTAAATTGGTGCAACGAACATTTTTTAAGCTTAAATGGGATATATATTTGCACTTTATTCTTAAACGTGATGGCAAGCTCAAACATTTAGAATGATTGACTTGTGACACCGATCACAGCAGAACCATAGGCCAAGTATAGCGATTGATTGCACTGGGCCTATACTCACTGGAGTTTACAAGGATGAGCGGGGTGGGGGGGATCTCATTGCAACTTACTGAATAGTGAAAGGCCTGGATAGAGTGGATGCGGAGAGGATGTCTCCACTAGTGGGAGAGTCTAGAACCAGCCTCAGAATAGAAGGACGTATCTTTAGAAAGATGAGGAGGAATTTCTTTAGTCAGAGCATACTCACTGTCACAGACAGCTGTGGAGGCCAAATCATTGGGTATTATTCAGCGTAGATTGACAGATACTTGATTGGTAAGGGTACGGGAGTTATGGGGAGAAGGCAGAAAAATTAGGTTGAGAGGGAAAAATAGATAAGCCATGATTGAATGGCAGAGTAGACTCAATGGGCCGAATGGCCTAATTCTGCTCCGATGACTTATGAATTTATGTTACACAAGGTCCATTTGATGTGTGTTGCAAACATCCGTTTAGAAAGTTAATTGGTGTCACTGTTACACCCAACTTTTGGAGACCAGTAGTGTACTTGGCCGGGCGATTTGATAGCCCTACTGTTCTGACAATGATGGATCTGCTGCGTTAACTGCTGGCCTTGACATTGGAAAAAATCACTAACGTAAACCATGAATCACTGCAGAACCATCTACTCTTGCCAATTCTCCCCCCCAAAATATTTACTTTGGCTACTGTTGGAAAATTAAATAGCTACATCTTAGATGGAGCAAAATGCAAACCGTGGTCTGTGGCTTTGGAAAATTACATTCTTCTCTCAATGATAGCTTAATTGAAGCATACTTCACTTTTATCGCAATTATATGAGGCTTACGCTGAGTCAGAGATTGCATTTTTGTTTAAAATCCCCCAATTGCTGGAAACTCTGAAATTAAAATAACCTATTGCAAAGGGCACCAGATATTTAGAGTAAAATATTGTGAGGCATTTTGTCAGAATTCACATTGAATTTTCCCTCTGGGTGCTGAGGCTTTGTATCAGTCCTGTAAAATCCAGTGAAGCCCGATCAAAGAAAGTCCGAGGGTCTCCAATGAGGTAGATAGTAGCTCAGGCCAGCTCTCTGCCAACAACTAGGGAGCAGTCCTGAGTTACTATATACATTATTTGAGAATCTCTGACTATCTTTGATCACTTTATCTTGCACTAAACCTTATTCCCTTTATCGTATATCCGTACACTATGGAAGGCTGGACTGTAATCATGTATAGTCTTTCCGCTGACTGGTTAGCTTGCAACAAAAGCTTTTCACTGTATCTCAGTACACCTGACAATAAACTAAACTCTAAAGAGTCTGTCCCACTTGGGCGTCATTTGCGTGTCACGCCGATAGCGCGCAAAGATTTTGTACATCCCAAAATCCTGGTCACTGCCTACGTCACCACGCACCATGCGCGCATCACGTGCAAATGACGCCCAAGGGACAGGCCCTTAACTAAACTCTCTTTTTTACTAGTGGTCTAATCAACTCATCATGTTTCGGTAGATTTAGACTTTAGACTTCAGAGATACAGTGTGGAGACGGGGCCTTCTGTCAACTGAGTCTGTGCCGATCAGCGATCACCCTCTATAATAAGACTATCCCACACACTAAGGGTAATTTACTATTTTTATCGTAAACGATAAACCTACAAAACTGTACGTCTTTGGAATGTTGGAGAAAACCAGAGCACCCGGAGAAAACCCACACAGTTCACAGGATGAATGTACCCGCTCTGCACAGTCAGCACCCATAGTCAGGATCGAACCTGTGTCCCTGGCGCTGCAAGGCAGCAACTCTACTGCTGTGACACTGTGCTGCCCTCGATGTTTGACCAGCTGAGATTTTAGTTATCATAGAGTCATACAGCATGGAAACAGGACCTTTGACCCACCTTGCCTACGGAGTGCAAAATGCCCCATCTATACTAATCGCAACTGCCCGCATTTGTCCATTATCCTTTTAAACCTTTCCTATCTACAGTATGTACCTGTCCAAATGCAGTCCCTGATATTGAATGGAACTACAAATAATGAGGCCATTCAACCCATCTATTTGATACTCCATGCAAGCTTTCTCCAACACATTGCAGGTAGATAGGGGAGACAAAAAGGCTTTTGGCACATCGGCCTTCATCTGTCAGCACTATTGAGTTTGAAAGTTGTGAGTTCATGTTACAATTGTATAAGATGTTGGTGAACCCATTTAGAGTATTGTAGTCAGTTCTGGGCACCATGTTAGATGAAAGATGGTGTCAAGCAGGAAAAGGTGCAGAGAAAAGTTATGAGAATGTTGCCAGAACTAGAGGGCCTGAGCTATAGGGAGAGGCTGAGTAGGCTAGGATTCCATTCCTCGGAGCGCAGAAGAATGAGGGGTGATCTTATGTACAAAATCATGAGAGGGATAGCTTGTACAGAGTTTCTTGCACAGAGTAGGGGAATCGAGAACTAGACATAGGTTTAAGGTGAGGGGGGGAAAGATTTAACAGGCAACTGAGGGGCAACTTTTGCACACAGAGGGTGGTGGGTGTCTGGAAAGTGCTGCCGGAGGAGGGAGTTGAGGCAGGAACGATTGCAACATTTAGGGGTGAGAGATACCTTGAGCATCTTGTGAAGAATCTGGACCTTCCTCGCCTCTTCCCGGGCTTGCAGGAGGCTGTATCCTTGAGGAGGGCGGACCTTTCCGATCCTTTCCGAGATCTGTTCCACGCGCGGTTTCTCCACCAGGTTGTCATCTTCATCCGGGTGGATGCGCTTGGCAACCAGCGAGAAATAAAGTGCTTCAGTCAGAACCTATCGGAGCAAGAGGATCGAGGGGGCACTGTCACTGAGAGGGAAGATCTGTAATCCAAGTGTGACTACCATGCCAGGAGATTCACCCGCAGTCCGTAATGCTAGACCCACTATACAACAGGGACATTTAGTGTGTTAGTTTAGTTAAGAGAAACAGTGCAGAAACAGGACCTTCGGCCCACTGAGTCCTCATCGACCAGCGATCACCCTGTGCAGGCTCGAAGGGCCGAATGGCCTACTCCTGCACCTATTTTCTATGTTTCTATGCTAAGGCAATTTACAATCTTTGCCAAAGCCAATTAATCTACAAACCTGTATTTCTTTGGAGTGTGGGAGGAAACCGGAGCACCCGGGGAAACCCATGCGGTCACAGGGAGAACGCAGAGACAGCACCCGTAGTCAGGATCAAACCCGGGACTCTGGTGTTGAAGGGCAGCAACTCTACAGCTGTACCACTGTGCCACCGCTAAGATTAGAGATAGAGGGTGGCACAGTGGTACAGTTGCTGCCTTACAGAGCAGTGAGGCTGGTTCTATCCTGACTATGGGTGCTGTATATACAGAGTATCGACATTGGTAAGGTTACATTTAGAGTATTGTGTTGTTATGGAAACCATGTTATAGGAAAGATGTTGTATTTAATACAAAACATAAATACAATAATTGAAGGTGAAGATTTGATATTTTGCGTTCTATTTGTGTAACAAATAGGCTAGGATTTACAAGATAATTGCAAACGCATTGCATTTCATGATCTCGAAAAGCTTAAGAGCTAAATGTTGATAAAACGTGCCTTCAAAGGTTCCAGGAGGAAGAATGAGGAGAGGATGCTGAAGATTCCTGAGATGAGCCACATGAGAGCAACCCTTGGAGTGAAGCGAACTCCGATCCAAAGGCACACGCTGATGGAGGCAGAGAAGAGGAGGAAACAGAGGGCGTGGGCTGTGTAACTGCACCAGAAGGGGAAGAGGCATCGCTCTGGAGGGTCACTGAAAGCTGTTGAGATACAAGAATATTAGGCAACATTAAACAAATCCAATCAGCCATGGGCACAGCCGCACTGGGTAAATTAATGCACAAGCATCGAGAAGCTTGGGACATCGATCTAGTGATGTGGCTTCAAATGCAATCATGGCAGCTGAGAACATTGTTCAATCTGAAGAAGGGTTCTGACTCTGCTCTGCTTCATAGTTCTGCTCTATAGGAACAAAGAACTGCAGATAGCAAAGATAGACACAAAGTGCGAGAGTAACTCAGCGGGTCAGGCAGCAGCATCTCTGGGGAAAAAAAGGATGGGTGACGTTTCAGGTCGGTACCCTTCTTCCAACCTCTTCTTCTCCCTGCTCCGATCTTGCAGAAGATACAGAAGCTTGAACACGCATAGCACCAGACTCAGGAACAGCTTCTTCCCCTCTGTTATCTGGCTTCTGAACGGTCCCTCCATAAGCTGTACTGTCCGATTCACCTCTAACCCATTGCGGACATTAAGCTTGTCTAAATAACTGATGAGATAAAACTCTGAGAACTATAATCTGCACTCTGTATCATCCCCTTTGCCCTATCTATTGTACTTGAGTTTGAACTGATTATATCATCTATGTATTGTATATCTGATCTGTTTGGATAGCATACAAAACAAATTGTTTCACTGTACAAGTGACAATAATAAACCTAAATGGAGGCACAGTGGCGCAGCTGGTAGAGCCTCTGCATCGCAATGCCAGAGACCTGGGTTCGATCCTGACCTTGGATGCTGTCTGTGTGGAGTTTGCATGTTCTCCTTATGACTGCGTGAGTTTCTTCCGGGTGCTTTGGCTTCCTAAAGATGTGAGTGGTGATATCAATGGCAGAGGTACCTTAACCCAACGTCAACGTGTTAAATTCCTCAAAACCAGACGGCTTCACGAGGGATGCATGTTCGGTACATTAACGTACAGTATGATGAGCGTTTGAAAGCACTAGGCCTTAGTTTAGAGTTGGAGTGGAGTATAGACTGCGCTGGAGTTTAGAAAGTTGAGGAGGGATCTCATTTAATCTTACCGAATAGTGAAAGGTTCTAGATGGAGTGGATGTGGAGGGGATGTTTCCACTAGTGGGAGAGTCTCGGACCAGAGAGCACAACCTCAGTTTAAAAGGACCTATCTTTAGAAAGGTGATGAGGAGGAATTTCTTCAGCCAGTGGGTGGTGAATCTGTGGAATTAATTCCCACAGACGGCTGTGGAGACCAAGTCATGGGGTATTTTTAACGCAGAGATTAACAGGTTATTGATTAGTAAGGGCATCGAAGGTGATGGGGAGAAGGCAGGAGAATTGGATGGAGAGGGAGACATAGACCAGCCATGATTGAATGACACTCGATGGGTTGAATAGCCCAATTTTTCTCGTAGGACTTATGAACATGGACATTTACCTATTCTTCTGGTGTTGGCCATCCTCCCAATACCTTGGGTGGGCCGGATGACTTGCCCAAAGTCACTGGCCTTGTGGTGAATGGCAGCTTCCATTGGCACCTCTTCATTTCCGCTGATTATTTCTGTCCTGAAGAACAAAATGTAAAAGGCATTAAAAAACATTAGTAAAACTGAAAAGATGAGATATCTCAGCAAATCCCAACTGTCGTGAGAGGAATAGATAGGGTAAATGAGCACAGTCTTTTACCCAGAGTAGGGGAATCAAGAACCAAAGGACAGAGGTGAGTATTACGTTCAGTTTTGGTCACCCAGTTATAGGAAAGATGTTGTTAAGCTGGAAAAGGTGCGGAGAAGGTTTACAAGGATGTTGCGAGGACTTGAGGGCCTGAGCTATATAAAGAGGTTGAGCAGGCTAGGACTTTATTCCATCGACTGCAAGAGGATGAAGGGTGATCTTATTGGTGTGTACGATCATGAGTGAAATAGATATGGTAAACGCACAGTCTTTTACCCAGAGTAGGGGAATCAAGAACCAGACGGCATAAGGTTAAGGTGAGGGGGGGAAAGATTTAATAGGAACCTGAGGGGTAACTTTTTTACACAAAGGGTGGTGGGTGTATGGAAGGAGCTGCCAGAGAGACATAGTTGAGGCAGGTACTATCACAACATTTACAAAACATTTAGACAGGGATATGGATAGGATAGGTACAGAGGGATATGGGTCAAACATAGGCAAGTGGGACTAGTATAGATGGGACGTTAGTCGGCGTGGGCAAATTGGGCCAAAGGGCCTGTTTTCTTGCTGTATGACTCCATGACAGGCTTGGATATCAATCTACACTTGCATACCAAGCCCATTCCAAGGTTATCTAGCTCATTGGTGGGAATCTAAGGTGTACGATGGTCATTAAGCATCTGGAATATAGCTGATGTAGTAGATTGTGCCTGAATTCTGTTCCATTTACATCACCGAGAGTCAAGAGACAGGAATTCTGTCATGAGTATTTAATTGTTATATACTGTATGTACCACTAATTGAACTTAAACTCTTCTTTGGAGCTTCACAACATGTCAGCAAACAAACAAAAACGTTCAATAAGTTAAAAAAAAACCTCAATATTTGTGCAATTTTCAGGGTGTCAGTGACGCAGCAGTAGAGTTGCTGCCTTACAGCACCAGAGACCTGGGTTTGATCCTGACTGTGTGAATGAAAAAATGAAGTGCTGATGTAAGCAAATGGAAAAATAAGCCTTTGACTGTGAAAGGCAACAGATGAATGTTGCTTTTTCTATACCTTCAAATTTACAAATAAAGTTTTGGAAATACATTTGGAATAAAATGAGCTCTGACATTAATGTCTTACATGCTGGACCACTCGCCCCCCTGCAGGAACTATACATCAGGAGGTGTAACTCCAGAGCCAATAAAATCATGGGAGACCCCTTCCACCCATGCAACAGACTGTTCCAGCTGCTACGGTCAGGCAAACGCCTCCGTTGCCATGCTGTGGGAACGGAGAGGTTGAGAAGGAGTTTCTTCCCAGAGGCCATTCGGACTGTAAACTCCTATCTCACCAGGGACTAACTTTACTGAACGTTTTTCCTTCCAATATTTAATATGTAAAAGAATATGTGTGTGTTTATGATTGTGTTTATAGTTTGTTTGGTTGTTTGTCTTTTTGCACAAAGTCCGCAAGCATTGCCACTTTTCATTTCACTGCACATCTCATATGTGTATGTGACGAATAAACTTGACTTGACTTGACTTGACAATGGAAGTTAATCAATGACTTGGTGGTATTGACATTGTATTATCCCAGGGACCGAGATACAGTGAAAGCCTTTGTTTTACGTGCTATCCAGACAGTTCATACCATTAGTGATTATATCAGGTAGTGCAAAAAAGAAAATAAACAGATGTGCAGAATATATTGTTACAATTATAGAGAAAGAGCAGGTGTTAACAAAGGGCAAGGGCCACAATGAGGTAGATTGGAAGATTGGGAATTCATCCCCAGCAGAAGAAAGATCAGGAAAGAGACTGCTCTTGAATCTGGTGGTTCATAGGACATAGAACACAGAAGGTACAGCGTAGGAACAAGCCCTTCGTCCCGTAATGTCTGTGCCCAACATGAAGCCAAGGCCAACTCCGAAGATAGATGACACTTTGGATCGGAAACCTGCGAGTCATAGAATCTTTCATCATTCATCATTCATCACAGAATCGCAACGCTATTGAGCCATACAGCGTGGAAACAGGCCTTTCGGCCCAACTTGCCCATGCCGACCTACATCCCCCATCTATACTTGCCCCACCTGCCTGCATTTGGCCCGTATCACTCTAAACTTATCCTATCCACGTACCTGTCCAAGCATTTTTTAAATGTCCCAAATGTTTTTAAACATGTTTTGTGTTTAAAACTTGCCTTCTGACTGATTCAATGTTTGAGATTCATCAGTGATTGAGAACTTAACTGGGTGATGAGTGGTACAGGAATGGACTTTAAGAACATACTCACAGGTTGGATATTAAGTGACTCTCAAGGTCCAGAGAGACTCGGCCACTGTCGTGTGAGGTTGACAGATCATTATTCCCTCCTAAGGTCATTCGCTGTATCAGGTGTTCAGCTGCTGGGGAAATCACCATAGATTGTAGTTGGTGAAGGCTTAAAAAGCAAATGACTTACTACCGCAACAATTTCAAGTTTTCTGCTCTTTCAAAATCTCTGCCTGGGGATATAATAAATAAACTGACCCAATCACTGCCAACCTCAAATAAAAACCAAAAATCCTGGGAAAAAACCCAGCAGGTCAGGCAGCTGTGGAGAGAGAATCAGTTGTTTCGAGTCAATGATTCTCTGAGGAAGGGTCTTCAATGTTAACTCTTCGATGTCTTTGAAGCCCACCTTGGCAAATGACGGCATGGTGGCACAGCAGTATAGTTGCTGCCTTGCAGCTCCAGACCCGGGTTTGATCCTGACTATGGGTGCTGCCGGTGTGGAGTTTGTCCGTTCTCCTTATGATCGCGTGGGTTTTGCACAGGTGCTCCCGTTTCCTCCCACATTCCAAAGACATAGCGGCTTGTAGGTTAATTTACTTTGGTAAACAAAATTGTAAATTGTCCCTAGTGTGTAAGATGTTGCTAGTGGACAGAGATCGCTGGTCAGTGTGGACTACATGGGCCAAAGGGCCTGTATCCACGCTGTATCTCTAAACTAAACTAAGCTAAAATGAGGACGTCAGATAAGTAAATCTAACTGTAATTTAGCAAAAAAAAGTCCCGGTAACTTCTGAATTGGTATAACAAGCCAGCAGGTCAGGCAGCATCTCTGCAGAACATGGATAGGCAACATTTTGGGGCAGAACCATTCCTCACAAATGAAATGTTGTCCATCCATGTTCTCAAGAGATGCTAGACGTTAAATGCTGGAGTAACTCAACGGGTCAGGCAGCATTTCTGGAGAGATTGAATCGGTGACATTTTGGGTCGGGGCCCTTCTTCAGATTGAAGAAGGGTCCCAACCTGAACTTTCACCCATCCTTTTTCTCCAGAGATGTTACCTGACCCGCCAAGTTACTCCAGCATTTTGAGTCAATCTTTGGTGTAGAACAGCATGTGCAGTTCATTTTTATAACATTATTTCTCAAGAGATGCTGCCTGACTCACTATTCCTCCAGCACTATGTGTCTCTTTTACTTCAAAGGGCATTGACTTCAAGAGCTTTGGGGAGGATCTGTGGCTGTGGAAGGTGCTACGCAAAGGTCGTTCTACTCTGTAAAAACAAAGTACTGCCGATGCTGATTTATACCAAAGATAGACACAAGGTGCTGGATATCTATCAGTGGGTGAGGCAGCATCTCTGTTTGACGTTTCGGGTCAGGACCCTTCTTCCAAAAATGATCCTTACCTGAAACATCACACATCCTTTTTCTCTAGAGATGCTGCCTGACCCTCTGAGTTACTCTAGCACTTTTTAGTTCTGCCCTGGTTCCTTGGAGGACTTCAGTGAGTCCTCATTCACGGATGGTGTCTGCAGGGTTACCTGATGCAGAGAAGGCTTTGGCCATGGCCTGCTCGTAGCCAAGGGAGAGTGGCTCATCATCTGAACTCAACTGCGTCTCGATTCCGAGGTGTCGTGTTCCTCGTCCTCTCCTCAGTTTGGGAACGTTGCTGCCCATGTAGGACTGATCACTCAACAGGTCCGGCCAATTCATCATGGTGTCATAGTCAGGCCAGCTGGGTGCACTGCAGACAGATGAGTAATTACAGGCACTACATTACCAAGCAAGAAATTGCAGAGAGTTGTGGAGGCAGCACAGTGGCGCAGCGGTAGAGTTGCTGAAATTGATGCTGGGTCAACTATTGATTATGAAAAGTTGAAGTCTATTATTCCTAATAATTTGAACACTACAATTGTTGATTTTTTGCACTTATTTATGAATGTGCTAATGTATAGTATGATTTAACTGAATTGTATGCAAAAAAGGACTTTCACTATATCTGATGCTGTCTCACCCGCTGAGTTTCTCCAGCATTTTTGTCTACCTCTAATTTTCCAGCATCTGCAGTTCCTTCTGAAACACTTTCACTATATCTGTTGGGCAGCACTGTGGCACAGCTTTAGAGTTGCTGCTTTACAACGCCAGAGACCCAGGTTTGATTCTGACTATGGGTGCTGTCTGTGCAGAGTATGTACGTTCTCCCTGTGATCACATGGGTTTACTCCTGGTGCTCCTCTTTCCTCCCACACTCCAAAGATGTACAGGTTTATAGGTTAATTGCCTTTGATACAATTGCAAATTGTCCTTAGCATGTCGGATAGTCATAGTGGATGGGGTGATGGCTGGTCAGCACGGACTTGGTGAGCTGTATCTCTAAAGTTTAAAGTCTAAATTTAGGTACATGTGACAATAAAGTACCATTGAACTATTGTAGAAACAGGGAACTGCAGTCGCTGGTTTACCAAGGAAAGACACAAAGTGCTGGAGTAACTTAGCGGGTCTGACTGGATCCGTGGAAAACATGGATAGGTGACGTTTGCAAGCCAGGACCCTTCTTCACCCTGACTCAATCTGAAGAAAGATCCTGACCCGGAACGTCACCTATCCATGTTCTCCATGGATGCTGCCTGATCCGCCGAGTGACTCCTGTACTTCATGTCTTACCATTGAATTTTACAGCTCGCAGTAAGAGGAATTGGAGTCAGATACAGTCACAACATATATGAAACATTTAGACAGACACTCAAATAGGCAAGGCATTTGACGATACGGCCCATGCAAATGAGATTAGTGTAGATGGAGAAAAGGTTGGAACGAATGTGGTGGGCCGAAGGGCCTGTTTCCACACTGTATAACTCTATGACTTCAATGACATCTCACTGACCGGCGGAAAGGACCCAGCAGACCCAGCAGACCGGCGGAAAGGACCTCCTGACTTCAAAACCGAAAGGGGGAAGTTGAGATGGACATTTGGAAATAAACAGTTGTCACACTCACCTCTTGGCTGTGACGTCAGTCTTTAGCTTCTCTTTGAAATCCTAGAAGGAAATTGACGGTTAAAATGAAACTCCATTGAGGAAGGTCATTGTTGAGGGGAAGGGCTTTCCCATGGATACACTCAATGGGCACAGGAGAAGGGGCAGATCTCACAAGTTGAAGGCAGAGATAGATAGTACGGGTGTCAGAGGTTATGGGGAGAAGGCGGAATGAGGTTAAACAGGAGAGATAGATCAAACATGATTGAAAGGTGGAGTAGACTTGATGGGCCGAATGGCCTAATTCTATTCCTAATGACATCACATGCCAACCGTAGGGGTTGGCATCGCCTGATTAAGCTCCCAGGGCAGTGGGCATTCACCGCGGTGCCTGCCCATCTCCCACACTCACCTCCTCCAGGTTGTCTGCGAAGGTCAGGAAAGAACTGCCTGCCGTGGAAGGATCAACGTAGTCATCGATCTCCAGCACATTCGATTCATGCGGACCCGAGTCCGTCATCGTAGCCTGCGGTGAAGACCAATTGTGAAAGTTTGCAGGATCCAGAAATGCTTCACAAAATTGAAGGAAGAAGATTGCAGAAAGGGGTGGACACTGCCTTGACCATCACGGCTACTGACTGACCTCCCCACGTCAATTGCCTCAATAAGTCACTGCCTCAAAAAGGCAGCCAGCATCATCAGTGACCCACACCACCCGGGCCACACTCATTTCTCTCCCGCCATCGGGAATAAGGTACAGGAGTCTGAAAACTGTAATGATCAGGTTCTTTCAAAGCACCGTCAGGCTATTAAACATTACAACCTCCAAATAAACTAGGAACTACATGGACTTGGGGACATTGCTTTTGGATTTGCACTATTATTGTTTGTTTATGTACATCCATCCCTATATCCCACATCCATATATAGATAAATATATATATGTTTATATATATATATATATATTCTTACTTGCAGCAGCACAACAGAATATGTAACCACACCACTCCTTAAATACTATAATAAATAACAAAATAGGTTCAGTATATCTATTTTTATATATACTAGACCAAGTGCAGACCCGTTGGGTCTGCTTCCCCAACGCACCCGTTCCCTACCCGTAGCCCCCATGGGAGGCAAGGTCCTCCAACTCAAGCCGTTCCCGAACGGAAGATTCCAACACTCCCCTGCCTCCCTCAGCGGTGGGCTCTAAAAAAAATTCCAATTGCACTTTCCCTGCGTGTTGCAATAGCAATTCGCCCTCCCCCTCCTGTGACGTGAAAAGTTCAAATTGTTCCTGTGTCGCAACATTTTATCGAAGTGTGTTGGAAGCTGGCAAGAATTATTTTAATGAAAAATGTGAATCAGAATATGTCTGTTCCCCCAACGGTGTAGTCTCCCAATGCAATAGTCCACCACTCAACCATTCTCCCAAAGTAACTTAACTCGTTCAGGAATGTAAGATTCCAGCACTCCTCTCCTGCCTACTGCATCAGTTCCAACTGCAATACCATTCGGCCCTTCCCCTCCTGTTGAAAAATCCCATTGAGGTGAAAAGTTCAGAGTGTCCCTGTGTCGCAACATTGTATCGAAGTGTGTTGGAAGCTGCCAGGAATGATTTTAACAGTAAAATTTTTGTGAGTTGGCATTTTTAAAGGTTTAATCGCAAATAACTTTAATAAGTCGAGAAATAAAGCATGCATTTGCAGTGAAGGTGACTTTGCCTAGAGGGGAAAATGTGAATCAGAATATGTAAAAATCTTGTGAAAGTGGCATTTTTAAAGCTTTAATCATGAATAACGTGAAACATAGGATGAAATCTCCAGTGAAGCTGATCACTGCTAGGGGAGAGAGGAGGGGGGAGAGAGGGGGGGGGGGGGGGAGAGAGGAGGGGGGAGAGAGAGAGGGGGGGAGAGGAGGGGGAAGAGAGAGAGAGAAGGGGAAAGAAAGAGAGGGGAGAGGGAAGAGAGAGGTGGAAGGGAGGAGAGAGAGAAGGGGGAGGAGGAGGGAGAGAATAAGGGAGAGAGGGGGGGGGGGGGGGAGAGGGGGGAGGGAGGGGGGAGAGAGCAGAGAGGGGAGAGAGGAGGGGGGAGAGGAGTTGGGAGAGAGGAGGGGGAGAGAGAGGGGGAGAGGAGGAGGAAGGAGAGAGGAGGGGGGAGAGAGGGTAGGAGGGGGGGGTAGAGAGGAGGGGGGTAGAGAGGAAGGGGAGAGAGGAGGGGGAGAGAGGAGGGGAAGAGAGGGGGAGGGAGGAGAGGAGAGGGGGAGGAGGAGGGTGCGAGTTGAGGAGTTGGGGAGAGGAGGGGGGGAGAGGAGGATGGGGGGAGAGGAGGAGGGGAACCGGGCGGGTGAGCGGGCTGTGAGCGAGCGACATCACTTGCAGCGCATGAACACAACGTGCAGCCATTGTGACGTCATCACGTCATAAGCCAAAGCCAGCCGAAGTTATTTGAGATTTTTGAACATTTTGATTAATAATTTGAGAAATAATGCATGCATTTTTCATGTCAGGCGACTTTTGACTTCACGGGATAAATCTCTACAGGGACATGTAAAATTTTTACCATTAGAGCATTGGTTTTTCAAGCAGATGTGATTATACACCCACACACACATACATCCAAGATCAGAGTTTTGATAGTTATAAGATATGATAAGATGATAACAAAATACGTTCAGTATGTCTATCTATATATATAATTTAGATATATATATATATATATACACACACACACACACACACACACACATATATATAACAGATATGCTGAACTTATTTTGTTATTTATTATGGTATTTACAGAGTTGTGTGTTTACATATTCTGTTGTGCTGCTGCAAGTAAGAATTTCATTGTTCTGTCTCAGTACATATGAGAATAAAACACTCTTGCCTCCAGTGCTGGAGTAACTCGCTGGAGATCATGGATAGGTGACATTTTGGGTTGAGCCTCTTGTTTCTCTGCTTTCTTGAACCTTGATCCTGAACCTGCCTCGACTTGAAGCTTCTTGTCCAACAAATGCTGCACAGTGGCGCAGCTGGTGGAGCCACTACCTCACAGCGCAAGAGACCTGGGTTCAATCCCACCCATGGGTGCTGTCTGTGTGTAGTTTGCACCTTTGCCCTGTGCCCTGCGTGGGTTTCCACTGGGTGCTCCGGTTTCCTCCCACATCCCAAAGCCGAGTAGACTCGATTAACCTAATGGTCTAATTCCACTACTATGACTTATGAACTTATGACTGTTTAGCAAAAGAAAGTTATTTGTAAAAAACTATAGGAGTTTGTTTTAATTACTCAGAGAGGCGACTCCAGATACAAAGGATCTGTAGAGGCTGTCGCCATTAAGTTAAGACTTTGCCACAAGCTCACATGTCCCTCTGATGACTGAAGACAGATCAGGAACAGGAGGGCTCAGACCTAAAGCCATTGGCAAAAGCTCCAGAGGTGCTTCGGGGGGAAAGAATAATTTTAATTCAGGGCGTTGTTATCTTTGGAACACATTGCCAGAGAATGGGCGTTGGAAAAGAACATTGGATTCAAAGGAGAAGTGGATAAATACTTGAAGAGGAAATATTTACAGGGCTATGGGAAAAGAGCAGGGGTGTGGTTTTTAGTTGGAAGGCTCTACCCTTCAATCATTCTTCACTAATAACAGCTTATATGTGCATATCACTTTTAAGAAGCAAAATGTCCCATCTCACTTCACTGAAATATCATTGAACAAATCTTATGAGCCACATTCTAGACCAGAGGTGAACTAACACCGGGAAAAAAAGGTGCATGGATTATCTTAAATTGAATAAAGAGAAATTAGAAACATGCTCCTCAATGGTGGTATGATAAACACTCTGGTGGCACGGTGGTGCAGCAGTAGAGTTGCTGCCTCACAGCGCCAGAGACCCCGGGTTCGATCCTGACTACGGGTGCTGGCTACAGGGTTTGTACATTCTCCCTGTGGTCCCGTGGGTGTTCTCTGGGTTCCTCCCACATTCCAAAGTCATGCAGGTTTGTAGGTTAATTGGCATCTGTAAATTGTCAGTGTGTTGGATAGCGTTAGCATACAGGGCGATCGCTGGTCTGCATGGACTCAGTGGGTTATTTAAGGGCCTGTTTCCATGCTGTATCTCTAAAATCTAAAGACTCCAAAGTCTTAGGTATCTTCTTGACGTTTCATAGTAAAGAAATAGCACAAAATAAGGTTTCCTGGTTCACTGCGTCCCGGATGGATCTTGACCAGAATAACTCACTAATTTTAGTTATTCAGGGAGGCAAGTCTCCAACTCTTTCTACATGTAATTGATTTCTTCATAATATCTTTATTCTGTCTACCCTTTGATGACCAGAATGGAGCCTTCCTCCGCCATTGGGACCCATTCACCATTCCCTTCAGAGATGCTGCTGGACCCACTGATATACCTTCCCTCAGGTTTTACATTTTACACCTCTTCTCTCCTTATCAACATCATTTTGGCTCCTTGTCTCATTTAGTCCTCTTTTGTCACCCTTGTGTCTCCTCTTCTCTGGACTTTGTCTACCCATCTGACAATCATGAACCCCCTTTCCCCCCATCTCTCACTGGTATCCACCTATCACTGCCCCACTGCGAGATCACCTCACGGTATGCCTACTATGAAGGCGTTCTCCCCCTCTTTCCAGCAGGAGATCTGTGAGACCCTCCCTCACTGCTCCCCTTCTGTGATTTCTGTAGTCTGTAGAAGGGTCCCAACCCGAAAAGTCCCCTATCCATGTTCTCCAGAGATGCTGTTGGACCCGTTGGGTTACTCCAGCATTATGTGTCGGTTTCCACCTATCACTTACCAAGCTTTGTCCCTTCCCGACCTCTTTTTCACCTTTTCCCTCCTTCTACAATGTCTGAAGAAGGATCCTGACCCAAAACATCACCCATGCATGTTCTTAGAGATGTTGCCTGACCCCATGAGTAACTCTTTGTATATCAAAGAACCAGTTCCTGGTAGGTGATATTAACTCCACCATGTTTAAACTGCTACGCATTATGTTCTGCTTCAGAAAATCGGTCGCATTTGGAAAGAAGGAGAGGATATACAGCATTATTGTTTGACACAGTTAGTCCTGTGAGTGAGAATGCCCTGACTTACTAAGACACAAGAGGAGACCATTTGGCCCATTGGGTCCATGCCAAACAATTCGATCAACATCATTCTACCTCTCCAACATTTAGTTTAGTTTTGAGATACAGCAGGGGAACAGACCCTACAGCCCACTGAGTCCACACTGACCATCCATCACCCATTCACACTAGTTCTATGCTCTGGCACTTTCCCATTCACTCCCGTGACCGCCTGGGTATCCTCCCGCATCTCAAATACTTGTGGGTTGGTAGGTCACGGCTAATTGTCCCGATTCTGTAGGAAGCTGGAGGAAGTTGCTGAGAATGTGGGGAGAATAATAAATGGGATTAATGTATGATTAATGTGAATGGTAGTTGATAGTAGGTTTAGACTCAATGGACCAGTTTCCCTGTGTCCTCTCTCTGTGCCTTCTCCCCCACTCTCTCTCTCTCCCTTCCTTCCCCCCTCCCTCCCCCTCCCTCCCTCTCTGTCCTCCCTCTCACTCTCTCTCTTTCTATGACAGATTTATTCAGCTATTTCATGAACACATTTATTTTGTTGTTCAGCAAAGTGGGAGAAGAATTCTAAACTTTTAAAGAAAGAGATAAATATTCATTTCGCACAGGGAAAGGATTTATTTCCAGATGTCTGAGCTTACCCTGCTCCGAGATTTGCGGAAGAGCAGAATGATGATTAGATAGATGGGGTAGATGATTATGCAGGAGACAATACCAGCAGCCACACTCTCTCCACTCAGAGGCACCAGCGCTGAAACTGGCAGGTCACTATGAGAAAAATTAAACAGAAAAGTTATATTCATGTTTGACAATCAGATAAAGAAGGTTAGATTAGTATAGTTTATCGTCACCTGTATCGAGGTACAATAGGAAGCTTATTTGTTGTTTTATACCAAATCAGGGAAAAGACTATACATTTTAGACTTTTGAATTTAAAGTGCAACACAGTGGTGCTGCGGTAGAGTTGCTGCCTTACAGTGCCGGAGACCCACGTTCGATTGTGACTATGGGAGGGTGTCTGTATGACTTTATTAGAAGGGGCATAGATGGCTGGCATGCCTTGCGGTGTTGTTCTGGTCCGTTACCCATTGCAATTGGTGGCTCAACACCTTATCATGGAGCAAAACCAAGAGAGGAGAGAGGGAGAGATCGATAGAGATAGAGCTGTAGAACAAACAAACCGAACCTTCGGCCCGACTTGTCCATGTTGACCAAGTTGCGTAACTGAGCCAGTCCTACTTTCTTGCAGCTGTCCTATACCCCTCCAAACCTTTTCTATCAATATGACTGCCCAAGAGTCTTTTAAATACCCTTCAAAAGCCCCTTTAAATTCCTGCACATCTATTTAATATGGAGTAAAATCTCCACTCTTGCATTTTGGTTAAATTGTGCTTTATTTGTCACATGTGCAACTACGCAGTGAAATTCTTTCTGCATATTTACACATGCGGGTGTCGCAATGTTTTGGCGCCATTTCCAAAGTCCGCCCGCTCACTCGCCCAACAGGAGCAGCTCCCGATCCAGGTAAACCCCAGGCTCCTGCAGGGCCTTCCTCCGTCTCCCTTGACCGGTTCGGGCCAAAAACCTATGTGCCTGTGTTGTTCACCCTCCTACCGGCCCTTGATCCTCGCATCCGTCGTCTCCAGTAGCTTCCTCCAGTTACCGCCGTCCGACAGCCCTTAGGGCGTGTTCTCTCTGCTGTGACCAATACATGGTGACTATTGCAAATAGACACAGCGGGCTGATTCCATGCATTAGGTGCTTAACTAGGTATTGTACCATGTATGGCAATGCCTCCTGATCTGTATGCAAAAAATGAATATCAGTGTACCTTGGTACACGAGATAATAAATAACCATTGAACTATTGGACATGTTTAATAGCAACTCCCATTAACCCATTAACGTTAAAAAATAATTAAGGTGCACAGATTTAAGGTACCCAGTATAAAGTTTAGAGGGGGGAAGGGAAGGGGATATTTCTTTAACATGCAAGGCAGAAGAGGGGCAGGGGTCTGGAAAAGGAGGGACAGAAATCCCTAGTGGTTGAAAAAGGTGCTTGGATAAGTGGAACCACCTGGAGAGCTTGATCTGCAGGATTCGGCTGGGTAACCTCTCTTCAACCAGCAGAAACACAACGGGCCAAATGGCCTCCTCCTGTGCGATACATTACCAAGAGTCTGTTTATATGTTAAATCCAGACGGTGGTTAATTAAGCTATTGGCTTTCACTGTTTTTTTTACATCCCTGCCAAAATCCCACACAGTATATTGAGTGGAACAGTTTTCACATCCCTCTCGTTTGGCCCAGTTATGTCGACTGTAAAGCGAGAGTAACTGCATTGGAATTTTTTGTTTAAAAGAGTACGTTTAGAAGGAGGAACTTTCAACTTTGTGAAAACACTCATGCTGGTTAAAAGTCTCACTTTAACAGTGACCAACCTGGAATGAATCCAGATTATTGGTTCATGAGTTTCCCGTGTGTTAGAAGTGGACTGAAGGAAACATTCTCCGTATAATCATTCAATATCACTCAGGAGACCATTCGGCCCATTGAATGTACGTTTCCTTTCCTCCTGGTAGAATTATCCCATCAGTACCATTTCCCGTAGATCTGGAAATTATCCTACCAACAACTAGTGAGCAATCCTGAAGTGTGTAGGAAGGAACTGCCAATGCTGGTTACTCCAGCATTTTGTGTCTGTCTTCAGTGTAACTCGGCAGGACTGGCAATAACTCTGGATAGAAGGAATGGGTGACTTTTCTGGTCTCCCCATTCCTTCTGTCCAGAGATGCTGCCTGCCCCGCTGAGTTACTCCAGCATCTTGTGTCTATCTGCAGCACTGAAGTATTATCAATTTCATTGGAGACCCTCGGACTATCTTTGATCGGACTTTACTGGTTTTATCTTGCATTAAACATTACTCACATTATGGCATTTATCAGGTACAGTAATTGTACACCGTGGATGGCCCGATTGTAAACACGCATTGTCTTACTGCTGACTGGTTAGCACGCAACAAAAGCTTCACTGTACCTCGGCACACTTGACCATAAACAAACTAGATTCGCACAAGGTTGCTCCCTCAAAAGACCAGATTGATTCTTATTCGTATTAGAACTTACTTTAAACACCCTTAAAGGGGTCAACGAGTGGGGATTCCTTTCTTTAGCCAGAGGGTGATGAATTTGTGGAGGTCAAATAATTGGGTATTGTTAAGGCAGAGATTAACAGGATTAGGAAGGATTCCAAAAGTCTTGTTGAGAAGGCAGGAGAATGAGGTTGAAAGGGAAAAATAGATCAGCCGTGATTGAGTGATGGATAGACTCGATGGGCTGAATGGCCAAATTCTGCTCCTATGTTTTATGGTCTTATGGTCCAGAGATTGACAGGCTCTTGGTTAAAGGGCACTCTTTTAGAATGGAGGTGAGGAGGAACTTCTTTAGTTAGAGGGTAATGTGTGGAACTCATTGCCACAGAGGACCATGGAGGCCAAGTCAGTGGATATTTTTAAGGCAGAGATAGACAAATTCTTGATTAGAACGGATGTCAAGGGTTATGGGGAGAAGGCAGGAAAATGGGATTGGGAGGCTGAGATCAGGCATGATTGAATGGGGGAATAGGCTCGATGGGCCGAATGGCCTAATTCTACTGCTATAACTTGTGAACATGATTAGTAAAGATTACGCGGAGAAGGCAGGAGAATGAGGTTGAGAGGGAAAGTCATGATTGAATGGCAGAGTAGACACGATGGGTTGAGTGGCCTAATTCTGCTCCTATGTCTTATGATCTAATCCATTGGACCTGATGGTTAGAAGTGCCTGTTTCCATATTATGAAACGCCAAGCAAAAGTAGTTACAAAGGCACAGTTCAACACTACCACGTAGACCCCCTGTAGGGACGAGCGTTAACTAAACTGGATGGAGAACTGTACCTTACACTTGTGTCACTTATGACCCCGTACCACACCACACTGGCGCAGAAACAGAGGAACACGAGGACAAGGCAACAGGTGACTCTCTGTACTCTGGTGAAGCAACTCCTGGGCGGTCGGTCGCAGATCGAGAGCCAGATGTGTCCTTCCGAGAATCCTCTCTGGATTTCCGCCGTGAAGATGCGGGAAAAGTCCCGCAGTTTCGACTCGCCTGCGCAGGGAAAGTGGGATCGGGGGGGGGGAGGGAGGAGGACAAATAACATGGAGATGGGATTAGAAAGGGAGAAAAGTTTCCACGCAACATCCTTGCAGTAATCAGAGCTACCTGCATCTCACCAGTTAGTAGTTCTGGAGTGATACTTGGGGTTGGCGTTATAAAGACGCACATTGCATCTCCGCCCATTTCTTGGGCAGGAAGTTCTGTGTTATATCATTCAAATCACATAATCATGATGCAGCTTTATAGGACTTTGCTTCGATCACATTTGGAGTATTGTGTGCAGTTTCTGGTCGCACCATTACGGGAAAGATGAGGAGGCTTTAGAGAGGGCACAGAGGAGGTTTTCCAAGAATGCTGTAGATAGACACAAACCTTTGGAGGAACTCAGATTCAGATTCAATTTTAATTGTCATTGTCAGTGTACAGTACAGAGACAACGAAATGCATTAACTCAGCGGGTCAGGCAGCATCTCTGGAGAAAACAAATAGGTGACGTTTTGGGTCGAAACCCTTCTTCAGACTGAGAGTCAGGGGAGAGAAAAACTAGAGATATGTAAAGGTTCAGAGCAAATCAGAGTCGGCACCGACGACCAAGGAAAGGTGGAGTCCACAATGGTTCATTGCTGGCTGTGGAAGAGGTGATAAAGAAGGGAAATATGGATGCGAACAGTGGAACTGGCAGGACGACTAGGGTGGGCGAGGGGCGAAGAGAGAGGGAACGCAAGGGTTACATGAAATTAAGAGAAACCAATATTCGTATCGTTGGGTTGTAGGCTGCCCAAGCAAAATATGAAGTGCATTTGGCCTCACTTTGACAATGGAGGAGTCCCAGGACAGAAAGGGCAATATGGGAATGGGAAGAGGAGTTAAAATGTTGGTCTCTAATTGAGGGTTTCAGGTACAGGAAGAGATTGAATAGACTTGGATTGTCATGAATTTATGATTCCTGCTGAGGTTCTTGTTGGGCCAGTAGAGTAATGGTCATGGAACCAAAGTGCACGGATGGAACTAAGACAAACATTAAATAGGACTTAACTCAAAGGGGAACCAACTCCATGAGTTAAATAGTCTCTCACTGTTACAGGCCCACGACCAAGTTTTCCGGCATCCTTGGTTCCAGAACCTTTCTGAATGATGTAGGAAGGTGCTGGTTTAAACCGAAGATAGACACAAAATGTTGGAGTAACTCAACGGGACCGGCTGCCGGTCCCGTTGAGTTACTCCAGCATTTTATGTCTATCTTCCTTTCTGAATCATCCGTTTTGCCAGATCAACAGAGGTCACGGCCTCCCGGAGGAGTCCAACGGTACCAGAACGGTTCGCCTAGGCTGCCACGGGGCTGAGATACCGGTCTGCAAAGTTGCCCTCAGGAGTTGGCTAAGGGAATGGATCTGCAGGCTCCGGCCAGGCCTGAGTTCCAGAGCCCCGGCCACAGGGGGCAAACTCGACCTGCCGATCGGCCGCAGAATTCCCGGTGAGATCGGGATCGGCCACCTCACCAGGCCAAGGCGCCATATTTTCATGGGGGACTTCCGGTGGGAAATATTGTCCGGATTAAAGGAGGACCTTTAAAGGAGATTGTGATGGACCTGTGGTATGTATGGAAGAACTTAATCAGCTGCGTCTGCACATGGGTCTCCACCTGAGAGATGGTCACCTGATCCTCCCATCCCAACTGATGGACTTACTTGCAGCAAGGACCTCCTTTTCCACTAGGCCTTCATTCCCATCCTTGTCCACAGCCAACCAGTCATTCACCAGAAAGTAATAGACGTTGTTAGTCTGAAGATCCTTGATGATTACATGTTGCAGGTACCAGGAAGGGGTAAGGCCTATTGAGATAACATGAGGTAAAGTCAGCACAATGATCCACCATCCCAGGTAAACTAAACATGACAGGTGTGAATTTGTATAGCTAGTGGCACATCCTTTCAGGACCTCCAATGCACGGCATTGTGATAATGACAAATTCATCCTGTTCATAAATAATGATTGAGAGATCATAACTTCATGTTATGAGCAAAATTAGGCCATTCAGCCCATCGAGCCTACTCCGCCATTCAATCATGGCTGATCTATCTTTCCTTCTCAACCCCATTCTCCTTCCTTCTCCCCATAATCCCTAACACCCTACTAATCAAGAGTCTGTCAATCTCCGCCTTAAAAATGTCCATTGACTTGGCCTCCACGAATTCTGTGACAACGAATTCACCCCCCTCCGACTAAAGAAATTTCTCCTCATCTTTCTAAAGGTGTGTTCTTTTATTCTGAGGCTATGACTTCAGGTCCTAGATTGTCCCACTAGTGGAAACATCCCCCCCACATCTGCTCTATCCAGTCCTTAAATATTGCTCGTTCACACCAGTATGTTATCCCACTTTTGCATCTACTCGCTACAAACTAGAAGGCAATTTGAAGAGGTAATTTAACCTAGAAATCCACAGGTCTTTGGGATGTGGGAGGAAACCCACTCGGCCACAGGGCGAACGCGCAAACTCCACACAGTCAGCATCCGAGGTCGCGATCGAACCTGGGTCTCTGGCGCTGTGCGGCAGCGACTCTACCAGCTACGACACTGTGCCGTCTGTGCTGTTCATGTGTTAGGAAGCACAAGCACCTAAAGCTCTTGGATAATATTTCCTCTGAACACAGCCCTTTCCACAGTGGCAATGTGAACACAATTTATTTCTAAATATAATTTGCGGTAATATCATGTTTTTTTGCAAACATCTTGTATTTTCGCTGTCTTGCAGAATGAATATGTAAATCATGTATGATTTATGTTTATGTGGCCGAGTCTATGAGTGCGTGATACTTCAGCAAGCAAGATTTCCATTGTAGCTGTTCCTCCCAATAGTGTTATAAAGTTATACAGCACGGAAACAGGCCCTTCGGCCCATCTTGTCCATGCCAACCAAGTTGGCATTTTGGGTTAATCCTATTTGCCTGCATTTGGTCTACTGGCCAATCTGTGCAAAGAACAATGAATAGAGTATCATTGTATAAGTAGTAGAAACAAGGAACTGCAGATGCTGGTTACAAAGGGCTGGAGTAACTCAGCAGGTAGGGCAGCATCTCTGGAGAACATGGATAGATGACGTATGGGGTCGAGACACTTCTTTAGACTCTTGGTCTGGAACTGGGCTGCACAGCGGTAGAGTTGCTATCTGACAGCGCCAGAGACCCAGGTTCGATCCTGACTATGGGTGCTGTCTCTGTGGAATTTGTACACTTCTCCCCGTGACCGTGTGGGTTTTCTCCAGGTGCTCCGGTTTCCTCCCACAGTTCAAAGACATACAGGTTTGAGGGCTAATTGGCTTCGGTGAAGGCTGTAAATTGTCCCTAGTGCGTAGGATAGTGCTGATGTGCAAGGATCGCTGGTTGGCGTGGACCCAGTGGAGCAAAGGGCCTGTTTCCACATTGTATCTCTAGACTAAACTAAATTAAACTGGGCCCGGAGTCCAGGTGAGTTGATGGCCCCAGCCTGCTGGTGGGCAGGGGAGAGGCGAGGACTGGCGGCGTCAATGGACGCGGCCCAAGGGCGGATGGAGTGCAGGGAAGGGTCGGTGGCGGTGGTGGCAGTGGCATCCTAAACTTCTCCAGGTGCACGGTAGAGAACATTCTGACTGGTTGCATCGTGGCCTGGGTTGGCAACTTGATCATCCAGGAGCGAAAAAGACTACAAAAAGTTGTGACCACTGCCCAGTCCTTCACCGGCTCTGACCTCCCCACAGTCGAAGGGATCTATCATAGTCACTGCCTCAAAAAGGCAGCCAATATCATCAAGGACCCACACCATCCTGGCCACACACTCATCTCACCATTGCCATCAGGAAGAAGGTACAGGAGCCTGAAAACTGTAACGTCCAGGTTCAGGAACAGCTTCTTCCCTACAGCCATCAGGTTATTAAACACAACAATGAATAAGCTCTGAGCTCTGAACTGCAAAAGACTATATTATTATTGCACTATATTTGTTATTTATGGAACTTTTTCTTTTTTTTTCTCTTCCCCCGTTATGTACCATGTTTACATATTCACATATTATGTTGTACTGCAGCAAGTAAGAATTTCATTGTCTCATCTGGGACATATGACAATAAAACACTCTTGACTCTTGACTAGACACAACCTGGAAGCCGATGCAGAGACAGTGCAGGTCGGGATAGTGTCGGCAGCCCTGCCTGGAGGTGAAGGTCGGTAGATCCATCCGTTATAACCAAATCCATTATAAAGAGGTCCATGATTATAAGGGTTTACTGTATTAAGGCGGCCCGACCAAAGTTTTGCACCAGCCTCTGCAGTCCGTCTGTCTTTTTTTAATTTTTGTCCCGCTGAGTGTATAGTTTGTAGTGGTTTGTATATTATTTTTAACTGTGTATATGTGGGGGGTGGGGGGGGAGTTGGGGGAAACTTTTAAATCTCTTCCCTGTACGGGGGACCCGACCTTTTCTCTGTCGGGTCTCCGTTGTCTTTGGGACCTAGCACCATGGAGCGGCCCCCAACCGGAATGACCTGGGGGCTCCAGTCGCGGAGCCTCCGGACTTACCATCGAGGAGCTGACCGGCTTAGGAGCGTGGCGAGCTTTGGTGGTTCGCGGCTGCGACCCGACTCCAGAGCTTCGGAGGCTCCAGCCACAGGGCCGGTGGATGGTAACATCGGGAGCTCGCGGGTCCCTGGTGGGCGACCGCTTTTCGGAACTCCCGCAACAGTAACTTCCCCCGCCCGAATTGCGGGGTTGAAAACGACCCGGAACGGGGCCTGACATCGTCCGGCGCAGCTTTAACGGCCGCGGGACTTGCCAGCGCTGCCGGGGGCTCTAACATCAAGACCCGAAGCGGGGCCTTACATCGCCCGGCGCGGCCTTAATGGCCGTGGGACTTACCATCGCCTGCCGGGGGCTTCAGCATCGGGAGAAGAATGGAGAGAAGGGGAGAGACAAGACTTTGCCTTCCATCACAGTGAATCTCCTCCTCACTGTGATGGATGTTTGTGTGATCTGTGTTGGTTGTGTGTCTTGTTAATTGTTTCTTTTTGTTGTATGACTGCAGAAACCAAATTTTGTTTGAACTTCTTTTGAGGTTCAGATGACAATAAACTAAATTGTAATTGTAATTGTATTGATGCAACACTTGTCGAAACACGAGGATCTTTGACCAACGTAGGTACCTTTGTTATCGTGCCAGACACGGATCTTCCAGATGTTGCCCAGGCTGTTGTCGGTCGCAATCTGAAATATGTCCACACTGTTCCTGTGAAAGGCATCCTCGTTATCCAAGTGTCTGTATCCGCTCTTGTCCTCTCTTCCACACAGGCTGATTCCCACGTGTGAGGAAGTACCTGTGGGTTTGCACAGATATAGTTTAGTTTATAGATACAGCATGGAAATAGGCTGGTTGACCTGATTCACTACTGGAACCAACTGGTTAGACAATAGACAATAGGTGCAGGAGTAGGCCATTCGGCCCTTCGAGCCAGCACTGCCATTCAATGTGATCATGGCTGATCATCCCCAATCAGTACCCCGATCCTACCTTCTCCCCATATCGCCTGACTTCACTATTTTTAAGAGCACTATCTAGTTCTCTCTTGAAAGCATCCAGAGAATCTGCCTCCACCGCCCTCTGAGGTAGAGAATTCCACAGACTCACCACTCTCTGTGAGAAAAAGTGTTTCCTCGTCTCCGTTCTAAATGGCTTAATCCTTATTCTTAAACTGTGGCCCCTGGTTCTGGACTCCCCCAACATCGGGAACATGTTTCCTGCCTCTAGCGTGTCCAAGCCCTTAACAATCTTATATGTTTCAATGAGATCCTCTAAAACTCCAGACAAGCCCAGCCGCTCCATTCTCTCAGCATATGACAGTCCCGCCATCCCGGGAATTAATCTTGTAAACCTACGCTGCACTCCCTCAATAGCAAGAAAGGGGACCAAAACTGCACACAATACTCCAGATGTGGTCTCACTAGGGCTCTGTACAACTGCAGAAGGACCTCTTTGCTCCTATATTCGATTCCTTTTGTTATAAAGACCAACATGCCATTCGCTTTCTTCACTGCCTGCTGTACCTGCATGCTTACTTTCATAGACTGATGACAGTCTTTCAGCATATGACAGTCCCGCCATCCAGGGAATTAACCTTGTTAGTTATATCGATCAGGCCTCTTGTAGTACAAACAAACTGGTCAAGCAGATTATATAATAGTTTTAGATTAGAGATAAAGGATCTTCAGCCCACCGTGTCCACGCCAAACATTGATCAACAGTTCACGCTAGTTCTATGCTATCCCACTTTCTCATTCAATCCCTGCACACTGGGGCAATTTACAGGCCAATTCACCTACAAACCTGCATGTCTTTGCATAATATTCTTAGAATAGTTTGCTGGGTATAGTTATAGAGATATGTAGCACTGTCAGCCCATTGAATCCATGACCATCAATGAACCATTTACATTACTCCTACACTAATCTAATCCAGTTTACTTTCTATAGCTTGGTACACGTGACAATAACTCAAATCTAATCTAAATTAAACTCAACGAAACACAAGTAAACTGAACTAAACTAAACTAAACTATACACACTAACTACACCCAGATTCTCCCATAACAAGGGGGAATTTACGGAGCGTCATTTCACCAACAAACCCACACATCTTTGGGGTGTGGAAGGAAACCAGAGCACCTGGAGAAAACCCACGCGGTCACAGGAAGAACATGCAAACTCTACACACAGACTATTTCCATGGACGAGAACAAACCCTGGTTTCAGGGGCTGTATGGCAGCAGCCCCACCACTTGTGCCACTAGTTAATTAAACATCCTCTCCCATCAAGAGTCAAGTGTTTAGTTGTCATCTGTACTAAATATGTAAGAGTGACAACCTACCGCCTTACACCTCCCTCCATCCCCTTCTACCTACATCCCTTCCTTCAGCTTTACATTTCACCCCTCTTCTCTACTTATCTAACACCCTAGTGTCTCCTTCTTTATCTCTAGCCTTTGTTCACCCATCTGCCAAACCAACCCTCCCTCACCTGTATCCACCCATCACTTAAAAAACCCCACAAGTGACGGAGTAACTCAGCGGGTCAGGCAACATCCCTGGAGAACATGGATAGGTGATGTTTCGGGTCGGAACCCTTCCTTGTTTACACCCATCACTAATAGAGCTTTGTCCTGCCCACATCTCTCTTCTCCAGGTTTCTCCCCACCCCCTCCCCAACTACAATCAGTCTGAAGAAGGGTCCCGACCTAATACGGCACCTGTCCATTCCCTCCACAGATACTGCTTGACCCGCCGAGTACTCCAGCACTCTGTGCTTTGCTGATGACTGGTAAATATTGGTCTGACCATCCATTGCATGAAGTTAGAATGAGAAACCAAAGTTTGTGAATGGAAGCCAACTGTTAAAGCTCAATGTTTCAGATTTAATACATTTTATGCTTGCACATAAACATATTTGTCTCGTCACAACACGTCCTTCAGCCCGCCGAGTCTGCGCACTAGTTCTATCCTACACATTAGGGACAATTTACAGAAGCCAATTAACCTACAAACCTGGAATGTGGGAGGAAACCGGAGCACCCAGAGAAAACCCACATGGTCATGGGGAGAAGGTACAAACTCTGTACAGATTTCACCCACAGTCAGGATCGAACCCGGGTCTCTGGCACTATAAGATTCAGATTCAGATTCTCTACTGCTGCACCACTGCGCCACTACTTGAGTTTGAACTGATTGTATCTATGTATAGTGTATCTGATCTGTTTGGATAGTATGCAAAACATAGTTTTTCACTGTACCTCAGCACGTGTGATAATAATAAACCTAAACCTAACGTTTGTGTAATATATAAGCAAATTAGGAGCTATGGAGATGCAATTAATTTCAAAGACACAAAATGCTGGAGTAACTAGGTGGGTCAGGCAGCATCTCTGGAGAACATGGACCACGGACAGTTGACGTTTCAGCACGGGACCCTTCTTCAGACCCGAAATGTCACGTATCCATATTCTCCAGAGATGTTCGCTGACCAGCTGAGTTACTCCAGCACTCTGTGACTTTGCTTTGTAAACCAACATCTACAGTTCCTTGTCTCTCGATGCAATTCATTTTCTGTGTTGGAAGAAACTGCACAACGTAACCAAACTTGCAAATTTTTTCTTATCTAAACAAAATTAAAAAATGAATCATTCATTTCAAAGGAGGTCATACATAGCACTTTTAATATTAACAGTTTTGAAAGCCAGAACATCACCACTAGTAGCCAGTTAGAATGTCACGATCCTTTGGAAATCTGGATAAGTGGTGTGAAATGCTTTATCGTCTGTGACAGGGCTACGAGTTGACTGATATTACGGACTGTTCTCAGTGACACATTCAGAGACGGACATCAAGTGCTGCTGGAAGGTCATCAACTCTTTGGTCGGCCTGAACCTTGGTGGCCTCCCAGCAGAGCGGGACTTCCGTCAGGGAATGTTGCCGACTAGCCCACTCCTGACTGCAGGAGTGCGTGCTGAGGGACGCACTGAAGCTCGGTGCAGCCAACACCAAGGCTCTGTTGGGAAGAACCACAGTATAGAGTCCTTCCGCTGTTGGGCATTGCGGGGCAGAGTCTGGTGGAGACACCCCTCAAACTGGGGAAGGAATATCACCCCAGGGGGCCACATGAGTGGCAAGGGTGCCAGTTATAATTATGGTTTTGGGGAACACTACCAAATATATCGCTAACGAATGTTTGTATAGCCGTGGAGATTGTCAGAGGAATTCGACACAGATCTTGTTTTGTATATCATTTTTATCGTGAATACAGTTTATTTTGATTTTTTTTAAGTTGGCTGATATTACGACGCAAACGGCCTCCATGCACAATAAACAGCACTGTGTTATTGTACAGTGACCTGTTAAACATCTTCATGCCAACGATAATAGTTCTGGACTTTTAAATGGCATGTTAATGGAGCTTAGTGCAAGTGTGGAGTGTGTTTAGCTTCACCGCAGACCCAGGGGGGGAAACCTCAATGTCTTTTCTTCGGAGGAGTTGCTGCCGCACAGCGCCAGAGACCTGGGTTCAATCCTGACCACGGGTGCTGTCTGTATGGAGTTTGTACAGTCTCCCTGTGACCACGTGGGTTTTCTCCGGGTGCTCCGGTTTCCACTCACATTCCAAAGACGTGCAGGTTTGTGGGCTAATTAGCTTCTGTAAATTGTCCCGAGTGTGTTGGATAGTGCCAGTGCACGGGTGATCGCTGGTCGGCATACACTCAGAGTCTCAAGAAGAGTCCCGACCCGAAACGTCCTGCATCCTTTTTCTCGAGATGCTGCCTGACCCGGCTACGTTACTCCAGCACTTTGTGTCTATCTATGGTCTAAACCAGCATCTGCAGTTCTTTGATTCTAACGTGGCATCATGTTATGCTTGGACATTGTGGGTGGAAGGGTCTGTCCCTGTGCTGCACTGTTCTATGTTCTATGTCCCCATTGTAACCAAAAATGCTCTGCCTTTGCATGGATTAGAGTTTCAAGATCCTTCTTAAAGTCCAGCACTACGGTTGTGCTAATTCAGACGGAGTGGATCACTGAGAGAACCACAACACCACTCACCTGAGCCTCGTCCCCAGCCCGTCTTCACCAAGATCTCGTATTTGTAAAATCCATCCTTTCCACAGAGAGGGATGATTCCCACCCGGCCAATGTCAATCCAATCCAACTTCCGCACAATGACCGTCGAGACGGCGTAGATGACAAAGCAGATGCCACAGGTAATGAGGACAATGTAGTTCCTAATGATGGACACAGACTGATGGGAATAATGGGAGGAGAGGGAGAAGGATGTGGAGGGAGAGGGAGAGGAAAGAGACGCATTGGGAGGGAGGGAGGGAGGGAGGGAGGGAGAGGGGGGAAAGAGAGAGAGAGGGAAAAGAGAGAGGCATTGGGAGAGGGGAAAAGAGAGAGAGAGAGATAGGGAGAGGAAAGAGAACGGCATTGGGACATTGGGGGAGAGGGAATGAGATAGAGTAGGAAGTGAGAGAGAGAGAGAGAGATAGAGAGAGAGGAAAGAGGTATTGGGAGAGAGGGAGGGAGAGAGGGGAAAGAGAGAGAGGGGAAAATGAAAGGCATAGGGAGAGAGGGAGGGAGTTTGAGAGAGAGAGGGGGAAGGGGAGAGAGAGGCATACAGAGGGATGAGAGAGAGAATGAGAAAGAGAGGGAAGGAGACACAGAGGGAGAGAGACAGAGAGGAAGAGAAAAGAGGGAAGGAGGGAGGGTGGGACGGGTTGAGAGAGAAAGAGGGATAGCAGGAGGGAGAGAAGGAAGGAGGGAGTGGGAGTGGGAGAGAAGACACAATTAAGACCATATCATTCATGAAACCGTACAAACAGAATTGGAAAAGTCTTTGAAATTTGTGTGAGGGGTCTTGAGCACATAAGCTAATAAACGGCAAAGAGTTTGGTCAGTGATTTCTGGAGAAGAAGGATGAGATGATCTGAGATCAGTTGCCCATTAGGCATCTCTTTGGTTGGCCTAGCGCTCAATACCATCTCACTAAACCCACATATTGTAGCTTCTGTGGTGTACTCCCTATTGCCTACAATGCAACTGAATTTTGGAACTAAAGCACAACACAGAATCACTGCATGGTCCATGTGACAAATGAGGAATATTGAATGAATCCATTGAATGATTTAAGCAAAGGCACAGCATGATAAAACACCCACTGCTACCTTATCAATCTTCTCTCCTTTGCCACAAGATATTAGCCTTGTAAACATTCCCCTGTCCTGTTTATTTACCCTATTTTTTTTAGACTTCTACAGACTGGAGATGTCTTCTCGAGTCTGAAGAAGCGTCCCAACCTGAAACATCGTCTGTCCATTCCTCCCCACCGATGCTACCTGACTTTGGGCTGCACGGTGGCGCAGTGGTAGAGTTGCTGCCTCACAGTGCCAGAGACCCGAGTTTGATTCTGACTATGGGTGCTGTCTGTATGGAGTTTATACGTTCTCCCTGTGACCTCGTGGGTTGTCCCCGGGTGCTCCGGTTTCCTCCCACACTCCCAACATGTACAGGTTTGTAGGTTAATTGGCTTTGGTAAAAATTGTAAATTGTCCTTAGTGTGTAGGATGGTACTAGTGTAAAGGGTGATCGCCGGTCAGGGAGGACTCGGTGTGCTGAAGGGTTTGTTTCTGTGTTGTATCTCCTAACGCCTAAAGACTAATGTCTAAAGGCCAGCAGTTTATTTTCCGCTCAAAATTCCAGCATCTACAGTCTTTGGTATCTGGTCAGGATTATAAGAGAGGGATGTAGAAACGCGGGACTGCAGATGCAAGTTCGCCAAAAAAAGACACAAAGTGCTGGAATAACTCAACGGGTCAGGCAACATCTCTAGAGAACATGGATAGATGACGCTTCGTTTCAGGACTGTTCTTCAGACTGATGTACTCAGTCCTTGTCATCTGAGCAATGGTAAGCTTGCTATACATAAATAATATAAAAATATGTAGCACTTCACATGTATCTTTCTACTAGTGCACAAGCATCTACTCACAAATGTATCTTTCTACGAAGCAGGATTTATCGACTTTTTGATTGAAAGATACAGCATGGAAACTGGCTCTTCGGCCCATTGAGTCCACGCCAACTATCGATCACCCGTTCACACTACTTCTATGTTATCTCACTTTTGCATCCACTAGCTACACACTTGGGGCAATGTACAGAGGGCCGATTTACCTACAAACCCGCACATCTTTGCGATGTTGGGAGAAAACCGGAGCATCTGAAGGGAACCCACGTGGTCACAGGGAGAACGTGCAAACTCCACACACACCGACAGCAGCCGAGGTTAGGATTGAACGGTGTGTCTGGGTGTAATCAAGGGGCCGGTTCGGAGGGGATCACAGGGGCATTCGCCCGTGTTAGCAGGTTGGTGAGAGTTAACGGTCTCTGGCTGCAGATGAACCAGGTAGGTAGAGGAAATGAGTCGTCTCACTGCACAGAAAAAGTTTAACACAACCTGCACAGCAGAAAGAAAAACAAGAGGCTTTAAATGGCAGACACATCATTTCCAGCCTCGGCCACCACATGGAAGCCATTTGCTATGGCTTACTGCACAAGACTGCTTCTGATTCTGCACCTCATTAAAACCAGGCGCCACAACTTCAAAAACACCTTCTATTTAAACAAACTTTGAGCCAATTCCCTCCAAACTGTTTAGTTTAGAGATACAGAGCAGAAACAGGCCCTTTGGCCCACCAGTTCCATGCCAACCAGCGATCACTCCTTGCACTAGCACTATCCTACACACTAGGGACAACTCACCATTTTTACTAAAGCCAATTAACCTGCAAACCTGTACGTCTTTGGAGTGTATGAGGAAACCGGAGCACACGGGAAAAAAACATGCGGTCACGGGGAGAACGTACAAACTCCGTACAGACAGCACCCGTAGTCAGGATCTATCTATCTATCTATCTATCTATCCCTCGCTCCCTCCCTCCCTCATCTAACATCTCGGAAACTGAATACTAAAGATGGGCAGATAGACACAAAGTGCTGGAGCAACTGAGCAAGTCAGGCAGTGCCTCTGGTGAAAAGGAACAGGTGAAGTTTCAGGTCAGAACCCTTCTTTGGAACTGAAGACCAACCTAATTTACTTCTTTATGCAGTACTGTTCTATGTTCTAAAAAGATGATTGGATTGCCCTGAGAGCTGGCATTAACTCCATGGGCTGAATGGCCTTATGAGTTTTGAAAAAATCTGTAACAAAGAGGACGGCCGCACAAAGAACGATGTGAAGCGATAGATGTTAGGGGACTGGAAGAGACTGATATAGAAAAGTCGTAGGCGTTACAGAGACGGTGTGCTCAGCAGCTTCTTGCTACTCACTGGGTTGATGAACACGACGGAGTTCGGGGGAACGAAGAGACTAGCCCCGAAGGCGGTCAGGTGCTGGGTCAGGCACACGGCCATGGTCGGAGTGGTGTCTTCCAACGGCAAGATCCCGTCCGTTTTCCAGCTCATTGCCGTCATATTGAAATACTGGCAAAGTGAAGTGTAGACACCGACTGATGCTTGCACCGGGCAAGATCTATAATAGTTTGTGATGTTCAAATAATAATCCTTTGTTGTGTCTTCTATACTGAAATTATAAATAGAGTTGACACAAATAATTACTGGGCTGGATTGCATGCATGGACACACACACACACACACACACACACGTAGTTTAGAGATACAGCATGGAAACAGGCCCTTTGGCCCACCAGCAATCACCCGCACGTTAGTTTTATCCCGCACACTAGGGATAATTTACAGCAGCTAATTAACTGACAGACCTGCACGTCTTTTGAGTGTGGTTCTTGATTAGAAAGGACGTCAAAGATTACAGGGAGAAGGCAGGAGAATGGGGATGAGAAGGAATGGTAGATCAGCCATGATTGAATGGCGGAGTGGACGATGGGACGAATCCTGCTTCTACACCATATGAAGGACTCAGGCTCACAATTATATCAGTTTCATGATCCACATTGCAAGTTACTGGGTGACTACTGATGGATCATGAGGGTAACATATATGGCGAAGGAGTGCTTACTCTGGGGACAAGAAGAAGGTGTACAGCTTGTGGTCCGATCCGCTCACTGATTCCAAATAGATCCTCTTCTTGGCTTTGAAGTTGTGCTCATTTGGCTTTGTCGAATTATGGAGGAGAACCTGGATGAAGGGCTCAGCATCCTTCACGTTGGAAGTTCCAGAATCTGTGTCAGAATTATCACAGAAACACCAGTTAATAACCAAGAACATATTAATGCGGCCTTGTCAATATCAATCCCTTGTGAATATCAACACCTTCTCAATATCAATCCCTTGCCATTGTTAATCCCTTGCCAATGACAATCCCTTGCCAATGACAATGCCTTGCCAATGACAATCACTTGCCAACGACAATGCCTTGGCAATGCCTTGTCAATTTCAATGCCATGTCAATTTTAATATCTTGTCAATTTCAATAGCCTCTGCAGTGTAACTAGCAGTCATGTTCTTAAAGAGACGGTCTGTTATAACCAAAATCTGGTGTTATAAGGAGGTCCATAATAACAAGGGTTTACTGTACATCTGATGCTCTCATCTATTGAAACAACTCAGTCGTGTGATACATACCGTTTAAGACTGTGTAGGTGACCTGTATATGGAGGCCAGCCCTTTTGTTTAAGTTGCCAGAGGTGATATTAACCATGACTGATTTCCGTGCGGCGATAACCGTTGTATTGACCGTGACGTTTCTCACTGCAGAGTTGGCTGACACCGTGACGGTGATGGCTTTCTCCGAGTCCAGGCTCTCGATTGGGATCTGCGACCCATTGTCCATCTTGAACTCGATGGAGGCCACCTTGCTGGAGATGGTGTAGTTCTTGATGTAGCCGTAGGGGAAGGGGTTGGAGTCCACCAGGAACATGACCTGGGTCACGTCGCTGATGTTGGAGAAGACGCTGTTGAACGACGGCGGGATGGAGAACTGGCAGCCTGATTTGTTGGTGAGGCAGAGCAAGTGTCCCGGGTCAGCCCGTTTACCCTGTGCCCGCATCCTAGCCCCCGATACACTCAAGGGCTCTTCGTTCAGAACACGGGTGCCCATCAGAATCTGCATTAACTTCATGGATAGATTATAAGCCTTGGTCGCCACCAGTTCAGGGTTACCTGCTAATGGCTGGTTGACCTTATTCATTACTGGAACCAACTGGTTAGTTATATCGATCAGACCTCAAACAGGTCCTGTAGAAGGCAAACAAACTGGTTCATGGTTTTTAGTTCAGTTATCCCTCAAACAGGTCCACACACACTGGGGACAATTTTGCAGAGGCCGATTTAAATGTTGTGACAGTACCTACCTCCTTGGGCAGCTCGTTCCATGTACCCATTACCCTTTGTGTCAAAATGTTGCACCTCAGGTTCCTTTAGACTTTAGAGATAGAACGCAGAAACAGGCTCTTCGGCCCACCGTGTCTGCGTCAACCCGCAATCAACCCATACACTAACACTATCCTACACACACTAGGTAGCAATGTTACAAAATTTTGAGATTTAAAAAATCAAGTCTGCACACACATCAGATGGGGACAATTTTGCAGAGGCCAATTTAAAAAGTTATGACAGTATACCGGAAATTACATCTTGTTCCTATTGGCAGCATTACAAAAAAGCTGTCCATGTAAACCCATTACCCTTTGTGTCAAAAGCGTTGCAAAGATTATTCCTCAGGTTCCTTTTTTATATCTACTTTAGAGATGGAAGGAATTTAGTGTTCAATTGCTGTAAATGAATGCCCATTTAAATCAGCGCAGAAACAGGCTCTTCGGCCCACCGTGTCTGCGTCAACCCGCAATCAACCCATACACTAACACTATCCTACACACACTAGGGACAATTTGCAATTTTATCAACAGCCAATTAACCTTTAATGAATCTCAAAGGCTTGCTTTATAAAACCCTTGGGCTGCGAGAGGTTGCGGAATGAAACAGTAATTTTAAAACTATTAGAACTATATTATCGAGGCCTATAAAACTAATAATACCTTTTGCGACCGGGTCTTGCAGCGATTTTTCGTTAATGATTTACTAGGCTGAACATGTGCGATTAGTACAGCCTAGTAAAAATTGCGTTTAAAAACCGCCCCCTCCAAACAGCGCCAAAATCGCCGACATGGCTGAGGGCAGATTCCTAATGACGATTCAGGTAGGTTTTGTAACATACCTACACTAGGGACAATTTGCAATTTTATCACAGCCAATTAACCTACGAATCTCAAAGGTCTCTGGTGTGTTGGAGGAAACCGGAGCACCCGGAGAAAACCCACGCGGTCACAGGGAGAACTTACAAGCTCCATGCAAACCCTGCAGTATCTTTCAATCAATCAGCCAAATTTGTCTTTACTGTGAAGGGAGTGGATGAGAATGTGGGATAACACAGAACTAATATGAAGGTGATTGATGGATTCGGTGGGCTGAAGGGCCTGTTTCCATGTGTAGGAAGGAAATGCAGATGCTGGTTTACACCAAAGATAGTCACAAAATGCTGGAGTAACTCAGCGGGTCAGGTAGCGTCTCTGGAGAATAGGAATAGGTGACATTTCGAGTTGAGACACTTCAGAATGAGAGACAGCGGAGCGGGAAACTGGAGATATGAAACGGTACAAAGAACAAATTAATGAGAGGTTGAAAAGAATAAATAAAAGCTAGCAGCGATGATCAAGGATAGGTGGAGCCCACAATGGTCCAGTGTTGACTGTGGAGAAGGTGGAGAAGGCTGTGAAGAAGGCCTGTTTCTACGCTGTGTCTTTACACTCAACTTAACCAAGCTGCTTGTTTCGGTTGCCACTTACCTACAGTGACAAGGATGTTATCCCCGATTAAGGTGGGCGTCATTTTCCCCTGTCCTGTTTCCTTCTGAAGGACAGTTATCATGTTGTCCAGGGCTGACAGGGTCTCCTTCTGACATTCAGCACAAACAAACTCACTGCTGATGACCTGGAAGAGAAGGGCAAGAGCAAGAATGAACGTGGAACACGGAACAGTTACAGCACAGGAACAGGCCCGACGGTCTACAATGTCCGTGTCGAACATGGTGCCGAGTTAAACTAATCTCCTCAGCCTGCACATGATCCACATCCCTCCATATTCATGTGCCTATCTAAAAGTTTCTTGAACACCACTATTGTATATATGCCTCCACCACCACCCCTGGCAGCGTGTTCCAGGCATCCACCACTCTCTATGTAAAAGACTGGCTCCTCACATTGGGACCGCACACTGGGGCAGCAGTAGAGTTGCTGCCTTACAGTATCAGAGACCTGGGTTCGATCCTGACTATGGGTGCTGTCAGCACGGAGAATGCACGTTCTCCCTGTGGCTGCGTTGGTTTTCTCCGCATGTTACAGTTTCCTCCCACATCCTAAAGACATACAGCCTTGCAGGTTAATTGGCTTCTCCAAAATTGTAAAATTAACCCTAGTGTGTAGGATAGTGTTAGTGTATGGGGATGGCTGTTCAGTGTGGACTCGATGGGCCGAAGGGCCTGTTTCTGAGCTGTATATCCGAGTTAAACTAAAACTAGTTTAACAAGGAGAACAGGGGAACCCTCACCGTGCACTGTGCCAGTGCGGCTGAGATCTGCTGAATGTCATCCACCGTGGTGACCTTGAGTGACGTCAGTGCCAATGTGATGTTGCTACGGATGTTAATCCTGCGGATGGTTTCATTTGCCGACTCCCTTCCATAGCTTTTGCTCCTCTCGTACTGTGGGGTAAGTTTGAAAGTAAGCAATTGGCAACACGTTGGTAAAGACCAGCTAACATGAGTTCATGTCACACCTTTCTCTTCGTCTCAACCAGGAAAAGATCATCAGCAAGTTATAATTTGCACAGTGGTGCTGCGGTAGAGTTGCTGCCTGACAGCGCCCAAGATCAAGGTTCAATCCCCACCTCGGGCACTGTCTGTGCAGAGTTTATACGTTCTCCCTGTGACCACGTGGGTTTTCTCCAGGTGCTCTGGTTTCCTCACACATTTCAAAAATGTGCCGGTTTGTAGATTAGTTGACTTCTGCAAATTGTCCAGGGTGTTGGATAGAACTAGTGTATAGGTGATCGTTGGTCAGTGCAGACATGGTGGGCTGAAGGGCCTGTTTCCATGCAGCATCTCTAAACTAAACTAAACTTAACTAAACTATATTAAACTAAACTAAACTGAATAGAAATAGCCCACGTACTGGACTTGATCAGTCTCAAGAAGTGTCCTGACCTGGAACTTCACCAACACATGTTCTTCTGAGATGCTACCTGACCCGCTGAGTTACTCCAGCACTCTGTGTCTTCTTTTACAAACAAGCATTTGCAGTTCCTTGTTTCTAAAGCCGCTGTACCACTTTGATGATTCTGTAAGGTTATGGACGATCCTTTACCTCTGCGACTTTTTCTTGCGGTTTATTACCTTAATATCCAAATGCCCAATAACTTATATAACTATACCATCACCTCCCATTTTCTAAACAATACTCTGACTGATAAAGGTCAATGGGCCGAAAGCTTTCTTGACCACATCTTATCTATTGTGACGCCATTTTCAAAGAACAATGTACCTGCATTCCCAGATCTTCTACTCTACAACACTGCCCAAAGCCATGCTGTTCACTGTATAGGTCCTACCCCCTGCTTTGCCTCCCCAAAAAACAACACCTCACACTTCACTCTAATAAACTCCAATAACCGTTTCTCAGCATACCTGCCCAAACGATCAAGATACTGCTGCAAATTTTTCTACCCTGATTCTAAGCAATAAATCACCCTCAGAGTCCCAGAGACAAAGGGGGTGGGTTGGAGGATCGCTGAAGGTGGAGAGAGGCCGGTGCAAAGACCAGAGAGGTGAAGGAACAGGCACCACAGAGTAGGGAGACTGTGAGATGAGCTTACTTCATTGAGCACGGTGACCAGGGCAAGGGCATACTCCACGGTGGGCTGGGGGTCCCCCTGCTTCAACAGCTCTTGCAGCTTGGTCTCGGTCTCCATCTTCATCCAGGCGGTGAGGCTGTGGAAGCCCTCGGGCGTGCTCGTGATGTTGATGACCACAGACCTGCGGGCAACCAGATTGAGATTGAGAACTGCAAAGCCGTACGCAGGAGAGGAAGGGTTTAACAAATGTACGCTGCCATTCAACATCTCATCCATTGTTCTCTGTAAATTAATTGTAAATTGTTCCTCGTGTATATAGCATAGTGCTGGTGTACGGGGTATTCGCTGGTCGGCACGCACTCGGTCGGCCAAAGGGCCTGTTTACACTCTGTATCTCTAAAGTCTAATAAACACAAAGTGCTGGAGTAACTCAGCAGGTCAGGCAGCATCTCTGGAGAAAGACGATACGTGACATTTCAGGTCGGGTGCCTTTTTCAAACTCATCTAGAAGGGTTCCCACTTTCGCACTCGAAATGTACGTCTTTGAAATATGGGAGGAATGATGCCTATCCTGTTTCTCCAGAGATGCTGCCTGATCCGCTGAGTTACTTCAGCACTCTGTGTCTATCTTTGGTATTATCCAGGATCTGCAGTGTTTCAACTTCCCTGTCAATCTTAACAGGGTGGCACAGTGGTGCAGTTGTATAGTTGCTGCCTTACAGCTTTTTCTTTGCTCAAGATTCCAGCACCTGCAGTTTCTTCTGTCTGAGTTTCTTTCACTTGATCTTGCCTTTTCCAAACATTCCCCTGACTGTTTTATTATTGCAACGCTCAGCTAAAGCTATATTAACCCATTTCCTGGCCCCAGGCAATCACTTTGCCAGCAGAACCCAGATCTTGGGCTATTTTTTTGTTTTGGAAAGCACCCTGCCTGCTTCTAGGAAAACTAAACCAAACTTTCAATACAAATTTGATTCAACAGTATTTGGAGCTTTAACCTTGTTGGTTAAAATTATTAAAGAAAGACAGCAAGAAATTGTCAAAATGGAAATACTTTCCCATTTATGAATCATACATCCCTAACTTCTGGTGTAGAGAATAACATGATTTTAAATCCCTTGGGATTTTCAGATTAAGTGAAAGTAAATACTGCAAACCAAACTATATACAACATGTGCACAAAGTGCAGGAGTAACTCAGTGGGTCAGGCTGCGTATCTGGAGAATATGGAGCTCTTCACAATCTGAAGTAGGGTCCTGACCCAAAATGTTGCTAAATCTGAAGAAGTGTCTGAACCCAAAATGTCACATATCCATGTTCTCCAGAGAAGCTGCCTGACCCGCTGTGATGTACCAAGGTACATTGAACAGCATTTTTGTTGCATGCTATCTAGTCAGTGAAAAGACTACACATGATTCCAATTATGCCATCCATTGTGTACAATTTAGTTTAATTTATTTTAGTTTAGTTTATAGCCATGTACACTGAGATTGTGAAAAGCTTAATGTGGTGTACTAAGCAGTCAGCAGAAAGACTATACATGATTACAATGTCCACAGTGTACAGATACAGGATGAAGGGAATACATTTTAGTACAAGATAAACTCCAGTAAAGTCCAATTAAAGATAGTCCAAGGGTCTCCAATGAGGTAAATAGCAGCCCAGGACTGGATAAAGGGAACAGGATCGCTATAGATAAAGGATGAAGGCAATAACATTCAGTGCAAGATAGTGCAAGTCCAGTAAAGTCCGATTAAAGGTCGTTTGCAAGTCTCCAATGAGGTAGATGGGAGGTCAGGACCACTCTAGTTGGTGAAAGGATGATTCAGTTGCCTGATAACAACTGGGAATATGGGAGAGGTAGGGTGCGGGGGGGGGGAACAGAAGTTTGAACTCGGAAGAACAATGAGAGAGTGTCACGTCCATGGAAAGCATAAAGTTCCTCACCGGTTCACAGCCACCACGGATGCCCCCAGCTGGTTCTGCACAGTGACAGCAAGGTAGGCGTTGAATTGGTTGGAGCTGAAGCCCGGGGGCAGGACGGCGCAGTATTCTGATCGGCTGCCCTTGTAGACGTAGAACTCGTCGCAGTGTTTCCCCCCGACACCACAGCGAGTTAGGATGAAGGTGTACACCAGAGGAACCCCAGCCGTCTCCCAGCCTACAAGAAGCCAGAGGAAAGTCAGTAAGATTATGGAGGAAGCATCACTCCGGTGACAATGCCTGCCTCAGTAATGGTGCGTACAATATCTCCTGGCATTTGAAGAAAGTTTGGAATATCTTAATATTATAATGCACTTTAATCTTTGTGTATGTTTAGTATAGTTTAATTTAGTTTAGTTTAGTTTTGTTTCATTTAGTATCGTTTAGGGATACAGCATGATGAAAGGCCCTTCGGCCCAACGAGTCCCTCCAATCAACAATCACCCTGTTCAATGTTATCCCACTTTCGCATCGTACACACTAGGGGCAATTTACACAAGCCATTTAACCTACAAATCCGTACGTCTTTGAAATATGGGAGGAATCCAGAGCACCCGGACGAAACCCACGTGGTCACAGGGAGAACCTACAAACTCCATACAGATGGCTCCCATAGTCAGGATTGAACCTGGGTCACTAGCACGGTAAAGCTACTGTGCCACTGTGCCGAGCCTAAGTTTTGTTTAGTTTAGTTTATTATTATTGCCATGTGCACTGAGGTCCAATGAAGAGAGCTTTTTTTTTTTCTGCTATCCAGTCAGCGGAAAGACCATACATGATTACCATCAAGCCATCCACAGTGCACAGATAAAGGAATAAGGTACAACATTTAGTGCCAGATAAAGTCCAGTAAAACCTGATTGAAGATAGGAAACAGGGGCAACCCCGGAGGAACCTTATTGTGTCACAGGGTAAATGTGCAAACTCCGCACAGACAGCACCCGAGGTCGGGAACGAACCTGGGTCTCTAGCGCTGTGAGGCAACAACTCTACCAGCTGTACCACTGCAACGCCTTTTTATAAACTCAGGAGAAATGCGCAAAAACAAATAATTGTTTACTCCACAACTCCCGCAGGGCACACAGAAATTGATCAGAACAATCAAAATCAGTCTCATTTTCACGCAGATTGCTAAGAAGTCTGCATAATCATATAGCTTACTATCATAACATTTTAGAGACATTTAGACAGGTATATGGATAGGACAGGTTTAGGGCAAAGCGCGGGCAGAGGGGACTAGTTAATATATAAGGGGCATGTTAGTTGGTGTGGGCAAGTTGGGCCGCAGAGCCTGTTTCCACACTGTATGACTACGATTCTATGACAAGGACTCCAAACACTCAACAAAAGCCAGTCTATGTGTGGCTTACCAGTACAGGTGAAGGTGACGCTAGTAGTCAAGGCGCTGATGTTTTCTGTCGGATAGATCTGGCAGCGTCCCCCAGAAGGGAGGTGAATGGGAGGGATGTATATTGAGGCAAATCCCATCTTGTCCATCAGTGGATCGGTGACGTTCAGGCTGAAGATGTAACCATCTCCATCCTCCAGGACTCCGTGTCTCAAGACCAAGTTCATCCCGTTGCTCCCGGTGGAAGTGGTGGCATTGTTTAAGGCAAGCACCTCCTTGTTGAAGTTCTCTACTTTCCACTGCCGGGACAAGGAAGCAAAGAGTGAATGGAACCAGGAGATGATGACATTCCAACACAGACTACAGCAAGCACAGCACAGTGGCGCAGCAATAGAGTTGCTGCCTTACAGCGCCAGAGACCCGGGTTCGATCCTGACTACGGGTGCTCTGTGTACGGAGTTTGTACGTTCCCCCCACGGCACGTAGGTTTTCTCCAGGTGCTCTGGTTTCCTCCAACACTCCAAAGATGCACAGATTTGTAGGTTAATTGGATTCTGTCAAATTGTAAATTGACCCTACTGTGTGTTGTATTGTGTCAGTGTGCGGGGATCGCTGGTCGGCGCGGGCTTGGTGGGCTGAAGGGCCAGTTTCTGTGCTGTATCTTTAAGCTAAACTAAGCTGGTTAGCACGTTTGCCTGATGTGGGTCTGTCTGCATTTGGGACAATGGATCATCAAGTCCATTGTACCCTGGTCTTTTTCACACAAAGGGTGGTGGGTCTATGGAACGAGTTGCCAGAGGAGGTAGTTGAGGCAGGTTTAATGCGGTTGAGACGGTTAAACTATCACAAAGTTTAAGAAACATTTAGACAAGTACATGGATATGACAGGTAGAGAGGGATATGGACCAAATGCAGGCAGGTAGGACTAGTGTAGATGGTGTCCATGCTGTAGGACTCGATGACTCTATGGTCACTCCCTCTTTTCCTCTCTCTAGGCAGGATAATGGTATTGAGAGGTAAAATCATCAAGCATGATTGAGGGTAGACAAAAATGCTGGAGAAACTCAGCGGGTGAGGCAGCATCTGTGGAGTGAAGTAATAGGTGACGTTTCGGGTCGAGACCCTTCTTCAGACTGATGTGGGGGTGGGGGGGGGCGGGAAGAAGAAAGGAAGTGGAGACAGTGGGCTGTGGGAGAGCTGGGAAGGGGAGGGGGAGGGGAAGGAGGGAGAAAGCAAGGACTACCTGAACTTGGAGAAGTCAATGTTCATACCGCTGGGGTGTAAACTACCCAAGCAAAATGTGAGGTGCTACTCCTCCAATTTGCGGTGGGACTCACTCTGGCCATGGAGGAGGTCTAGGACAGAAAGGTCGGATTCAGAATGGGAGGGGGGGAGAGTTGAAGTGCTGAGCCACCAGGAGATCAGGTAGTTAATGCAAACTGTGCGGAGGTGTTGAGCGAAGCGATCGCCAAGCCTGCCCTTGGTCTCACCGATGTAGAGCAGTTGACACCTAGATTGAATGTTGGCACAGACTAATGGCCGAATTCTGCTCCAATGTCTTACGGTCTTATGTGCAGGCACAGATTAGTGATCAACTCACTGAGGAACTGTGTAGAAAGGAACTGCAGATGCTGGTTTACACCGAAGATAGACACAAAATGCTGGAGTAATTCAGCGGATCAGGCAGCATCACTGGACTAGGTGACGTTTTGGGTCGAGACTCTTCTTCAGACTGAGAGTCAGAGGAGAAGGAAACTGGAGGTATGAAATGGTACAGAACAAATCGGAGTCGGCACGGATGACCAGGGAAAGCTAGAGCCCACAATGGTCCATTGTTGGCTGTGGAAGAGGTGATAACAAAGAGAAATAAACAGAGGTACATTTACGTCTAGATTCCCTCTGCCCTGACCCTCAGTCTAAAGAAGGGTCTTGACCCAAAACATCACCTATTCCTTTTCTTCAGTGATGCTGCCTGACCCGCTGAGTTACTCCAGCATTTTGTGTCTATCTTCACTGAAGAACGGGTGGGATGGTAAACAGAGAAAGATGAGTCCATTCCAAATCAGGAACCATTCCTCTTACCACATACTGAGGAGTGCCTTCGCAGTTGCTGCAGCTTCCCGCCAGATAGACGTACGAGCTTTTGCTCACTCCGTAGACGGCCTGGGCTTTGCAGGAGACACACTCTAGTGACACCAGTGGCGAACTGCCACCCTTCACCGAGATCTGGGAAATCAAACAAATAGGCCACCCACTTTAGACTTAGTTAGCAGCGAATGGATCAGTTTGCCTGAAGCTCATGTGGTTCTGGCTATCTACCCTATCTATGCCTCTAAATCTTATTGCAAGGCTACGCAGTGGTGCAGCAGTAGAGATGCTGCCTTCACACAGAGAGTGGTGAATCTCTGGAACTTTTTCACACAAAGAGTGGTGAATCCCTGGAACTCCCTGCCACAGAAGGTAGTTGAGGCCAGTTCATTGGCTATAGTTAAGAGGGAGTTAGATGTGGCCCTTGTGGCTAAGGGGATCAGGGGGTATGGAGAGAAGGCAGGTACGGGATACTGAGTTGGATGATCAGCCATGATCATATTGAATGGCAGTGCAGGCTCGAAGGGCCGAATGGCCTACTCCTGCACCTATTTTCTATGTTTCTATGTTTCTATGCCTTATAGCGGCAGAGACCCGGGATCGATCCTGACTACGGGTGCTATCTGTACAGAGTTTATACGTTCCCTCTTTTACCACTTGAGTTCTCTCCGGGTGCTCCGGTGTCCCCCCACACTCCAAAGACGTACTGGTTTGTCAGTTAATTGGCTTCGGTAATTGTAAAATTGTCCCTTCTGTGTAGGTTAGTGACAGTGTACGGGGTGACTGGTGGTCGGTGCGGACCCAGTGGGTCGAAGGACCTGTTTTTCTGCGTTGCATCTCTATCTCTAAAGAAGGCCAAACAGTTCCTCCACAAACTGCATCAACTCTTTGCTGAATAAGTCAGTCCATGATAGAACATGGAAACTTAATGACCACACTAGCAAGGTATCGGAGGAAGGAAACACCTTGACTTGATTAAGGCAGCGTGCGATGGTGTCTTTACTTACAAGCTGCTTGACAGATTGGGGTTCGCGGTTGGGTCGGCTAACGTTCAGGCGACACGTGTAGTTTGTGTTGTGTTTCAGCTCCTTCCTCGGAATAGAGAAGATGGCTCCGTTCCCAGATATTCCACAACCGGCTGGTCCCTGATGAAGAAAGGGTAAGTCTATTGATTTCAATAAGCCATCGCCATTTATAAGTACAGGTATGTCCAACACTTTACAATGGGGACACAAGAGCCTCCAGTTCCTGACCCTGGAGATCTGGACTCCAACCCTAGTTCGGTTCACTCTCCTTTCCCCTGGCTCACACAAGGGTTAATGAGTGAGCCAAACACTGGGCCAACATTCGGATCTCGGATCATGGGTTTTACTATATTCATAATTGTGGCAGCTCAGTGGCGCAGTGGGGAGAGACTGCATGGAGTTTTCCCTGTGACCGCGTAGGTTTCACCTGGACACTCCGGTTTCCTCCCACATCCTAAAGACGTGTGCGGGTCGATAGGTTAATTCTGCGGGGAAGGAAATAGCTCACACAAAACAAATAAGGAATATGTAATAAAAAGGAACTGCAGGTGCTGGTTTATCTGGAGAAAATGGATGGATGATGCTTCAGGTCTGGACCCTTCTTCCGACTTCTTCAGAAGAAGGGTCCCGACCTGAAGCATCAGCTATCTCGCTGACACATACTGTACCGTCGGGAAGATTAGTGGGAGGAAACAAATGGATGTTCCTACCAAAGTAGAATCACAAATTTATGATCAACCTAGTTCCAAATGATGACACAAAGTGCTGGAGTAACTCAATGGGTCATGCAGTATCTTTGGAGAAAGTGGAAGGGTGACATTTCGGGTCAGGACCCTTCCTCAGACCATTCAGAAAGGTTCCAAACAGAAGCGTTGGTGGTCTATTTGCTCCAGAGATGCTGCCTGATCCACTGAGTTACTCCAGCATTTTGTATAGACAAATAATAGGGAACACAATATGCTTTATAAAGTAATATAAATAAATAAAACAGTTTCGTAAGTTTCCACGGCAGTGAGAGACTTACTGTATGATATGCTCAGGCCTTCTTCAGAATTTGATCATATTGGATTGTTACCTTTACTCCACAATTATACCCCATCACAATCACTCTACTAACCCTGTTGCTAACCCTGTTGCAGCCCCATAGGTGTGTTTGAGTTTGAGGTCCCCACTCCAGTCATTGCATGAAATGGCCCGTGAGTGTCAACTAAGCCTCGGGAGCTGGAACATGAAGAACCTGTTGCAAGATCATCCAAATGGCCCATTGAGACAGTTGTTTAAAGTTTAGCGCATGGAAATAGGTTCTTCAGCCCACCGAGTTCGTGCCGACCATAGATCACCCGCTCCTACTAGTTCTATGTTATCCCACTCTCCCTACACACTAGGGGCAATTTACAGAGGCCAATTAACCTACAAGCCCGCACTTCTTTGGGATGTGAGAGGAAATCGGTGTATCCAGAGGAAACCCATGAGGTCAGAGGGAGAAGGTGCAAACTCCGCGCAGACAACACCCAAGGACAGTGTTGAACTTGGGTCTCTGGCTCTGTGAGGCAGTGGCTCTACCAGCTGCGCCACTGTGCCATGGTATAACTGAAATGATGTTTGTTGAAAAAAGTGATCAAAGTGCCTTACCAGACATGGGTATTTACACATCCACTTGTAATCGAGAGGTGTTTGCATCTGCAGGGGCTGGTCAGGGTCATAGGACCTGCTGCCATCCATCACAAGGTCCTGTATCGTTGACCATGACCGCAAGGTCCCACCGTCTATAATTGGGACCAGGGGACTGGGTATCACGTTGACAATGGATCTCACTGTCTTCAAGTACGAGGTCCCCTCAAACGAAATGGTAAACTGTACACAATAATGCCCGGTAGTTAATGATAGGTGGGGCAGTTGCAGTCGAGGTCTCTTCAAGTCCACGTTTCTTGGACGGACTTCATTTCCTTCTTGTAAAGAGAAGCAGCTTGAAGACTTGTATATCTCCCATTGGTACTCCACCTGATACTCAGCACATCCTCTGAGATCAATGTCCGCCTCCAAGTAATTAATCTGAGACCTCCTCATGGTCTCACTGAGAATCATGCTCATCTGTGGCGGGTCACATTTCAGCACTAAGACGGTAACCGTAGCCTGCGCCACGTAGAAGCTCACGTAGTTCGATGCGTTGACCTTCACCACGTAAACCCCCAGCCGCGAGTAAAAGTGGGACAGAACCGACGTGTTTGAATGATCTCGGGACCCGTCTCCGAACTTCCACAGAAAAGTCGCGTGGGTGAAGCTGGGCATCACGGAGAGACTCAGGTGGACCGTCTCGTTGACCACAGCGATGGGCGGTGACGCGGTTAGTCTAGCGGCTAAGATCAGGACCTGGACCAGGACCTGAGCAGAGACATTCTCACTCGAAACGTTGTTGGACGCCTTTAACAGGACGCTCAGCCAGCCTTGTACCTTGGGCGTGTAGGAAACGTTCTGCCCAGCGATGACATCCGAATGTTCACCCAACACGAAGTGCCACACATAGGACACCTGGAACCCACCGGACACCGCCGCCCAAAATGTTTTCATTACCCCGGCGGGAATGGCTTGCTGGTCACAACCCAAGAGCCTCAAACCCACCACTGGTTCTAACACTTGGATCTCCACATCCACGTGGCCACAGCTGACTCTGTTCACAGCCGTTAAGCTCACCCGGTATGTTCCGAGGAGTGTGAAATTGTACACGTACTCCGTGGTGTTGCGGAGCATGGTGAAAGTATCATTGATGCCCAGTTGGAAGGTGACATCGGTCCCGGCGGACAAGAGCACAGTGAAGAGCACGGTCTCGCCAGGCGCAACTGCCCACTTAGACACTAGGAGCTGTAGACCTTGAATTTCATCTTGGACAGAGACACTGATAGAGGTCACCTCCCAGCTCACGTCGTTGGAAGCGTTCAATCCGATAGGATACTCGCCGGCCAAGGGGAACGACTCATTTATAGCCTGCGTCCTCCCTCCTTCCATGGTCCAAGGTAGTGTCCACTGCCAGGAAACGTTGGTCCCTCTCAGCGCCAGTCCCTGGAAGGAAGTCGTGGCGTTGGTGGCCACATAGAGTTGAGCAACGATGTTCACACCGGTCACCGGCTCCTGGACACGGAGACTCAGGGTCGCTCGGCTAGAACTCAGCCTGTTGGCCGCCGTGACATTAACCCGCTTCACGCCGGGGGTCCGGAAGCTGTGCTGGATGTGGGGGAGGTGGGTGGGCACAACGATGGTGGGTTCCAGGGACCAGGTGTAGATCACCTCGGTTCCAGTGCCCAGGGAAGCAGTAATGATGGTCGTTGCGTTCACCGCCACTGGTTCAGGCGATGCTCTCAAGGCGATGTCGCCGATGGGCTCCAGCACAGCGACCATCTCACTGATGTTGAGGGTGCCCAGCAGGTTGCTGGCCTGGAGGACTATTTCGTAGGAACCTGCCTCCACAAAGTGAGCCTGGGAAGAGGTGGCGTTGGTGTGGAAGAAGACCGTGCCGGATTTACAGATGCTCCAGCTGTAGGAGATCTCAGTGCCAGAGCGACTGGTGGCTTGGAACCAGAGGGTTTGGTTGGCGAAGAGGCAGCAGTTCTGGGCCAGGTCACCGAGGACCATGACCAATCCCTCAATCTCCTCCAAGATGTGAACCTGAACGCTGGCCTGCGCAGTGCTCACCCCGTTCCCCGCTCGGACGGTAATGTTGAAGATGCCAGGGCTGTCAAAGGTGTGGTTCATGGCGGGAGGACCTTCCAATGTCTCACAGGCTTGGCAGAAGGTCCAGAGATAGTGGACGGAATCACCAGCCTGCAAGGTGGTTTGGAAGAGGATGGAGACGTTGACCGGTGCGACGTTGGTGTTGGCCGTGACTTCCAATCCCTGCAGGGGTGTCTTCACAATGACAGTCCGTTGCACCAACATCTCGCTCACCATGTTCTGCCCTTCTAGCTGGACCTGGAAGCTGCCAGCGGCAAGGAATGGCCTTGTAACTTCTGGCCCGGTCCCGTTACCACCGTCTCCGAAGTCCCAGGTGTAGTCCACGCCGTCCCCGTCGCTTACGGCCGTGAACATGTAGGGCTGGTCCAGCACCAGATTGTCCGGGAACCCGACGAACAACTGGATGTCCAGACCCGTTAACGGGGCTTGGACCTCCACCCAGACCTCCCCACCGGCCGAGGACACGTTGTTGAAGGCGGTGACGTTGACCCAATGCAACCCGGAGCTCCCAAAGGTGAAGTTTGCCTCCTTCCCGCGAAGTTGAGGGTCCAATCCAACACCAAAGTCCCACAGGTAGGTGTACTGTCCTTCAGGGAAAGCCTCGGCAGAGAACGTGCCTTCTTCACCCAACAGGATGAAGCTGTTGGTGGGGGTGACGACCACCTTACTGATTGCCGGCTGGACACACACATTGGAGTAATAGTTGACTTTGTTCACGATGCTGGACACCACCAAATACAGAGGGAAGTCTCCGCTGCTCGTGTAGTTGTGGCTGATGTCGGGCCGGCCACTGATGGTCTCGTTGGGCGAGCCGTCTCCAAAGTCCCAGAAGAACTCGTAGTTGGCGGAGTCGCCCGGGGTGTAGGCGGTGAAGTTGGTCTCGATCAGCTCCTGGACGCAGCCCGCCGGGTGGATCCTGCACACCTGGAGGACAAAGACCTCGACCAGCCGAGAGACGTTGGAAGAGCCCAGCGGGTTGGAGGCCACCGCGGTCACCGTGTAGTTGCCCACCGCTGAGTAGGTATAGTTCATAACCGAGGAGCTGGTGTTAGTGAGCGGGGTCCCGTCCCCCATATCGAAGGTCCACCGCACCCTGGTGCCCGTCCTCACCCAGGCTTTGACTATGGTCGGGGCGGACAGTTCTGTGGGACTGTTGTCCGTGAAGTCCACCTCAGATATCTCCTCCAACACCTCGACCACACAGTGAGCGGCGATGCTGCTAATAGCGTTGCTGGCACGTACGCTGACGTTGTATCTGCCGGCATTCCTGAAGGTGTGCGTGACCCTCCGCAGTGTCCCGTTCTGCTGGCTGGAGTTGTCTCCAAAGTTCCAGTGATAGGTGACACCCAGCACAGAAGGCACCAGGTTGGCGTCAAATTCAGCTTCCTTCCCAGCGGCAATAACGTTGCCACTCACGTTGATGGAGACATTACTCAGGCGACTGTAGACTTTCAGAGGAAGGAGCTGGCTGAGGTTATCGTGTTTATCTGATGCAGACACTGAGAGGTTGTATTCACCTGGGAAGGGAAGACATGGTTTCATTTAGTGGTTGGACTAAATACACCATATACATTTTTCCTCTCCATATCAAAACTGATCCATTTCCACCAGCCATTCATCTCCAATCTTGGCTCAGATTTTTGTCCTGCATTAGACATTGGTGAGGCCACATTTACTTGCACAAGATATTGGTGAGGTCACATTTATTTGTACAGGACATTGGTGAGGCAATATTTTGAATATTGTGTTCAGTTTTGGTCACTCGTGTTATAGGAAAGATGTTGCTAAGCTGGAAAGGGTGGAAAGAAGATTTACGAGGAAGTTGCCAGGAATTGAAGGCCTGAGCTACTAGGAGAGGTTGAGTAGGCACAGACTTTATTCTTTGGAGCGTAGGAGGATGAGGGGTGATCCTATAGAGGTGAATAAGATCATGAGAGGATTTGATTGGGTAAATGCTGTCTTTTACCCAGGAGTACGGGAATCAAAATCTAGAGGACATAGGTTATGGGAGGAAAGGGGGGAAAGGGGGGGAAAGATTTAATAGGAACCTGAGGGGCAACTTTTTTATACAAATGTGGTAGGTATATGGAACAAGTTGCTGGAAGAGGTAGTTAAACTATTATAACGTTTAAAACATTTAATAAACATAGACGGATAGGATAGGTTTCATGGGATATGGGCCAAACGCAGGCAGTTAGGACTTGTATAGTAGGGTCAGCTTGGGCAAGTTGGGCCGAAAGGCCTGTATACATGGTGTATGGCTCTATGACACTACACTGAGTTACTGTTACCAGCACATATTGTAAAATTATGAAAAGCATAGATAGGGTAGACTGTCCGAACCTTCTTCCCAGGATAGAAAAGTATCAAATACTGGAGGCCATAGTTTAAAGATGAAAGGGGCATTACAGAAAGAATGTGGAGGCTTTTGGAAAGGATTCAGAGGTGATACATAAGAATGATGCCTGGTTTATAGGATATTAACAACAGGGAAAGGTCCGACATTTTTGGATTCTTTTCCCTGGAATGCCGGAGATTGAGGGAGACCTAATCGTACTTAAAATTATGAGAGGCATAGATAGGATAGATAGTCAGAATCTATTTCTCAGGATGGAACAATCAAATACTAGAGGGCAGAGTTTTAAGGTGCGAGGGGCATTACAGGTGGGATGTGGAGGATTTGGAAAGGGTGCAGAGCTGGTTTATCAGAATGATGCCTAGAATAGGGGGCATTGCTACAGGGAGAGGTTGGACACTTGGATTGCATTCTCTGGAATGCTGTAGATAGAGGAGACCTGATAGAAGTATATAAAATCATGCATACATAGGGTAGATGGACAGAACTCTTTTCCGAGGATGAAAAATCAAATGCTAGAGGGCATCATTTTAAGATGAGTGCGGCAAAGTTTAAAGAAGATGTGCAGTGCAGGTTTTAATTTGGAGGATCTCATCTACTGTATCCATTGTTCAGGATGTGGGCTCATAAACATCGATGAGACCAAACGCAGACTGGGCGTTGTTTCACTGAGCACCTTCGTTCAGTCTGCCAGAATCTACCTGATCTCCCGGTTGCTAAACACTTTAAAGGGGCTGTCCCACTTTCACGACCTAATTCACGACCTTTTTTACTCGTGGACATTTTTCATCAGGCTAGAAAAACGCCCCGACCTACTTGATGCCACAAGTACCTACGACTAGCATCACAACCTCCTACTACCTACATACGACCTCCTACGACCTCCTACGACCTCCTACGACCTCGTGACCACCATGCTGCGAATATGAGTCAAGGGCAAACTCGGCAGAGGTCGTGAATTAGGTCGTGAAAGTGGGACAGGCCCTTAATTCTCCTTCCCATTCCCCACACTGACCTTTCTGTCCTAGTGTAATGAGGCAAGTCGTACATAGTGTATACATATTTATTAAAGTCCACTTACAGCATTGGTCTGCAGGACATTACAGTAACTAGCAGCTACTCACACTGACTTATGTAAGCAAGATCTTGGTAATATAAATCGCAAATTAGGCGGAGCGACTACTAACAAGCACTGCAATTAGTTAGTTGGAAATAACCTATCTACATCTTTCCTTGTAGAAACAAAATAAAGCATAGATACATGGAAGCATGGTGGATGAACAATACAGCAGCCAAAACTTCAATAATACATATGGGGAAGTATAAGTGGTTACACAAAATCACCGTATCTAATGTGTGGCCTGCTGACCCGTCCGTTGTCAGAGTGAGGATAAACGCACATTGGAGGAACAGCATCTCATATCTTGCCTGGGCAGCTTCCAGCCCAGTGGTATGAATATTGATTTATCTAACTTCAAGGGACCCCAGCATTCCTTCTCTCTCTATCCCTCACCCACCCAAGTTGCACCAGCTTCTCGTTTTCACCAAACAAATAGCTAATAATGGCCTGTTTCCTTTATCTTTAGTGTTACTTTTAGAGATACAGCGCGGAAACAGGCCCTTTGGCCCACCGGGTCCGCGCCGACCTGCAATCCCCGCACAGTAACACATTAACACCCACTAGGGACAATTTTTACATTTACCAAGCCAATTGACCTACAAATCTGTACGTCTTTGGAGTGTGGGAGGAAACCGAAGATCTCGGAGAAAACCCACGCAGGTCATGGGGAGAACGTACAAACTCCGTACAGACAGCACCCGTAGTCGGGATCGAACCCGGGTCTCCGGCGCTGCATTCATTGTAAGGCAGCGACTCTACCGCTGCGCCACCGTGACCACCCTGGTTGGTAACAAATATTGTTACTTTTTTGTATATCTTTCATTCATTGTTCTTTATCTCTCTACATCGTCTTCTATATCTCTACTTTCCCTTTCTCTTTCCCGTGACTTTCAGTCTGAAGAAGGGTCTCTCCCCGAAACGTCACCCATTGCTTCTCCCCAGAGATGCTGCCTGTCCCGCTGAGTTGCTCCTTGCTTTTTGTGTCTATCTTCGGTTTAAACCAGCATCTGCAGTTTCTTCCTACACAAGAGGGTGGGGGTTGAATCACGAGACCCACAAACCACATGTGAGCGAGCAACATACCTGGGAGACGGTAGACGTGAGTGACATTGTGCTGTAGCACAGCTTGCTTGACCGGCACATGAGGAACGGAAAGGCTGACGTTATAAGGAGAGCTGAACTGGTAAATGTCATCATCGCTCCCATCACCAAAACTCCACCTGCAAAGTAACAGAAACACTCAGCGCCTAAACACGAAGTAAAGGTCCCTGGGCTTTAGTTGTAGATCAGCCCATGTGGAAACCAAAAATGAAGCACTAGGAAAACAACTCAGTTGACTTAGTTTAGTTAAGTTTAGTTTAGAGATACAGCGTGAAAACTGGCCCTCCAGCCCACCGAGTCCGCGCCAAACGGCAATCACCCCATACACTTGCACTACCCTACACACTAGAGACTATGCACACTCTTGACCAAAGCCAAATAATCTACAAACTTGAACTTGAGATGAAACCAGAGCACCCAGAGAAATCTCACATAGTCATGGGGTGAACATACAAACTCCGTACAGACAGCACTCGCAGTCAGGATCAAATCTGGGTCTCTGGCACTGTAAGGCAGCAACTCTACTGCTGCACCACTGTGTTACCCCTAGTGGGGCAGATGAAAGATTGGGACCTGCCCTGGGGTAGAACTTCCTGGCCTGATACCTAACAACCCAAGTGGCCCATTGGCTGTGCCGAGAGCCTGTTCACCAGAGCAGTAGGAAGATCACAATGGTGGCACAGCAGCACAACTGGCAGAGCTGCTGCCTCACAGCACCAGAGAACTGGGTTTGATCCCGAGCATGGCTGCTTCTACGTGGAGTTTGCTCGTTCTTCCTATGACCGCTTGGGTTTCCTCCAGGTGCTTGGATTTCCTCCCACATCCCAAAAGACGTGCAGGTTTGTACGTTAATTGGCTTCTGCATATTTGTCCCTCATGTGTAGGGAGTGGATGAGAAAGTGGATGGATGGCACAGTGGGGCAGTGGTAGAGTTGCTGCCTTACAGTGCCAGAGACCCAGATTCAATCCTGACTACGGGTGCTGTCTGTACGGAGTTTGTATGTTCATCCCATGACCATGTGAGTTTTCTCTGGGTGCTGGCTGTACACAGTTTGTACATTCTCCCCGTGACTGCAGGAGTTTCCTCCGGGTGCGCCAGTTTCCCCCTACACTCCAAAGACGTGCAACTTTGTAGGTTAATTGGCTTAGATAAAAATCGTAAATTGTTCCTAGTGTGTAGGATAGTGCTGGTGCACAAGGTGATCACTGGTCGGTGCGGATACCGTGGGCTGAAGGGCAATTTTCCACATTGTATCTCGAACGTCTACAGAAAGTGGGATAACATAGTACTACAGGTGCACAACCTTTTATCCGAAGTTCCAAATAACGAAAACCTCCGAATAGCGACATTTTTTCAGTCCTTGAAGAAAGGTCCTTGAAAACGTTCACCGAGGGCGGCCCGCAGAGGTGACAGCGGAACCTCCGGTCGGTCCTCGAAGAAAGGGGAACTAAATCCACATTCATAAAAGAGAAGGTGAGGGTATATTGCGCGGGAGGGTAAAATTGACAATCTGCTGCTGCCTGCCCGCTAAGTTAAAAAGTTCCCAAGGTAGACTCATGATATACAGTGTATCGTGAGTCTTGCATGAGAACTTTTTAACTCAGCGGGCAGGCAGCAGCAAATTGTCGCTCCCTTAAGTTTCACCCCACCTACACCCCTCTGCTTCCCGGCCATGTTTGCGACCCCTTCCCTCCCCTCTCCAGCTCCCTGCCCATTGCACCGGCGCGGGGGCTTTGCACTGTCTTCACGTCGGAGCTAGTGCCAGTCACCGGAGACATCAGGACCAACGGGACACCGGCCCCCAGGCCCACTGCAAGCACGGAGATCCCAGAGACTCACAGCCAGCAGCAACTCTAGCCCAGCCCCGCTCCAACTCCAGAGGAACCCGGGTTGCGGATGAGGGGGCGCAGCTCGGGCTGTGGGCAAACTGCCACTTGTCGCTGTAGCGGCCCATCGGGGAGTGGGTTCCTGTTGGTCCTGATGTCTCCGGCCACCCCCCTGGACAGGAGCTGAGAGACGTCAGGACCACCAGAAGCCGCTCCCCGATGCGCCACTACTTGGCAGTTCGCCCACAGCCCGAGAGCTGCGCCCCCTCATCGGGACACCGACCCCCAGGCCCACTGCAAGCACAGAGATCCCAGAGACTCACAGCCAGCAACAACTCTAGCCCAGCCCCGCTCCAACTCCAGAGGAACCCGGGTTGCGGATGAGGGGGCGCAGCTCGGGCTGTGGGCGAACTGCCACTTGTCGCCGTCGCGGCCCATCGGGGAGCGGACTCCTCTGGAGTTGGAGGGACAGGGAGACACAGCGGCTTTTGAGAATGGTGGGCAATCACTTCCAAAGTTCTGCCCACACAGTCAGTACACCTCTCCTACACTTGTCTCCCGCACTACGATTATCTCGCAGAGAATGATCCCAGCCTAACCCTCCCTATTCTCTCCTATTCTGCAAGAAAAAAACTACATTGAAGACTCAAACTCGCGATCGAGTAACTGCCGGGATCGAGGCGCAAACTCGCGACCTTGCGGATATGAGCCGAGCACTCTACCACTGAGCCAGCCGTTAAAATCTACGCTAAAAATCTTCCATTCCGAAAGCCGAAAAATTCTGAATTACGAAAAGTGTCTGGTCCCAAGGCTTTCGGATAAAAGGATGTGCACCTGTAGTATGAACGGGTGTTTGATGGCCAGTGGGGATTCGGTGGGATGAATGGCCTGTTTCTTTGTTGTATTTCTTAAATCACAACTAAAACCACTGCTTGTGTACAGAGCTGTGCATGCAGTGGGTATACTGAAAGTAGTCATGCTACGCACACATGCAAAGAATTTCCTCAAAGACAGTGGAGTGGGTTGGGAATGGACAGCCGCATAGAACCGAAAAATGCAGTTTCTGCCAGTTACCTGAATGTAGCATTAATGGCTGCGTCCACCTTCACTCTCGCGACAAAGGCATATGGGAGACCTTGTACAAGAACGGCTGGTACACCAGAGACATTTAACTCTGCCAACGGATTCCTCCTGTCCACAGTCACGTTGCAAATAATACTTTGGGTGCTTACTTGGTTGGATGCAGTCAGCTGCAAGAGTGAAACACAAGCGTTAGTCTGCTGGAACGCAGGCTTGTCCTTTGTCCAGGTCAATAGGTACCTCGGATAACGTTATCAATAAAGATGACCCGTTGTTATTCTGCTTTGGGTGGTTAGCCATGCTGTCTCCCATCTTTTCAATGGTGACTACACTTTGAAAGGAAACCCCTGGCGTTACGATGCCCTGATGTTGTGAAACGCACTTTAAGGGCGGGCCATTGAAATGTTTTACATCAATCACCCCTTACACTCACATTATCCTACACACTAAGGACAATAAACCAATTTAGCCTACAAACCTGTATGTCTTTGGAGAGTGGGAGGAAATGGGAGCACCCATGGAAAACCCATGCAGTCACAGGGAGAACGTACAAAGTCTGTACAGACAGCACCCATAGTCAGGATCGAACCTGTAGTCTCTAGCACTGTATGGCAGCAACTCTACTGTTGCACCACTGTGCTGTGTTTATAGAATCTGGGGGGAGTTGATGTGAGTGTTGAGAGAATAACATGGATTGGTGAAGGGTTAATGTAAAAGAGCGCTCAGTACTATTCAGTGAACCCTGTTTCTATGCTGCATGATTCTTTAATCTTTCGGTGACTCCATGAGTTTACCGAAAGATTCAAAACTGGTGATACGCCGGTAGAGCTGCTGCCTAACAACTTCAGAGATCCAGGTTCGATCCCAACCTCGGATACTGTCTGTGTGGAGTTTGCAAGTTCTCCCGTGTGGCTTTCCTCCGGTTGCCCCAATTTCCTCCCACATCCCAAGATGTGTGGGTTTGTAGGTAAAGTGGCCCTCTGTAAATTGTCCTTAATGTGTCGGGAGTGGATGCAAAGGTGAGATAACTTGTAATGTAGTTTGCGGAATGAAGGAGAGGATGTTTCCACTCGTGAAGGAGAGGATGTTTCCACCAGTGGGAGAATCTGGGACCAGAAGCCTCAGAATAAAAAGATGTACCTTTAAAAAGGAGATGAGGAGGAATTTCTTTAGTTAGAGGGTGGTGAATCTGTGGAATTCATTGCCACAGAAGGCTGTGGAGGCCGTCAATGGATATTTTTAAGGCAGAGATTGAGAGATTCTTGATTATTACGGGTGTCAGGAGTTATGGGGAGAAGGCAGGAGAATGGAGTTGAGAGGGAAGGATAGATCAGCCATGATTGAATGGCGGAGTAGACGATGGGCCGAATGGCCTTATTCTGCTCTAACTTATGAATTAGTGTGAGTAAGAGCAATGATGTCTAACTACCAAGCAGAACAGGAAATTCCACCTGCCAAGTATACTCACCGAAAGCTTGTAAACAGCCTCTGTTCGATAGATGACTTTGTAGACTTGCTTGTAATGTATGAAGGAGGCCTTATCATCAACGGTCCACTTAAACATGACGTTTGTTCCAGCACTCACTCTCGCTGTGTAGGTCTGCAGATAGAATATTGACAGGATAAAATGGGCATCATGCTGCTACAGAAAGTACAAGAAATAAATGTTAGTCCAACACACAGTTCTGAATGTAGGGCATATCAGCACTGTGTGTCAATGGCAAATCAATCCCATAAACTACATTACAAGTTGTGGTACGTTTAATTTAGTTTAGATTAGTTTCTTATTATTGTCACGTGTACCGATGTACAGTGAAAAGCTTCAGTGTACCTGCTATCCAGTCAAAGAAAAGACTATACATGAATGCAGGTCTACCACTGATTTTCCGGCAAGCTTTCTGGATTATCCGCTTTGCCAGATCAACAGAGGTCCTCCGCAGAGCAGCTCTACCGCTACGCCACCGTACAACCGCTAGACACGGAGAGGGCCAAGTTCACGGTGTGTGATGAGAATCAGACTCTGGAGATTTAAGCTAAGAAAACAAAATGCTGGATCAGGCTTTAGCGGAGCAGCCCTTGACTGTGGGAAGAGAAACAGAGTCAAAGTTTCAGGTCAAAAAACTCAACAAAGGGTCAATAGTTGGACCCTTGGAGATTTGCCCAGCCACTTCATTACTCTTCCCCCATTGAAGGGCGTGACAGAGATAGATTGTATGACTCCTGCTGTTATGTGCATCCTTCAATATTTAGCTGCTATATTTTGTTGACCAACTGCACAACTGGCAGTTTGCCGACTCCATGGATAACTGCCATCTACTGCTTGGAAGCTGAATGCTACATTCCATACAGCGCTATCGAGCACAAAAGTCAATCAACTGAACATGAGGGGAACTGGATAGAGTGGATCTGGAGAGGATGTTTCCACTAGTGTGAGGGTCCAGAACCAGAGGCCATAGCCTCAGAATAAACGGAGGTACCTTTAGAAAGGAGTCAAGGTAGAATTTCTTTAGTCAGATCATGGTGAATCTGTGGAATACATTGCCACAGAGGCTGTGGAGGGCAGATCAATGGATGTTTTTAAGGCGGAGGTTGATAGATTATTGATTAGTACGGGTATCAGTGGTTTTGAGAAGAAGGCAGGAGAATGGGGTTGAGAGGGAAAGATAGATTAGCCAAGATGAATGGCGGAGTAGACTTGATGGATCAAGTGGTCTAATTCTGCTCCTATAACTTATGGAACTGAGGGGAAAGCAGGAAGGGTAAAATCGGATTAGTGTAACAATAGGTGGTACATGATGGAAGCAGATTCAATGGGCCGAATGGCCTGTTTCCATGTTGTTTCTCTTTATGGTTCAGCATTGTCTTAAAATACCCAAAACATCTGCAAAATAGAACAACAGATCAGTACAGTGCACAAACAGGCCCTTCAGCCCATCGAGTTTGTGCCAGCCACAATGTCAAATTAATCTAATCCCATTTTCTTGCACATAGTCCATGTCTCTCCATTCCCTTCCTGTCCATAGATGCAGCACAGAAACAGGCCCTTCAGCCCAACTGATCCATGCCGACCAAGATTCCCCATCTAAACTAATCCCATTTGCCAGCGTTTGGCCCGCATTTCTCTAAACCCTTCCTACCCATGAATCTGTCCAAATGTCTATTAAAGGGCAGCACATTGACACAGCGGTAGAGTTGCTGCCTTACAGTTCCAGAAACGTGGGTTCGACCCTGACTACTGGTGCAGTCTGTATAGAGATTGTATGTTCTCCCTGTGACCACTCTGGTTTTCTCCGAGTGCTCTGGTTTCTTGCCACAAGCCGAAGACGTGCAGGTTTGCAGGTTAACTGGCTTCTAGGGTAAATTGTCCCAGGGGTGTACCTAAGGTGTAGGATAGAACTAGTGTACAGGTGGTCATTAGTCAGCACAGACTTGGTGGGCCAAAAGGCCTGTTTCCACACTGTAACTCTAAAAATAAAATGTTGTTATAGTACCTGCCTCAACTAACTCCTCTGGCAGCTTGTTCCATATACCCACCATCCTCTGAGTGGAAAAGTTGCTACTCAGGTTCATATTAAAAATTGTTCCCCTCACCTTAAACTGATGTCCTCTGGTTCTTGATTCCCCTACCCTGGGTAAAATCCACCTATCTAAATGCTACCCGATCCTAGTGGTCTTATCTGCAATCATGCTGTTGATTAAGTAAGTAAGTTTATTGGTCAAGTATTCACATACAAGGAATTTGCCTTGGTGCTCCGCCCACGTAACAACATGACATACAGTGACAGTTTACGAATGACTCAGAAAACACTAAACATTAATAATAATAATAAGACATTAATGATAAAACACCATTGATCAACCATTGATCACCATTAAACAAAGACTTCTTACCACAAGCTCGTTGGACAACACCCTGATCTTTGGGTCCGGGAGAATGGTCAGTCCTTCGATCAGGTCCTCGGCCCTCACGGCCACGGTCTTGCTGATGGAGCTGACCAGGTTCCTGACGGTGATGGTGATGCTGGTCAGATTGTAGTCCTTGACAAAGAGTGCGATGTTGGAGTAGCAGGTGTTGTTATCCTCCTTTCCGCAGAGCGGGGAGAGATCTTCAGGGCAGGTGGCCTGACAGCTGAACGTCTCGTTGCTCCCGGAGAAGTTCACCGATGGCCTGTCCAGCGTCGCAACCTTGACGATGACGAGCGGGCGATTCTTCGGCACGTAATGGACGCCGTTCTGCTTGGGCGGGTAGATGACGCTGAAGTCGGTGACGGGGGCGACAACTTGCACGCTGCAGGACATGTTGCCGCGTGGGGACCCATCGTCCACGATGGCTCGGTAGGTGTAGTTACCAGGCACGGACTGCCCCTTGCAAAGGAACGGGCTGCTGGCAACTGTCTTGCGCCTGTAGCTGTACAATACACGCAGGTTGCACACCACTCCGTCCGTCCACTCGATGTTGGTCAGGTTGCTGCGGAAATCGGCACTCCCGCTGGAGTAGACAATGCTGAAGTAATTCTGTTGCCAGGGCGACGACTCGTTCCTCTGGCACTGGAGGAAGGCTCCCGGCTCGCTGTTGTGTTGAATGGCAACGATGTCGTTAACTTGGACCGCGATGCTTTCATTGCTCAGTAACACCTTCAACAGGAGAAAAAATAGACACTTACTTTCCTGGTGGAAGGAAATGATGGCAATGATCTCCAGGGCTTAGAGCAAAAATATTAACAGGCCCAACACCAAGCTTCAAACTGGAAGGAATGTCTGAGTTGTGGATACAAGGGCTAGCTTCCACACCCACACTTTCCCCCGAGTCAGCAGTTCTTATCCAAACATTGATTCTAGGAACTGTTAAATCCCCTCTTATGGGCCCCCCCCCCCCACCCCCGGCACAGTGACACAGCAGTAGAGCTGATGCCTTACTGCACCAGAGGCCCGGGTTCAATCCACACTATGGGTGCTGACTGTACGGAGTTTGCACGTTCTACCTGTGATGTGGGTTTCCACCGGGTGCTCCCGTTTCCTCCCACATCGCAAATATGTGGTGTGTAGGTTAATTGGCTTCTATAATATTTGTCCCTGACATGTAGGCTAGAACAGGTGTAGGGGTGGTCACTGGTCAACGTGGACTCAGTGGACCGAGGAGCCTTGTTTCCACGCTGTATCTCTAAACCTAAAAAACGTATTAAGCTTCTTCACAATCCTTCCCTAAGTTCCCAGAGTTCTGTCCTATTCACCTCGAACCCAATGCGGACATTGGACACACTGTCTTTGGAGCTGTTGCGTTACAATGCTGTTATCAGGCTTATGAATGGTCCTATGCGTTGACCGTGGATCATAAGATCATAAGAGATAGGAGCAGAATTAAAGGGCCTGTCCCACTTGGCGATTTTTTTCGGCGACTGTCGGCATCATTGACTGACGTACAGGTCACCGAATAAGTCGCGGCGTGACACGGCGTGACAACGTATTGACGCACGGTGCCTCCTCAAGTGCTGCAACATTTTTTTTGTCACCGCTGGATTTTGGAATGTTCAAAATCCTTTGGCGACCCTGATACGTCAGTCATTGACGCCGGCAGTCGCCAAAAAAAATCGCCAGGTGGGATAGGCCCTTAAGCCATTCAGCCCTACAAGTCAAGCCTGCTCCACCATTTGATTATGGCTGATCCATGTTTTCCTCTCAACCCCATTCTTTTACCTTCTCCTCATAACCTTTGATCGGTCTACGTTTTTATTTAACTGTATTGCAGGGCAGCCACATTTCTGACGCACACAGTTCAGGTTAAGAGCATCTTTCAGAAATGGGACCCCGTTATGCTTGGGGAGGATGTGTATCAATGTGGGGCTTAGCGGGAACTTGCAGGGGGTGGCGCACCCAGTCCCTGAAGCCTCCTCCTGTCTTGGTGGGAGATTGAATGTTTGAAAAATATAGCATGGAAGCCGAACCTTCGGCCCACTGAGTGTACGCCATCCATCGGTCACCCGTTCACGTTAGTTCTATCTTATCCCACTTTCTCATTTACCCCCTACACACTAGTGGCATTTTACAGAAGCCAATTAACTAAAAATGTCTTTGGGATGAGTGAGAAAACCAGACAGACAGCACTCAAGGTCAGGATCGAACCCGAGTCTCTGGTGCTGTGAGGCAGCGGTTCTACCAGCTAGCTGCCTCTTGGGCAGATATGTGCAGATTTGGGAGGTGCTCTCACCGCAGCCTGTGAACGTAACTGCAGTGCATTTTGTAGATGGTACATATTGCAACAAACTGCAGATGCTGGTTCACAAAATAAGACACAAAGTTCTGGAGTAACTCATCCGGTCAGGAAACATCTCTGTAGGACAGGGATAGATGATGTTTCGGGTTAGAATCCATCTTCAGACTGATTGTGGTTGCGGGGGCGGGGGCAGGAGAGGGGGGGGGGGGGGGGTGGGGAGGAGGGGGGTGGGAAAGAAGAAAACTGGAAGAGGGGTGGGGCAGGACAAAGCCTGGTAACTGACAGATGGATGTAGGTGAGAGGCGGGGGGGGGGGGGGGGGGGGGGGGGGGGGGGGGGGGGGGGGGGGGGGGGTGGGGGGGGGGGGGGGGGGGGGGGGAGGGGGGGGGGGGGGATGGGGGGGGCTAGGGTAGCCAGATGATTCGACAAATGCTAAAGATGTAATAACAAAAAGTGTGAGTTAAGGATAGAAGAGGAGCAAATCGTGAAGTCAGAGGTCATAAGGTCATGTGATAGATGTAGAATTAGGCTGGCAGAAGGGTGGGGATGGGCTGGTTTGTAGGTTAGTTACCTATAACCAAAAATAAAATGAGAGGAGTAGAAACAAGCATCTGCAGATGCTGGTTTACACAAAGGGCACAAAATGCTGGAGCAGGTCAGTGGGTCAGGCAGCATCTCTGGTGAAAATGGATAGGTGACTTGGCGGGTTGGGACATTGGTGGTGGAAGCCACGGATCATCTTACCACGTGATGCGTGGCACTGTGAGGCGGCAAGGTCCAGGTGTTCTCAGACACGATATCGTAACTGGGATGGCTCCTGCTGAAGCGCGGCGGGGTTAGGTTCGGGCACTGCGTCAGGACGTCGGAGCTGCAGGGTCTTTTGAGCGGCAAGCAAGCTTTGGCCGACCCACACCACTTGGTCCCACTGGTGCAGCCATGAGTCTCATTGCCACGAGTTCCAGCCAGACACAGAGCAAAGGAGGTGCACACTTCTTCGCTGTCTGCAAGAAGAAATGGACGGATTGTTTCAGAAGTGGAAGTAACTTTAGTTTAGTTTAACACCGAAGATAGGCACAAAATGGTGGAGTAACTCAGCGGATCAGGCAGCATCTCTGGAGAAAAAGGATGGGTAATGTTACGGGTCGGAAAGAGACCCTTCTTCAGACTGAGAGTTTAGTTTAGTTTATTGTCACGAGGTACAGTGAAAAGTATTTTTTGTTGCATGCTAACCAATTACCGGGAAGACTATACACGATTACAATCGAGCCATCCACGGTGTACAGACACATGATAAAGGGAATCATGTTTCGTTCAAGATAAAGTCCAGTAAAGTCAGATCAAAGGTAGTCGGAGTGTCTCAAGTGATGTAGATAGTACCTCAGGATTGCTCTCTAGTTAATAAATTGGTTCAGTTGCCTAACAACAGGTTGGCAGAGACACAGGTTCAATGCTGACTATGGGTGCTGTCTGTACGGAGTTTATACGTTCTCTCTGTGACTGCATGGATTTTTCTCGGGTGAAACTTTTAAGAAACATTTGAAAAGGCACATGGATAGGACAGGTTTAGAGGGAACTGCGCCAAATGCAGGCTGGTGGATCTAGTGTAGATGGGACATGTTGGTTGGTGTGGGCAAGTTGGGCTGAAGGGCCTGTTTCCACAATGTATGACAAACCCACACATCTTTGGGGTGTGGGAGGACACAAACATTGTGGGCTGAAGGACCTGTTCCTGTGCTGTACTGTTCAATAGTCGGAGAATTAAAGGGGAGGTTGGGAAAGGTTTTTAATCCAGAGAGCGGTGGGGTCTGTATTTGCCTGGAGGTGGTAGTGGCATTGTTCTATGTTCTAAGTCCTGATTTCTCACACGATTCTATGACAATCAAGGCATTACCTGGTGTGACAAGGTACAGGTCTGCTCCAGCACATCTTGGTCGGTAGATCCTGAATCTCACTTGTACGGTACGGTTTAAATTTTCCGTGGCCATTTCGACCACTGAAATGTAACCTTTGTGACTGAACCAAAGTCCAGGGAAGACCATGAGCTACAGGACAAACATGGAAACAAAAGGATCAGCAAGTGGCTTGATAAAGAGGAAATAAACACATTCACCCCCCTGGAAGGAAGCTGATGAACCGGCTCCTGCTTGTCCCCAGAGGACTGGAGGATGCAAGAGCAAGGGCTGGTGGAAGAGTGAGCCGTGGCCTTGCGTCCTTCAAAGTCGGCTGCAGGAAGCACCTCCAGGGCACAAGTGCTGAAGGTGGTCGGGGGGTGAGGAGAGGGGCAACAGTTTGCTGGACTATTCGGACGTAGGCGACGGCTGGAGGCCGTGCAGCAGCCTGGGGCTCGCCTGGATCAGGAGCGGCTCCAGGAGACTGAGAGCGTGGATTGGACTGGAGTTTGAAAGTGGCACCAAAATCTGGTGACTCTTGCCTGAGGTCTCAGTGGACTGTTTAAATGCACTTTAGACTAATCAGGGATTGTGCTCATGTATGGCAATACTTCACTGAACTAAGTAAAAAAAGGAATTTCACTGTATGTCGAAAGAACCATTGAACTATTGATTCTTTGTTTCTGGATAGTACCTTGATGAGGAATATATCTGACTTTGCAGACAAACATCAAGATGCAACAAAATCTTGGGGGGGGGATGGGGGAGGGGAGTGGTGGAGGAGGGGGGGGGGGTGTGGGGCGTGGGGGTGTGGGGGAGCGGGGGTGTGGGGGGGGGGGTGGGGGGGGGGGGGGGGGGGGTGGGGGGGGGGGGGGGGGGGGGGGGGGGGGGTGGTGGTTGGGGTGGGGGGGGGGGGGGTGTGGGGGGGGGTGGGGGGAGGGGGGGGGTGGGGAGGGGGGTGTGTGATGGGAGGGGGGGGGGAACTTTCAAAACCTTCATAACCTTTGTACTATTTCACCGATCGGAACAAAACCTATTTGACTTGCAGCAGAGGAGAATGGTGAGTAAGGTGGCAAAAAATCGTAGCGCTATGGGGGATTATTTTTTGCGCAAATTTAATTACAGCGCAGGCAGGACGAGGTCAAGATGAGAGTTTTAGTAATATATAGATGGTTCAAACACAGGTAGGTCTTACTAGTGAAGATGGGACATGTTGGTCGGCCATGGGGAAGCTGTGCCGAAGGGCCTGTTTCCACGCTGTATGACTATGACTCTAAGAGCTGCGAAGAATGGAAGATATCCAAATGCATTCACCTAGGAGACCCTCTGCCACTGTGGGTGACCCTATGGCTGGTTCTATTGAAGGCAGACAATCACTTACCTCCCCCAGGCCTATGGATGGTGGTGCGTTGTTGTTGACGGTGATGTTTCTGACCGGTAAGTGTGTACTGAACGCCGGCAATCCCACCAGTAGATAATCGGCGCCAGGAATCCTATCTGTTTTACAAAATATATGTGGGAAACACTGATGGGTGAAGAGTATGCAAATGGTTCAGGCACCCACCACCCTCTCTATAAACTTGTCCCACACATCACATGAGGCTTTGCCCCTCTCATCTTAAAGCTGTGCCATCTAGTCCTTGACATTTCCACCCTGCGAAAAAAGTTCTGTCTACCCTGTTTATGCCTCTCTTAATTTTGTATAATTAATTGGCTCATAGACTATAGAACCTATAGCACAGGAACAGGCCCTCCAGCCCATGATGTATGTGCTGATCGTGATGACAGGTTCAACTAATCTCCTCTGCATGTATATGATCTATATATCACTCCATTCCTTGGACATCCATGTGTTTATGTAAAGCCTCTTAAACACCACTATCGCATCTGTCTCCACTACCATCCTTGGCATTTTGTGCATTCACCACCTTCTGTGTAAATAAACCTGCCTCAAGTATCTCCTTTAAACTTTGCCTCTCTCACCATGAAGCTATGCCCTTGATTCTTTGATATTTCTGAATGTTTACCCCATCTATGCTATCTCTTCTACTTCTGCCAGGTTTCCCCTCAACCTCTGGCATGCCAGAGAACGAAACTCAAATTATAAAAATTCCAACCTCTCCGGGTAGCTAATACCACCTAACCCAGGTGGCATTCTGGTCAACCTCTTCTGTACCATGGCAGCCACGGTGGCATAGCTGGTAGAGCCTCTACCTCACAGTGCCACACACCTGGGTTCAATCCTGACTTTCGATGCTCTCTGGGTGGAGTTTGCACGTTTTCCCTGTGACCGCATGGGTTTTCTCTGGGTGCTCCGGTTTCCTGCCAACATCCCAAAGTCATGCTGGTTTGTAGGTTAATTGGCCCTCTGTAAATTGCCCCATAGTGTGTAGGGAGGTGATGAGCAAGTGGGATAACGTAAAATAAGCATGAATGAGTGATCAATGGTCAGCGTGGACCAGGTAGGCCGTAAGGCCTGTTTCCAAACTGTATATCTAAAACCAAACAAAACCCACTTCAAAGACTTCATAACCTTCATGTAACGTTGCGACTAAAACTGTGCGCAATTCTCCAATTACGGCCAACCCAAAGTCTTACAGAGCAGCAGAATATTTGTGATTACCTGTTTAAATTCAAGATATGTCAAATGTCTGAATGTAACTACAAATGTTCTGAACTGCATCCTCACCCCAGGGAATCGAGATTTTTGTGTGATGTTAACTGACGTGTTTTCTCTTTGAATATTTCTCTCATTGTTTTGCATACTCAGTCACAGATGGAACAAAGCAGGCAAGAATTAGGGTCATCTGGTACACGTTTCCTCGGAGGACAGGTGCCAAGTGCAGCACAGTGTGGAACGTGCAGTATCGAGCACAAATCTGCACCTGCACGGTTGCTTTGACAGCTGGCTAAACCACGACTCTAGACTGAATGTTTGTGAATGTCTTTCACCTTAAACTCAGTTATATCAACAAAGTACAAATGACCTCACATGCACCCTTCTTCCATTTAGACATTCCACTCCCAGAGTAGGCAGATTTAAATGTCCCAGACTACAAAAATAAGGTAGATCTGCTGCAACCAGGGCAGCGCGGTGGCGCAGCGGTAGAGTTGCTGCCTTACAGTGCCAGAGACCCGGGTTCGATCCCGACTACAGGTGCTGTCTGTACGGAATTGTACGTTCTCCCCATGACCACCTGGTTTTCCCTGGGTGCTCCCATTTCCTCCCACACTCCAAAGACGTGCAGGTTCGTAGGTTCATTGGCTTTGTTAAAGATTGGAAGCTGTCGCAGTGCTAGTGTTCTGGGCAGCGCGGACTCGGTGGGCCAAAGGGCCAAACTCGGTGGGCCAAAGGGCCAAACTCGGTGGGCCAAAGAGCTTGTTTCTGCGCTGTATCTTAAACTAAATTAAAACACATTTTTAAAAAGTACATAAAACAGTGCAGCACTGGAACAGGCCCTTTGGCCCACAATGTCTGTGCGGATCATGAGGCCAAGTTAAACTACCTGCACGTGATCTAAATCCCTCCATGAGAGCATTTTAAATGCCACCATTATGTCTGCCTCCACTACCAGCCCCAGCAGTATGTTGTGTAAAAAACTCTATGTGTAAAAATCTTGCCCGGCACATCTCATTTAAACTTAAGCCCTTTCACCTTAAAGCTGACTGGATAGCACACATCAAAAAGCTTTTCATCGTACCTCAGCCATGTCAATAATAAACTAAACTAAACTACGCCCTCTGGTCTTTTACATTTTCCACTCAGGGAAAAAGGTTCTGACTGTCTATTATATCCATGCTTGAAATCCACTTGTCACGATGCGCTACTCACAATGCACCTTGTTGAATGCACCGTATCTAATGCACAGCTGGCATTACTGCCTCACTCGAAGTGTGAGAGGCCATGAGTGGAGACTGGGGTGCAGGAGGCAGGAACTAAAGTTCTGCTTCCTGACCACCTGATGGCCTTCTGACATCTTGTGCTGTCAAATGGATAGAGGCACAGAGTGATACAGCACGGTAACAAGCCCTTCGGCCCACCGAGTCTATGCTGACCATCGATCAATCATTCACACTAGTTCTATGTTATCCCACCTTTGCATCTTACAGTGGCCAATTATCCTGCAAACCTGCAGATCATTGGGAATTGGGAAGAAACCGGAGCACCCGCAGGAAGCCCACATTGTCACATGGAGAATGCCCAGACTCCACACAGACTCAAAATGTTTAGGGATACAGCATGGAAACAGGCCCTTCGGCCCACCGAGTCCACTCTGACCCAACCTGTTCACACTAGTTCTATGTTATCCCACTTTCGCATCCACTCTCTTCATACTAGGAACAATTTACAGAGGCCAATTAATCTACAAACCAGCATGTCTTTGGGACGTGGGAGGAAACAGGAACTCCTGGAGGAAAACCCACGTGGTCACAGGGAGAACGTGGAAACTCCGCACACAGACAGCACCTGAGGCCAGGATCAAACCCGAGTCTCTGTAGCTGTGAGGCAGCAACTCTACCCTGTCACCCTGTCAAGCCAAATGATCAAAACCCTATCTTATCTCTGCTGGGTGTATTAGGGACCTTCTGGCCTGGTGCTTTGCCATGAAAAGCCATCTCATCATTTTGTTCACTCACCTCCAGCTCTGTATGCACAAACAAAGCCTCTCCTGGCATCGCACAGATCCGTCTGCCATTCTCCATCACCGCTTGCATTCACGTGCACGCACGTACCACTGGGTAGCATGTCCAGTTCCCACGGCAACCAGTCCGGAAAGTTCTCCAGGGCAGACCCGTCCACCCACTGCAGCGTTCCAGCGCTTGCAGTATCACTGAGGCCTATCCATACAGGATGCTCGCTGGAAGGGAGCACAAGGGAGTCATGTAATCCGCCCATACAGCCCCTCGTGCCTGCCCTGCCATTTAATTAGGACACGGCCATCTCTCGCCTCCCCCCACCTGCCCCGTTCCCCTCATTCATTGTACACAAAAACCCTAATAATCCAGCATTTTAAGGGCTCAGAAAGGCAGCCAACATCATCAGAGACCCACACCATCACCTTGGCCACACACTCATTTCACCCCTGCCAAAGGGAAGGAGGCACAGGAGCCTGAAAACTGTATCGTCCAGGTTCAGGAACAGCTTCTTCCCTCCAGCCATCAGGCTATTAAATACTACAACCTCAAATAAGCTCAGAACTACAATAGACCATTATTATAATTATTATTATTGCACTACTATTGGCTGTTTTTATGTGTGTATGTGCATATATATATATATGTGTGTGTGTACTTGTGAGTACATGTATATATACACACTGAACTTTTTTTTGCTTTTATTCTCTCGTTTATCATATTGTTTACAGTGTACAATGTTTACATATTCTGTTGTGCAGCAGCAAGTAAGAATTTCATTGTTCTATCTGGGACATATGACAATAAAACACTCTTGACTCTTGACTTTAGCTTTGGTTTAGAGATACGGCGTGGAAGCGAGCCCTTCGGCCCACCGAACACAGCGACCAAAGACCACCCTTACAATCCTACACACTAGGGACATTTTGCAGAAGCCAATTAGCCTACAAACCTCCACATCTTTGGAATGTGGGAGGAAATCGAAGCACCAGGAGAAAACCCACGCGGTCACAGGGAGAACGTACAAACTCTGTACAGATAGCACCCGTAATCAGGAACGAACCCGGGTCTCTGGTGCTGTAAGGCAGCAACTTTACCACTGCGCCACTGTGTGCTGCTCCTTAATAGTGTTGGATTGCTAGATTTTCTGACCTATTGGATATTAATTCAATAAATAGATTTGATAGTCATGAGAGTCAAGAGTGTTTAATTATGATTTGATGACTCTGACCTTGTACTCGCTGAGGTTTAGAAGGATGAGGGGGCAGATCTCATTGAAATCTACTGAATAATGAAACCCTAGATAGGGTGGATGTGGTGAGGATGTATCCACTAGTTGGAGCGTATAGGACTAGAGGCCACAGCTTCAGAATAAAAAGGCATATCTTTAGAATGGAGATAAGGAGGAATTTCTTTAACGACGGGGTGGTCAATTTGTGGAATTCATTGCCGCAAGACGGAGGTGGTGACAGTCATTGGGTATTTTTAAAGCGGAGATTGATGGGTTCTTGATTAGCAAGGGCGTCAAAGGTTACGGGAAGAAGGCAGGAGAATAAATAGGGTTGGGAGGGAAAGGTAGATCAGCCATGATCAAATGGCAGAGCAGACTCAATGGCCTAATTCTGCTTCTATGTTTTATAATCATATGATCTTATTAAATATTTTCCCTCCCAACTTAAACTTACACCCTCTAGTTTTTGACACTCTTATCCTGGGGATTAGACTATGGCCATTCACCTAATCTTTACCGCGCATGATTTTATAAGCAGCTATCCTGAACAAACAAAAGGCAGTTCAATAAACATTAGTATAACAAAAAATACACAAGACTGTACAATAACTTGGAAAATCTGCTCTAGACATTAGTACTTTTAATTCATTTTTTTTAAAGTGTTTACACAGCTGTATAATTAATTTCCAGTGAACAAGGTGAATTAATAAGGAGCTCTGGAAAGGGGCCCAAGTGTGTTTACAGGTAGTCAGGGACATGGGGATCACAGTGAGATGACAGGGAGAGTAGGAATAAAGCCTCAGTGAGTTTATAAGAAAAGAAGATAGACACAATAAGCCGGAGTAACTCAGCAGGACAGGCGGCATCTCTGGAGGGAAGGAGTGTCTGATGAAGGGTCTTGACCCAAAACGTCATTTACTGCTTCTCTCTAGAGATGTTGCCTATCCCACTGAGTTACTCCAGCTTTTTTGTGCCTATCTTGAGTTTAAACCAGCATTTGCAGTTCATTCCTACACAAGTCTGTGGAATTCTCTGCCTCAGAGGGCTGTGGAGGCAGGTTCTATGGATGCTTTAAAGAGAGAGCTAGATAGGGCTCTTAAAAATAGCGGAGTCAGGGGATATGGGGAGAAGGCAGGAACGGAGTACTGATTGGGGATGATCAGCATTGAATGGCGGTGCTGGCTCGAAGGGCCGAATGGCCTATTCCTGCCCCTATTGTCTATTGTCTATTATCTATTGTTTACAAGAAACGTGGGACTGGTCTCCCGTGCGTTTAAAGGGATGAATAGAAAATGGGGGCCTGGTGAGCTTAAAGGAAGTTAGATTATGGGATCACAGATAGTGTACAAGACCATGAGAAGATTACATCAGGTAAAGGCACAGAGTTTTTTTATCCGGGGTAGGGGAATAGAGAACCAGAGGACATAGGTTTAAGGTGAGAGAGGAAAGATTTAATAGGAACCCGAGGGGCAACTACTGAAGAGTGGTGGGTATATAGAACGAGCAGCCGGAGGAGGCAGGTACTATCTTAATGTTTAAGAGACATTTAGACAGGTACATGGATAGGGCAGGTTTGGAGGGATACGGGCCAAACGCAGGCAGGTGGGACTAGCGTAAATATTGGTTAGCGTAGGCATGTTGGGCCGAAGAGTGTATGATTCTACGAGTCTAAAGGGAGTGCAGGAATCACAGATCTTGTAAATTTAAAAGGAAAGTGTGAATAAGGCTCTGTTACGTTTAAAAGAGGGATATAGATCATGTGCAGACTGGTGAGATCAATCTAACTTTGCATTATGTTCAGCACAAACATTGTGGGCCGAATGGCCCGCTCCTGTGCTGTACTGTTCGATGTTCGATGCGCTAACCCACACTTGAGATGCGAGTAGAAATCAGGGAAACCCAGAGGGAATCCCACGTGGTCACCGGGAGAACATGCAAACTCCACACAGACAGCACCTGAGTATGTGTCGCTGGAGCTGTGAGGCAACGATTCAACGATACAATTATACTTTATTGTCACATGTACCTAGGTACAGTAAAATGCTTTGTTTCACATACAACCCATTAAAATCATACAGCAGACCTCACCCAGGCTGAACACAATGAGTCGCCACGTTTCTGGTGCCGACAACAGTTTTATCTGCTGCTGCTGTCCCAACATGCCGTTACACATCCCATAAAAGGGGGCTTTGTAAAAATTATGAGCACTTGGGCAGATATGGGGGGGAACTTTCAGATATTTGGTCAATGGGACTGGTTTAAAGAGGTGGAAAGATGGGGAGGATTAAGGGAGGGAATTCCATCGAGGAAAACCAAATTTAACTCACAGGAATAAAACCCAGAACCAGGGCAGTTCCACAAAACATCAAACTACCATATGAAGCTTACCATCCTGTAATATTTGCTATAAACTTCTGTATTTCTGGACTCTTCACTATTGCCAGGTCACCATTGGTGTGAGATTGACAGAATTGACGGCGCTATGTGCCAAATGGCCTGGAAATTTCTATGTTTCTATGTAAACTCACAGGAATAAAACCCACCAGAGCATGTCCAACAGTAAACTTGTTCTTCAAATGTGCCAAACCTGTATTTCTGGACAGAATGGAGACCATCTGTGGATTGACAGAATTACGACATGAAATTAAATTTTGTCAGTTTCAGTTTAGCTTTCAAGAGATACAGAATGGAGACTCTGTGGAGAATTAGACATGAAATTAAATTTAGTTTCAGTTTAGCTTAGAGATACAGTGCGGAAACAGGACCTTCGGCCCTCCGAGTCCACGCCGACCAGCCATCCCCACACATAAACACAAGCTAGAGACAATTTGCAATTTTACCAAGCCAATGAGTCTGCAAATCTGTACGCCTTTGTAGTGTGGGAGGAAACCGGAGCTCCCAGAGAAAACCCATGCAGCTCACGGGGAGAAGGTACAAACTCTGTAGGGAGAGCACCCGTAGTCAGGATCGAAACCGGGTCTCTGGCGTTGTAAGGCGGCAACTCTACTGCTGTGTATCCATGCTGCCCAAAATTAAGGCAATCTCTGCGAGGCTCTGTTAAGAGTCTTAGTTTAGTTTAGTTCACTCTATAGATTGAATTGAATTGAATAAGTCTTATTAGACAAATATGTATACATACAAGGAATTTGCCTTGGTGCTTTGCTCGCAAAGATAACAGCACGATATACAGTAAACAATTAAAAACAAAATATTATAAATGAAACATGTGAAGAATAAAATAAAATACCCGAGTAAAAGGAGGCTACAGACTTTTGGTTGTAGAGTAGAGCTACTACTCGTGGAAAAAAGCTGTTTTTATGTCTGGCTGTGGTGGCTTTGACAGTCCAGAGTCACCTCCCAGAGGGAAGTACTTCAAAATGTTTGTGGCCAGGGTGAGAGCAGTCAGAGATGATCTTACCCGCTCGCTTCCTGGCCCTTGCAGTGTACAGTTCGTCAATGGGGGGGAAGATTGCAGCCAACAACCTTCTCGGCTGATCGAACGGTTCGTTGCAGCCTCCGGATGTCATGCATGGTGGCCGAGCCAAACCAGACCATGATGGAGAAGGTGAGGACAGACTCTATGATGGCAGTGTAAAACTGGACCATCATTCCCTGTGGCAGTTTGTGTTTTCTTAGCTGCCACAGGAAGTACATCCTCCATTGGGCCTTTTTTTAAATTGTGGAGTCGATGGTGGCCTCCCATTTGAGGTCCCTGGAGATGATGGTTCCAAGGAACTCGAATTTGAGGTATGAGGAAGTAGCTCGACCAGCTGTGTTACTGTGCCACCCTTCAGTTGAGGCTTCGGGACTCTACGTCTAAACACTGGAAGGTTTTCTCTCGGGTGAAGAGTCAGGCAATCATGTTTTGTGATATGGGAACAGGAGAAGGCCTTTTGGGCTCTCTAGTGTTCTCCATCATTCTATAATCTCATCTCCATTCACCAGCATTTAGTCCTTATCAGTGTGGATGGAGATCTTCCCTTGACCTGGGAATCACTGTCTTCTTGAGAAGAAAAGTTCACCGTTTCCACCATATCTTGCACGAAAAATAATGAACCTTTATTTAAAAACCCCACTTAAGGCGAGTAGAACAAGATAAGATGAAAGTGGCAAGATTTAATAGAAACCCGAGTGGCAACTTCTATAGTTTAGTTTAGTTGGGCTTAGTTTATTGTCACATGTACCGAGTTCCAGTGAAAAGCCTTTTGTTGTGTGCTAATCAGTCAGTGGAAAGACTCGCTCATCACTCCTCACTCAAAGGGTGGTGGGTACATGGAATGAGCTGCCAGATGAGGTTGTGGGGAAAGTACAATAACACCTTTTAAAAGACACTTGGACAGGTAAATGGGTAGGAAGAGGTTATAAGGGCTGTGGGCCAAAAGTGGGCAAATAGGTCTAGCATGGTTGGGGCATCTTGGTTGGCATTGACGAGTTGGCCAATGTACCTGTTTCCCTGCAGTATAATTCTATGAAACTATAGTCCATCAGTAATTTTATGATTATGCTCCCTTGATCTGGAGGAACGGAGATGTGGTTAAACATTGGTTTTGCCAACATCCTTATAGTGATTATCCAAAGGACCTCTGGACCAGCCAATGCCAATGTTGACAAATCCCAATGCAAACTCTTTGGGAATCATTAATGGCTTCGATTAGAGATTGGGTTTGGCCGACTCACCCTTTACTGTGTCATCATTAGACGCTGTAATGCTCCACGTTGCTGTGACACTGTTGCTGCCCCAATTGTAGATCTTGACGTCGATGCTTTTATTAGTTTGGACCACAGGAGGACACGTCATCTCCAGCCTTCCCTGGGGAGCGGTGATGTTTATTTCCACGTGCAGTGAGGTAAGCTTTCTGCCCACAAAGAAGGCAACACTGACCAGGTACGTGCCCGGTAGCCCATACTTATGGAACACCGTGTGGCTGGTGGTGTTGAAAGGTGGCGACGTATCGCCAAAGTCCCACTGGAAAGTGCTGACATTGACCAGAGTCTGAATAGTCAACCGGGCCGCCTCGAAGAGGCTGAAAGTGCGAGGTTCAGCAAAGTTTGCGATTGTAGCTTTGAATGCTTGTTCTATGACAGTGCAGCCACAAACCTGAATAAGTCCTCCATCCGCTGCCTCCTGTGCGCACATGGTGACTGAATCCGGCTCAAGTTTGGACCCACACAGGCAATGGCTCTCATTGTCCAAGGCAGCATATGGTTCGCCCTCATTGAAACAAAGCTCAATGCAATTTTCTCTGCTGGAATTCTGCAACGTCATCAGAGACAGGTTCACTATCGGCTGCCTGTCAGGTAGGCAAGCCACAAACCCAGACCCTGAAAGAGCAAGAGAGTTGAGTGTAAATGCAATAACAAGGACCTGCAGTAGCTGGTTTATACCAAAGATAGACACAACTAACTCTGCTATTCATGGGAATAAATGTACGTAAAAATGTTGGACTTTTGCATTTAATAATATTACGAAGTCTCATTTTTCTTTGTTGGGATATCAGTAAGTTGGGTGTACGAGAATGATCCTGGGGATGATTGGGTTAATGTACTTTGTTGGAGTTTAGAAGGACGAAGAGGGGACCTCATTAAAACTTACCGAATAGTGAATTGCCTGGATAGAGTGGATGTGGAAAAAATGTTTCCACTTGTGGGAGAGTCTAGGACCAGAGCGTTCAGCCTCAGAATTGCCACTAACAGCTGTGGAAGCCAAGACATTGGGTATTTTTAAAAGCGGAGATTGACGGGCTCTTGATTAGTAAGGGCGTCAAAGGTTACAGTGAGAAGGCAGGTGAATGGGGTTGAGAGGGAAAGATAGATCAGACATGATCTAATGGCAGAGCAGACTCAATGGCCTAATTCTGCTTCTAAGTCCTGTGGTCTTATGGTCTTTAACTTGACACCCATACTAATCAGATAATAATTGATGGGGGTTTAACGAGGTTGCTAATGTTAGTACTCACCGTAGAAAAGGCTTGAAAAATTAACACTTAACACAGATACGTCCTTTAGCTTTGAAGGTTTGGCACACTTAACGAATTCACTTTCAACGATGATTACTCCATTTGCTTCTTCCTCATTCATCCAGCTCGGTAACCAAGAAAGGTTACAGTCACAAACAAACTCATTAAAGCTCAAGTTTCTGAAAAATATCAAAGAATTGATTATAGATTTTGGTTCATTTTGCAAAATACACAAATTGCAGCAGAATCGTTGGGCAATACAGCGGGGAAACAGGCCCTTCGGCCCAACTCATCCATGCCGACCAGGATGCCCCATAGTTCCATTTTCCCGTGTTTGGCCCATATTCCTCTACACCTTTCCTATAATGTATCTCTCTAAATGCCTAAAATACATCTCTAAAATATAAGGGTCTCTCTAAATGTCTTTTAAATGTTATAAATAGGAACTACAGATGTTGGTTTACACCAAAGATCGACACAACGTGCTGGGGTAACTCAGCGGGGCAGGCAGCATCTCTGGAGCAATTGGTGGTCTGTTCTGGTAGCGTATGTTCTATCATTCCTATATGTAGTCATAGGGTTCTACAGCACAGAAACAGACCCTGTGGTCCAATTCGTTCATACCGACCATGTTGTCTACCTGCACTAATCCCGTCTGCCTGCTTTTGGTTTATATATCTCTAAACCTTTCCTATCCATGTACCTATCTTTTATACATTGTACCCAACTCTACAGCTTCCACTGGCAGCTCATTCCATAATCCCACTACGTGAAAATAAGTTGCCCCTCAAGTGCCATTTAAATCTCCACCCTATATAATGGCCTTGGATTTAATATAGTATAAAAAAGGTGTGGTAGACTTAGGTTCAGCGTTATTTATTCATCAATGTCAATGGAGTTACTTTTACTTGCAACTGCACATAATTATCATCAGTCTCCCATGACTAGTTCAAAGCAGTTTCCTGAGGAAATAGGCGAAAGGTCTGGTTCTTCTCTTGGGAGTTCAATGTTGATGTTGGCAAATAATTGCATTGAAGAAGGTCCTAGCTTTAAATATCGACACATTTTCTATTGGGACTTGTCATTTTTTAATTTAGTTTCGACATACAGTGTGGAAACAGGCCCTTCAGCCCACTGAATCCGCGCCGACCAGCAATCTCTTGTATACTTGTTCTATCCTACACTCTAGGGACAATTTACAGAAGCCAATTAACCAACAAATCTGCACATCTTTGGAGTGTAGGAGGAAACCCACATGGTCACAGGGAGGATGTACAGACTCCATACAGACAGCACCCGTAATCGAACCTGGAATTCTACTGCTGCGACACCGTGCTGTCTTTTTACAATATAGTGTTGGTTGGTCAAAGAGTATGGGGCTAAATTCAGGAAAAAGTCAGGTTTGTAGGTTTGTAGGTTAATTGGCTTCTCTAAATTGTCCCTAGTGTGTAGGATAGATCTGGTGTACGGGTGATCACTGGTCGGCACAGACTTGATGGGCCGAAGGACATGCTTCCATGCTGTATCTCTAAAAAATTCAAGAGAAAGCTAGGTGACCTCAGCCCTTCCATAGACTCTGCAACCCAAATAGTTCGGAAAAGTGGCAGGTATGGCAGTTGCCTCACAGCATCACTGGCCCGAGTTCAATCTTGACCTCAGGTGGAGTTTGCACGTTCTCCCTGTGACTTTGTGGGCTTCCACTGGATGCTCCGGTTTCCTCCCATATCCCAAAGTCCTGTGCGTTTGTAGGTTAATTGGCCTCTGTAAAACTGCCCCTAGTGTGTAGGGAGTGGATGCGGAAGTGGGATAACATAAAACCAGCGTGAATGGGTGATCGATGGCTGGCATGGAGTCAATGGGCTTAAAGGTCTGTTTCCATGCTGTGTCTTTCAATCAATCCAGCTCATTTAAAGAACCAGCAGTCTGTTTCTGACCCGTATTATGTTGATGGAACAGTATTTCACTATTGGATCTGATAGTACCAACTCAAAAATGCACAAACTTAATGAAAGTCATCAGAACCATTCTATGCTACCGAATAGATTTAGGGACAATTTCTTCCCAGCTGTTATCAGGCAACTAAACACATCCTTTCATCAGCTAGATAGCAGTCCTGACCTCCCATCCACCTCATTGGAGACATTCAAACTTTAAGTGAACCTTATTGGACTTTATCTTGCACTAAACATTATTCCCCTTTTCCTGCATCTGTAGACAGCTTGATTGTAATCACGTGTAGTCTTTCCGCTGACTGGATAGCACACAACAAAAAGCTTTTCACTGTACCTTGCTACACATGATGATAATTAAAAATACTAAACACTATTCAATCTCAATAACATTTAAACTTCCAATTGTCAAAGCAGTCGTCAATTGGAACTAAGTTAATAATACATTTGTGAGCGTACTTTGGAATTTGTTTCATTCCTACCAGATGGAATCATGGTTTTATGATTTCCTCCTTGTTTTTCCCATCATGATGTATGTGTTACAGCATGGGGTTGTACTGGCTGGTGTTTAGAAGGATGAGGGGGTACCTCATTGAAACGTAACCAAATAGTGAAAGGTCTGCATAGACTGGACATGGAGAGGATATTTCCACTAGTGGGAGAGTCTGGGACCAGATGTCATAACCTCAGAATAGAAGGACGTACCTTTAGAAAGGAGATGAGTAGGAATTTGTTTCGTCAGAGGGTGGTGAATCTGCGGAACTCATTGACACAGATAGCTGTGGAGACCAAGTCATTGAGTATTTTTAAAGCGGAGAATGACAGATTCTTGATTGGTAAAGATTTCAAAGGTTATGGGCTGAAGGCAGGAAAAGGGGGTTGAAACAGAAAGATAGATCGACTAGTAGACTCGATTAGTCGAATGGCCTAATTCTGCTCCTATGGCTTATGAAAATGAAGTTTTTTCTCGTGGAGTGAACAAAAAATGGTTCTGTTTATCTGTGTATGATGGGTTTCCATGGCAGAGAGCAATTAAGGTTGTTGGCACACACAGGAGTAGTTGGAGTCATTGAATCAAATCCTGGGGGTGTTTAGCTGTTGCATGAGGACATCCATATCAAGAGATATTCATTACAAACACGGATGACCAACCTCACTTGCCAACCATAGCTATACAAGTGCTCCAAAGTTACATCAACACCAATCTGATTAACAGTCAACCCCCAGTCCAATGCTTTTCCTTAACAAGTTCCAAGATTTCAAAAGACCGCCAGTTTTGACTGAAGTCATCTCAAGTATATTGATCGTACTGTCATAGAGTCATAGAGTCGTACAGCGTGGATGCAGACCATTCGGCCCAACTTGCCCACGGCAACCAATGTGGCCCACCTACACTAGTCCCACCTACCTGCGTTTCACCCATATCCCTCAAAAACCCACCTATCCATGTACCAGTCCAAATGTTTCTTAACTGTTGTGATAGTACCTGCCTCGACAACCTCCTCCAGCAGCTCATTCCATATACGTACCAAGCTTTGTGTAAAAATGATGCCCCCCAGGTTCCTGTCAAAACTCAGGATCTTACCTGGCTTCACGCCAGACTAGTGAGTTCTTCTGTGTTATAGCTCATTGTTCTGAACTATCCGCTAACTCTAGAGGTGGTCTCTGACCTCGCCAGTCATTTCTTTGTTTCGACCTTCGACTTCTTCTGCTTTCTCTTTGGCCTCCACCCGCTTTATCCTCCTCGGTTTTGTCCTGCAGTCAGACTGACATGACATTACGTAACGCCCCCCGTTTTACTCCTGGTTCGTGCGTCGCCCTGCCTTGCCCCAGAAAAGCTTTTTCTTCGTTCTCCTGTGACTGTGTGCCTATCTCAAGCTCTAACCTACCTTTTTATATACTTGGCTACAACTGCTCGCTCGACAACCGCGAAGTTCTCCGACTCTCTTATTTCTCACTACTAACCTTGCAAAATTAACTCTTCTCACGTCGATCTTGATGTGCTTTGTTCTGTGCGGCCAGCTTGAGCCAGGGATTAGTTTCCACTACTGCCCCCCGGATGTCTCCTTTGCCCTAGCTTAAGTCTTCATCCCGCAGACCTCTGGTTCCTGCTGTTATCCTACACGTACCTCCTCTCGCTCTGTCTTCCTACCTCGCACTTACGTCTGACACTGTCTCCCTGGGTTGGCCTCTCCCTTAATTCCTGTCTTTGAAATCTTCCACTGCTCTTCTCCTGTGGGTGTCACAGATCTTCTTGCTGAGGTCGCTTTTCTGCTGTGTCGGGTCTCGTGCCATCTCTGGCGCGACCGGCCGGTCCTGTGATGACTTTTGCTACATGGCGCTATGGCTGTGGCTTTTTCTGTTTCCCCGTCGCCTCGGCTGCTGTAGTGGTGGCCGACTGGCGCGCTTATCCCTGCTAGCGCTCTGTGAATACGATAGGTGTGGTTGGTGCTCTTCTCGCGGTGGGGTAGAATTCCTGCGGCTCGTTGGGTGCCTGCCTGGTTCTTGTTTGTTCGGTCTGGCTTAGTGACTCTTTCCCAAGTCTCGCACCTCAATGTCCCACTCGCCTGGACTCCCAACTCCCTGCACACTTCTATCATCGTATCTCGACAGCGTCATAGGAGCTTATGGTATATGCGGGCCCTGGCTTCCCTTCTACGTATACAGTTTCTCTTTTTTCACCCTTTTCCGTGTCTCCATCTTTTTTGCCAATCCTTTGCTTCTACTTTTGACTTCTCGTTGATTCCCCTCTACCTAACATTCGCACGAAGATTCTGTGGTCCCTCCCCCTCCTGTCTCTTTTTGTGCTGCTCTGTGCACTCTTTCTTGATTCTCCATTCCCCCGTCCTATCCACCGTCGCATCCGCCTGTATCCTGTTCTTCGTGCCCCGCGTGAGCACTGTCCCTGTTTCCGGCTTCGCATGACTCAACCCGGTGGGACACTATGTTAGAAGCCCGTCTCTGAGTGAGTGTACTATGTATGAGGATTTGCGATTTTTACTTGCTTTTACACCTGTGTTTTTTTGCTCTCGTTCGAGCCTCTTGCATCATCTCGGTCTCCTGGCTCCTGTTCTCGTCGATTCAAATATTTTTAGGTTATCTTCTCCAGTTGTCTATTCCCTTTACGCTCCTTCCTATTGTCGATATATTAACTTAGAGTTGTATGGCTTCACATTTTCGAACACGCGACGCTCCCACTACCTTTCTGTTCTCCACCTTAAAACTGAATCTACGGTGGACCTCTCACAGGCGAGAATTAAATCCGGCCCGCGTGTCATCTAGCCGTAGACTCTAATAGATTTGCCGTTCTCCCTCTGGTTCCACTTTGCGCCTTTGCACCTCCCCCTGAGAGATGTGTGGTCCATACCCTTTTTCTCTCTGGTCGTGCGCCTTTCCGTTGTGCTACTATCCAGTCGGCCTGTACAACTGCCGCTGATGCCTCTTGCGCCCAATCATTTACACACCAATACTCCTGTTATGACACCCGGCCATGCCTTGAGTCTTTATTTTTTACATGCTGGCTTGCCTTTACTTTTCTCTCCCTCCGGACGCCGTGGACTTTACTAAGCGATTAGCCATACTTAATAGCTCATTGGAAACACTTCTGTCTGTTTATCTAAACATTGGCAGCCCACTGCTCAGTCCGATTCCTTCATGCTTTCAGCGTCTCGTTTTTGGCCCCTAGGGCCTCACCCACCCACTTGTTCACCCTTTCACACCGAGACTCTCGCCCACGATTTGCCTTTTCACCCTGCTAAAGATTCACCCTCTCCGTACAAGGCTACTCTGATTATCGCTCCTGATTTGCATACTCCAGTATTCTCGTTCCCCCTGCCACCTCGTTGGTCTAGTACTTTTGCACACTTTGTTATTCCTTTCCTTTATTTCCTCTAATCTCTATCTTATTTTCTCCCATTCCCCCCTTTGTAGTGTTCCAGAGGTTCCCTGTGCTTCCTCCAGACGATTCTACACCTGGATTCCGTGTTTGTACGGGCTGCGTCCTCCGCCACTGCTTTTGTTTTATCCGACACATTCTTAAAAATCTTATTTTCCGTCTCTCCCCAACACAATCGCCCCGGTTTGCGTCCCGGACCCCCACTTCCTCTTTACCTTTCTCCTGCCTTCTATCCGGTTAGGACACGCCGCCTGGTATATCCGTGGTCCGTTTGGCTGGTGGAGTCGCCTGCCGCCATACGTGACACATTGCCACACGAAAACGGGGTCCCTGGCCCTTGCGCGTAGGTATCTCGGGTCGGGTTCCGTTTGAGGTGGTTAATCACTTCCTCCTGCTGGACATCACTATTCCATCGGTGTGTCCCACCTTTTTACGCGATATGCCCTCCGGTTCCCCCACCCACCGGTCAACGCGTCTGCCGTGTGGGTACTGGCGCTGACGTGGTACCTCGCACCTTGCCAGGTTCGTGTTGCCTATCTGGGTAAACACGTGCGAGCGCATCTTTTCATATGTGACCTCATTGGATACATCGAACCTCTCGTCGCCACGGCTCGGGATTGGTAGCCGTGGGCGGCCTCGCTTAGGGCCTGTTCCTGAGTCCATACCTACCTTACCTTACCATACACGTCCTTTTACTGGTTCATCATTGCTATCCGATCATCAGGGACCCCTCGCTAGCTGCTACTGCTCGGAACACCACTTCGTCAATCCCTAACTTCCGGGCCAATTCGCGCTCTGAGCTAGTTCCTTGTTTCAGTTCTCCCGATCCTCGTTTTGTTGTGACTTTCACTTTAGCTTCAGTGCCCAAATCTGCTTGTTGTCTCGTTGTCTCATTCTTCATGGTCCTGTACCGTGACCGTTGTCTTAGGGAATAGACGCCTAGGACATTTTTTCCTCAGCGATGCTAGCTCGTTACGGCGTGTCCTTATGAGGTGTCCTTTGTGCTTCCATTGGTTTGCTCCGTGCCTACATATTGCCAATTATCCCGCGCCCTCCACTCTTTCCCCAGTGATCTACCGGCGTTCTAACCTCTTCCGCTCATTGTACTTCTGATATTTATTGTTGTTTTTACCTCGCGCCGATGTTCTTTGTAAAGTCAGTTCTTTCTACCTTATTCCCTTCGATTTCTCAAGTCAGGGTACCCCATCCTAAACCCATCATTATATCCCCCTCATAGGACTTAAGTACTACACCATTCCTTTCACTGTACGAGTTGTTGCCTTCCTATCTCTCGAATTCCACCATGTACATAACCCGGGGCCTGCGTATGGGTCCGCTCCTGTTACGGAGCCGAATTAGTCCTTTGCCATCGTCTCGCTCTGCCTTCCTTGGGAGTTGATGCTGGTCTACCTATTAACTCTACCACCTGGTCGTTTACCTTAAACACGATCTTACGGCTCATACCCACCGTATGACACTGTCTGCCGTTTACTCTTTATATTGTTGCCACTGATTGTCTATTCTCAAAGCCTGTTGGTCTCTGTAATTCTTAGTTTCTTCCTTCCTTGTTTCCTTTCTCCAGTATTCCTCTTTCCTTTTATAGGTTTTGCTCTCTCTGTACCTCCTCAATTACTTCGGTCATCGGGGTTTTTCTTTTTGAGGTCGCCTCGTTGTGGTACCGAAATGACACTATTATCGCTAGCTGGCACAAGCCTCTCTCACATACGCTTTCAGTTTCAATTTATTTGGTCGGTTTCACTGGGTCGTCCCCTGTTTGACACTCTTTCCGCATGCCTAGTACCCACACCGTTCCTCCCTGTGCCGAGGTGATCCGAACGCCTCACCTCTCAGCTTATCAGCGCTCGAGCCTGCAGCCACCATGCTTGTTTGACCTCCTCCTTTCGGGTTCCCCTTTAGCACCTCCACTGTGTATGGCACTGTTATCCCTCTCCATATATCTCTTTGGCTGTAGCTTTCTTGCCTTCTCTAATGCAAAAACGTATGCCCGGCAATCCTCTATGGGATTTTTCTTTGTTGTGGTAATACTCTGCAATTCCTTATTTGGGGACATTTACTTCGCACTTGGGGTGTTTCCCTCTCTTTCATTTTTCCTTTTCGGTACTATATGCGACCCGTCTTGGACTATCATGTCTGTCTGTTTGGTCTCCTTTTACGCTCATGGCTCCCGCTTATTCCGCATTCGTGCGGCCTGTAGGTCTGGGTCACTCGCGGTGTACTTCCTCGCTTGCAGTTTTGGTTCGTATTCCCTATCCTCATCTCAGCGGGGACTTTATCACTTCCTTGGAATGTTGTTGGGCGCCGCGCTCCCAGTTGGTAGTAATCACAGGGGCCGGCGTTTGGCGGTGTCTAGGGTGCTCTGTTTGGGTGCGGGCGTGGCCCTGGTCATTGCTCTGGCTTCGATGTCGCCGGGATCTGCTCTCCTCTTATATGGGCGGCGGGCGGTGTGCGTGCAGAGACTGTGCCAGAGCACCTGGTCCCTGGTTGTAGGGGCGGTCTGTCGGCGGTGCCACGTTTCTGTTCCGTATGCGGTGGTGGTTTGGTGTGGCCGTCGCTCTTTAGACCCCGGGTGTCTGGTGCCTCGTCTTTTTCGTGGTGTAGGTCGTGTGACGTGGTGTGGTGACCGGGTGTTCGCGTCTTCTACCATCCGGTCACTCCGATCGCTGCGGATAGGTGGCGGGTGCCATTCCAAGGGTCTGCCGCCTAACCGGTTTCTCTCTCGTCGGGGGTGCCGGCCGCCTTGCCTGCCGGGCTCGTTGGTTGTTGGTGGTTGATCACTAGCTTCATGATTTAATTGGTTATCGATCACCCACGCTACGCCGTTACCTGCACCCCCTTTCATGGTCGGTTCTCTGCAGGGAAGGTCCGTTACTTTCACTGGGCTCACTGTTTTTTTGTCGAATTATTTGACTATATGTGTGGTACTTTTGGCGAGATGCGTTCCATGTCATGCCCGTTGTTGTTTGTCGACGCCCCTGTCATCCATATTTATTTCTACCACATGCAGACGCATTTTGGCGTTGTTTTAGGTGTTTGGTGATTGTACTCTCGCCTAACATACTACTTTCACCTTAGTTAACGAAGCATCGAATCCCTTTTAACTTCCTAAACCCCATAGTGTGTCGAGTGTGTTTTGCCATAGTTTCTCATCAGGTGACATTGCGAACTATCGTCAGCCATTCTACGGCATTTTTACTAGTACCCGTTTTCTGTTGGCCCTCTAGTGTGGGTCTCCAACCAGTTGGTCCCATGCGTGTTGCCCTAGGCCAGCCCGGTATGGTGGCGCGACGGTGTCATAAGCCCACCCCTTTCAAAATCCCCACTCAGTTGTCCATTCTCACTCAACCCCGAGCCTAGTCCTCACACCCTTTGACCTTCACCCCCCTGAATTTATCAGTTCGTCTCACTCTACACTTCTAAAATATATGTGTTTTACCTGCCGAGTGATGACGGTGAACAGAATGCCTTCGCTCTTAGTACAGCCCCGCGATTCTGCGCTTCTTCGCGCGTACGTCTTGTGGGTCCCTTTTCTGCTTATCGATGAGGACCTTACCACCGGCGCCCTGCGCCAGGACGCTTGAGTCTCGCTTCTCCGCCCCGGCAGCAGGCCCTCCGGCCCACACATGACACTAATATGCACCACCTCTTGCTGTGCACGCAATAGAGCAGAGAGAAGATCAAATTAATACATATTTAGTTTAGTTTAGGGATACAGCATAGATACAAGATTTTTGGCCTGCAGAGTCTGTGCCGACCCTCGATCCTGTACACTAAAAGCTACTTAAATGTCACCATTGCATCTGCCTTCTCCCCCAGCCCAGGCAGCAACTTTTATGCATCCACCACTCTCTGCGAGAAACTTTCCCTGCACATCTCCTTGAAGCTACATTCAGTTTTTGTTTAAAGATACAGGGTGGAAACAGGCCCTTCAGCCCACTGAATCCATGCCGACCTGCAATCATCTGTTCACACCAGTTCTATGTTATCCCAGTTTCGCATCCTTCACACTAAGGGGCAATTTACAGAAGTCAATTAACCTACAAACCTGTAATAAAAATAAACTGTAGATGCTGGTTTATACCAACCTAGACACAAAATGCTGGAGCAACACAACATTTCTGACCTATATATATATATATATATATATATGCTGCCTGACCCACTCAGTTTAGACTTTAGACTTTAGAGATACAGCGTGGAAACAGGCCCTTTAGCCCACCGAGTCTGTGCCGACCATTGAGCTACACACACTAGGGACAATTTTACAACTTACTAAAGCCCATTAACCTACAACCCTGTATGTCCTTGGAATGTTGGAGGGAACAGGAACACCCGGAGAAAACCCATGCAAGCACAGGTAGAGCGTACAAAATCAGTACAGACAGCACCCGTAGTTAGACAGAACCCGGGTCTCTGGCGTTGTGAGGCTGCGGCTTTACCCGCTGCCAAGGTGATCCTGATGTTTGGGTTCTCTGGGCAGAACTTTATTTTTGCACAGCACATGGCCAATTTTAAAGTGGAACCTGATTATACTGGATGGGAAATTGGCTGCTCACTTTGTTTTCACAAAGAGCAAACGTGGAAGGCTAACAGTTGGGGATAAAAGCAACTTTCCTCCCAATCCTGTGGGAAACCTGCTCGTGGAACCAGGTTAAAGTTACTCCTTGGGTGATCTTTCTGGGCCATGTGACATTGGTACCCCAGACATTCGACAGATCATGAGAGGAATAGAGTCTCTTGGTAGACACAAAATGCTGGAGTAACTCAGCGGGTGAGGCAGCATCTCACAAGCTGAGTTACTCCAGCATTTTGCGTTTACCTTCGATTTTCTCAGCATCTGCAATTCTTTCTTAAACACAGAGTCTCTTTCCCACAGTAGGAGAATTGGAAGTAGAGGATAGATACAAAATGCTGGAGTAACTCAGCGGATCCGGCAGCATCTTTGGAGAAAAGGAATAGGTGACGTTTCGGGTTGACACGAAACGTCACTGCCCAAACTCTTTAGTTAATTGAATATCACATGGGGAACAGAAGCTTTGTTTGTGTAAGGAGGAACTGCAGAGGCTGGTTTACACCAAAGATTGACACAAAAGTGCTGGAGTAACTGAGTGGGTCAGGCAACATCTCAGGAGAAAAAGAATGGGTGACGTTTCTGATCGGGAGAGCAGTCTGAAGAAGGGTCCCGACCTGAGACATCACCCACCCTTTTTCTCCAGAGATGCTGCCTGACCCACTGAGTTATTTTGGGTCTATCTCCAGAGAAGCTTTGCTCCGTGTTTAATGTCTATCATTCTGGAAAGACATGGGTTAAGATTTCTAACTTCATATTTTACTGCCTGGTTTTAAAGATGAAAATAGCCTGGATTTAAAATCAAATCCAACCAAGTCTAAAATAGGAAAATTATCTGGTTTACTGATCGCAAGACGCTGGCACTGTCCACTAACTTAATTTTATGACTTTAGGAGGTGGAAAGAGAGGGGGACAAAGCCAGGCCCGAATCGAGGAAAAGCTGTCTACCAGAGGATGCAATTTCCCTTCAACTTTGAATCCAGGCCAGGATTTATGTCTAATCCCAAAACATCTCTAAAAAACATTATTCAGGACCAGTGTAAGTTTAAGTTGCAGGTCCAAATATAAGATTAACTAAGGGTTTCGGCCCGAAACGTTGCCTATTTCCTTCGCTCCATAGATGCTGCTGCACCCGCTGAGTTTCTCCAGCTTTTTTGTGTACCATAAGATTAACTAACTTCTCTTCATCATAATTAATCAGACTCATGGTGTAGGCGTCTAGTAGCTGGAGATATGAAAATATAGAACATCGCAAGAACTCTCATAACATTCTCCATGGGCAATCTGTTATATTATTTTAGTATTTAAGTATCCAGAAGAAAGATCCTGACCCAAAACGTCGACTGTGTAAGAAGGATCTGCAGATGCTGGTTTACACCGAAGATGGACACAAAAAACTGGAGTAACACAGCGGGTCAGGCGGCATCTCTGGAGAAAAGCAATAGCTTTCTAGTTGGAACCCTTCAGACTGTCTTCAAGTTGTTTGAAGAAGGGTTCTGACCCGAAACATCACCTATTCCTTTTCTCCACGCTGACCCGCTGCGTTACTCCAGTGTTTTGCGTCCAAAACGTTGACTGTCCATTCCCTCAATATCCCTTCTCCAAGCCTCACAATACCTATTTTTTCTCTCCTTTTTGTCTTCTTTTCCTCTCTGGCCTTTGTCCAACCATCTGACTATTAAACATCTTCCCTCACCTGTAGCCACCTATCACTTGTGTGGAAAGGAATCAGCCTGAAGAAGGGTCCCGACCCAGAAAGTCGCCCATCCTTTTTCTCCACGGATGTTGTCTGATCTTCTGAGTTACTCCAGCACTTTGTGTCTATTTTCCACCTATCACTTGCCTGGCTTTGTCCCACCCTCATCTCGCTTCTACTTTTCTCCACCCCCCCAACTACATCAGTCTGAAGAAGCTCTCGACCTAAAATGTCACCTATCCATTTTTCCAGAGATGCTGCCTGACCCGCTAAGTTACTCCAGCACCTTGTGGTTTTTGCTTAAGATTCCAGCAACTGCAATTGGCTGTTTCCAGATTTAGGTTTAGGTTTATCATTATCATATGAACTAGGGTTGTTTTGCATGCTATCCAATCAAATCTGATAATACTATACAGAAATACAATCAAGCAAAACTCAACTACGATAAATTGCAGATACTGGAATCTTAAGCACGAAGCACAAAGTGATGGAGTAACTCAGCGGCTCAGGCAGCACCTGGGTTTAGTTTTATGCTAGTTTTAGTTTATTGTCACGTGTACTGAGATACAGAGACATACAGGACGATCAGGTTTGTAGGGCAATTTGGTTACGATAAAAATTGTAAAATGTGTAAGATGCATGGGGATCGCTGGTCGGCGCGGACTCAGTGGGCCAAAGAGTCTGTTTCCGCGCTGTATTTCTAAACTAAACTAAACTCTGCAAAATGAACTGCAGTTAATCACCTAGGTCTGTGCTACAGTGAGAGGTTGAGCAGGCTGGGACACTATTCCCTGGTGGCAGGAGGATGAGAGGTGTATAAAATCATGAGAGGAATAGATCGGGTAGATGCACAGACTCACATGCCCGGAGTAGGGGGATCGAGAACCAGAGGGCATAGGTTTAAGGTGAAGACGGAAAGATTTTATAGGAGTCTGAGGGGTAACCTTTTCACACAAAGGCTGGTGGGTGTATGGAACAACCTGCTGGAGGAGGTAGCTGACGCTGGGACAATTGCGATGTTTAAGACCAATTCTCCTATTCATTTTCTCCAGAGATGCTACCTGACCCGCGGAATTACTCCAACATTTTGTATCAATCTATGGTATTAACCAGCATCTGCAGTTCCTTTCTTCAGTTCCTCCAGCAGGTTAGAGTCATACAGAGTGGAAACAGGCCCTTGCTCAACTTGCCCACACTGTCCAACATGTCCCAGCTGCACTAATCACATCTGCCTGCATATCCCTCTAAATCTCCCCTATCATGTACCTGTCTCATTTTTTCTTAAACGTTGCAATAGTCCCTGCCTCAACTATCTCCTCCGGCAGCCTGTTCTATAAGCCCACCACCCTTTGTGTGGGAAAGTTACCTCTCAGGTTCCTATTATAACTTTCCCCCCTCACCTTAAACCCATGACTTCTGCTTCTCAATTCTTCTCCTCGTGGCAAGAGACTGTGCGTCTACCCGATCTATTCATCTCAGTTTGTTTTTTTGCTCTATATAATTGCAAGTTTTTCTAGTTTTGTGAAATTTGTGGTTCAGCTGAGACTGACCGAGCTGCTTCAGAAGCTTCCACAGCAAACATCTGGTACCCATTCTCAACATCTGGCACTCATTCCCAACTCCATGGCTCAACATGCAACTGGGACTTGAGAGATGATCAATTGTGTTGTGTGTTTACGTCTGTGCAGTACTGGCCGGCATGTCTGTTGTGACTCTCTAATACTTGTCGTGTTGCCTGGAGACATTGCAAATGTCCCTGTACCGACAGACAGGCCAATTGCCATCTGATAAGTTAACACACTGGAGCAAATCCACAGCGTGCATATGAACAGTGTATGAATTATCGATACTGGGTGGCACAGCGGTAGAGGTGCAGCCTTACAGCGCCAGAGACCCGGGTTCGATCCAGACTGCGGGTTCTGTCTGTACAGAGTTTGCACGTTCTCCCTGTGACCTGCATGGGTTTTCTCTGGGTGCTCCAGTTTCCTCCCACACTCCAAAGACATGCAGATTTGTAGGTTAATAGGCTTGGTATAATTGTAAATTTTCCCTGTGTGTGTAGCATAGTGTTATCTGTCTGTTGACTGTCTTTCTGGTGACTGGATAGCACACAACAAAAAAGCTTTTCACTGTACCTCGGTACACGTGGCAACAAAACAAAATTATCAACTACACCTCTATAAGATCACCCCTCATCCTCCTGCGCTCCAAGGGTAAAGTCCTCGCCCGCCCAACCTCCCTATAGCTAAGGCCCTCGAGTCCTGGCAACATCCTCGTAAATCTTCTCTGCGCCCTTTCCAGCTTAACAGCATCATTCCTATAACAGGGTGACCAAAACTTCAGTCGTGGAAATATACTTAAAATCTTTTAAGCTTCCAGACCCTGTTCTCCCTGTGACCACATGGGTTTTCTCCAAATGCTGCAGTTTCCTCCCACACTCCAAAGGTTTATGGGCTAACTGGCTTTGATAAATTTGTAACCTGCCCCTCGTACGCAGGTCTAGTGTTAGTGCGCGGGGATTGCTGGTCGGCGTGGACTTGGTGGGCCGAAGGGCCTGTTTTCGCGCTGCATCTCTAAACTAAAACTAAACATCTTTCCTACAACAAGGTAACCAATACTTTAGCCGTGGAAATGTACTTAAAAACGTTCCCGCTTCCAGACCCAGCCTCTGCCTCTCTTTGCCCCTGCGTATGGATGTCTATCGCTGTTGATCTTTCTAATTCTTCCTTGAAATAAAGTAGCTGAAAAACACTTCCCAGGATCCAGCCATGTTGCTTTCCCACATCTGGTGCAAAGCTCAGGAACTGGCCTCCACCACCTCCCACCTGCAACAATATCCCAAATTCTGAATTGCCCCCACAGGGGCTATTGTGGAGAGGCCGCACCGTTGAATTCCCGGCTTTCTCTAACGTTCTGGCTGGCTGTGGCTGTCTCTGGATATTAACATGTCCATCTCTTGCCCGAAATATAAAATGCACTGCGCTTGTTTTTAATTGAAAGTGTAAGCCAATAGGTGAGGCTCTGGCTGGTAAAATCACAAAATAAATGAGTCTCAGAGGCTGCCAAATATGAGGTCACCTCGCTTCTCGATCCAGTTCCATGGGTTCCGTCCAAAGATTGTGAAAATCGAAGGGAAAAGAGGAACATGCTGCCAAGATTTAAACCTCTTTAGTATAATACATACACACAATGTCATTCATTGAGTACAGCCAGGAGGTTCTTCTGATGTGCTGCTTTTCGGTTATTGCACACAGTGGCGCAGCGGTAGAGTCGCTGCCTTACAGCACCAGAGACACGGGTTCGATCCAGACTACGGATGCTGTCTGTACAGAGTTTGTGCGTTTTCCCTGTGACCAAGTGGGTGTTTTTTTAACGGGTGCTCCGGTTTCCCCCCATACTCCAAAGACGCACAGGTTTATAGGTTAATTGCCTTCGGTAAAATTGTAAATTGTCCCCAGTGTGCAGAATAGTGTTAGTATGCAGGGTGATCACTGGTCGGAGCACATTTCCTCCCACATTCCAAAGACTTGCAGGTTTGTAGGTTAACTGACTTGGGTAAAATTATAAATTGCCCTAATGTATAGGATAGTGCCAGTGTATGGGGTGATTCACTGGTCGGCACGGACCTGGTGGGCCAAAGGGCCTGCTCCCGCGATCTAACGCTAAAGCCTAAAGTCAATCTTGTACACTTCAATAAGGTCACTCCTCAGCCTCCCACACTCCAAAGAAAAAAGTCCCAGCCTATCCACCCTCTCCGCATAACTCAAGTCCGCAAGTCCGGGTAACGTGGACTTTGACAAATTGTGGCAAACAGCGGAGGGAGTTGGAAATGGAAATATTGAACCCTGCACTCTGTTTGCGATGCTGGAATCTGGGAGGAGGGGTGGTGTTGGTGATGAGAATATGGGGAAAATTAAAAAATGGGATTCATGTAAAATTAATGTTATTGGATGGTTGGTGGTTGGCATGGATTGTGGTATCTCTTCGGGACTCCATGTCCCCTGAAGTCTAGAGTGTCTGAGAGATAGATGTGATTGATTCATGCATTGAAAGAGATAGCATGGCTGCTGTTTCTTGCATTGCATTTACAGTTCACTCCTCTACTTCCATTTTGCATCCTTTTCACCTCCAGCCTCTATGAGTTACTCCATCCATTTTCCAATCAACATCCCCCCACTACTCACACCTGTATCCACCTATCACGAATATCACTTGCTGGGCTTTGTCCTGTCCCTACCTCACTTCCAGCCCTTTACCCCCCTACCACTAGCAGTCTAAAGAAATGTCCTGACCCAAAACGTTGCCTATCCATGTTCTCCATCGATGCTGCTGAGTTATTCCAACACTTGTGCCGATTTAGGGAAAACCAGCATCTGCAGTTCCTAGTGTCTAGGTAATGGAGTTGGTGTGGTTTCTTGGCTATAATGTTGGTGGGGTTGGACAAATTGTTGGGGATATTTATATGATGATTACAGAGCTGTTATGTTCATAAATAATAGGAGCAGAATTAGACCATTTGGCTCATCAAGAATACTCTGCCATTCAATCATGGCTGGTCCGTTCTCCTGCCTTCTCCCTGTAACCCCTGACATCCGTACTAATCAAGAACCTATCATTCTCCACCTTACAAATATCCATTGGCTTGGCCTCCACAGCCACCCATGGCTATGAATTCCACAGATTGATCACCCTCTGACTAAAGAAATTCCTGCTCATCTCCGTAAGCTCCAAACCCCTTGAACACCCTCCTCAACCCCTCGTTCCATCTCCCTCCCTACTTTCACTTTGAAAAACTATTTGGCACTCCTTGAAAAACTACTCCTTTGCCTAGGTCAACAAGTTCTTGGCTTTTCCTGATGTGGTTCCATTTCAAATTCCATTCGACAATGCTCCTGTGAGATGCTTTGTGAATGATTCACAATGTTAAAAGCACAAAATAAACACTGCATTTGTAAACAGCTCCACGTTCCCTGCTTCTTAAGTTGCTATGTAGCATCTCCAACAAGAGCACAAACATAACAGGGGCAATGAAACTCTCCCCAGCTAATCCTATCTGGAAGCATTAATCATGCTGTTTCCAGCCAGAGTTTTGACCACAATCAACTCAGAACCGAGTGGACTTGCTCTGCAAGTCAGCTCAAAGAATGATGGACTATATGTTTCTGTTGGCTGTTTACTGTGCAAGGGGCTTTTTCCCACTGTTAGTGAGGAAATAAATCTATTGAAGGCAACTCAGTGCATCCAGATGAACATGAAAAAACCGAGACAGGAACTCCGAGAACCTGAATTCCTGGCGGCACAGTGTCGCAACGCTAGAGTTGCTGCCTTACAGCGCCAGAGACACGGATACGATCCTCCATTTCTATGTAACATGAAAATATAAAAAAAGCTGGATGTACAAGTTATGACAGTGAAATTATTCTGTTGCACAATCACCGATCACCGGTACACTGGTTATGTCCAACACACTGGAGACAATATTCAGAAGCCAATTAACCTACACACCTGCACGTCTATAAAATGTGGGAGGAAACCGGAGCATCCAGGGAAAACCCATGTGGGGCGGCACAGTGGCACAGCGGTAGAGTTGCTGCATTGCAGCACCAGACACCCAGGTTCGATCCTGACCACGGGTGCGATGTTTGTACGTTCTCCCCGTGACCTGCGTGGGTTTTCTCCGGGTGCGCCGGTTTCCTCCCACACTCCAAAGACGTGCAAGTTTGTTAGTTAATGGGCTTCGGTAAAATTGTAAATTATCCCAAGTGTGTGTAGGATGGTGTTAGTGTTCAGGGATCGCCGGTCGGTGCAGACTCGATGCGCCAAAGAGCCTGTTTCTGCACTGTACCTCTAAACGAACCGAAACAGGGATAGCAGGCAAACTCTGTACAGTTGTTTAATATAAGCCATTTGTTAATGGGAAATCATACCATCCATTGACTGCCAGACACACTGCAAATATGGCAACAATACTATTATTGAGCGATTATCTTATGACATCTCCCCGAGGCAAATGCGCTTAAATATACTTAATCTTACTCCAAATCAACTTCCAACAGGATTAATTCTTACTTATCTACAGTCTGGAATTGACTTTAGTAATTTGCAAAGTATTTGGAAAGCTATAGGCAGAATGTTACTCGTGAATGTGGAGTTCTTTTTTCACCTCTCTGGGGTTTGGGCATTGGAGGCCAGATGAGCATTGGTTTTAACTGCAGATATTCCCGATGTGCTTCTGGGCAGAGAGTTCCAGAGCGAGGTTTAGGAGATAACTCCACACCGAGAGGTTGGTTGCAATTTCTAACTTGAATGTGGCACTTCAGGCAGGACCAATTACTAATTAGGGTGGCACAGTGGGATAGTTTCACATCTTCCGAAAACCTTCTAAAATCTTTGCATTCCTTTCACATTGCAACTCCACTGTTCAGCTGCTTGGTCCCTAGGCCCCGAGTTCCCCACTCCCTCCTCCCCCCCCATCACCGCCTCTCCAATAAACTGCTCCTTAAAGCCTATCAGCCATGGTCGAATAGCTGATTGGACTCAATGGGCAGTAGCCTAATTCTATTCCGATGTCTTATGATCTTATATAATTTACATACAATTTACAGCCTCCCCTTCTCTTTTGTCTCTTGCGCAATACAGTGGCGCAGCGGTAAAGTTGCTGCCTTCCAGCCACCTGAGACCGGGATTTGATCCTGACTATGGGTGTTGTATGTATGTAGTTTGTACGTTCTTCTCGTGACACTGTGTTTTCTCCGGGTGCTCCGGTTACCTCCCACGTTCCAAAGACGTGCAGGCTTGTAGGTTAATTGGCCTCTGTAAATTGCCCTTAAAATGCATAACTGGCATTACATAGAATTAGTGTATAGATGATCATTGGTCAATTGTCCCCAGTGTGTAGGATAGAACAAGTGTATGGGGGAATCACAGTTCAGGGCGGACTCTGGACCGATGTGCCTGTTTCCACGCTGAATCTCTAAATGAAACAAATCTAATTATTATTATATTTAATTTTAAGCTATATTTAAGAGGGAGTTAGATGTGGCTAATTCTAAAGATAGACACAAAATGCTGGAGTAACTCAGCAGGTCAGGCAGCATCTTTGGAGTAAAAGGATAGGTGACATTTCGGGTTGGGACCTTTCTTCAAACCCACGCTCTACATCATGGCAAACCTGGAATTCGTGGAGGTGGGGTGGAGGAGTACAAAGGTAACGTCTCTATTGAGGACAGACCGTTCTGCATTGGAAAGGGGGAGATTAGGGAGGATGGTGAAGACTGATGGATATTTGTTAACAAAAGGATTTGAGGGAAATTTCCACTTCAACTACGATCTGCACGACCTTCCCAAATGAAAGAGCGAGCTTTAGAGAATGCATGTCTCTTCCTGTACTTTTTTTGTTCTCAACGTTGACAAATCAGGATTCTGTTGCGTCACAGCCTGGTTCAGCAACTCAAATGCTCAGGAATTACGGCGACTACAGAGAGTGGTAGACACTGCTCGGTCCATCACAGGTACCCCACCATCGAAGGGATCCATGGAAAGCACTGTTTCAAAAAGGCAGCCAATATCACAATATCATCAACGACGCACACCACTATGACCATGCTCTCATTTCACTCCTACCATTGGAAAGAAGAAAACTGTGACCTCGAAGATTCAAGACTAGCTTTCCAACAACTATCAGGCTCTTGAACACTACACATTAACCTCAAGTATGAACTAATATGAACTGTCTTTGGTTGCACTAAAGACAAGGTTTTTTTTCGCGCAAGAATTGTGGTTATTAATTTAGTTTAGTTTAGAGGTACAGCATGGAAACAAGCCGTTCGGCCCATCAAGCCCATGCTGTTCATCGATCAATGGTTCACAGGAGTTCTATGCAATGCTACTTTCTCATCCACTCCGTACACACTGGAGCCAATTAACCTGCAGACCCGCACGACCTTGCAATGTGAGAGGAAACCAGAGCACCTGGGGAAAACACATGCTGCGACAAGGGGAACGTGCAAACTCTGTACAGACAGCACCTGTAGTCAGGATCAAACCCGGGTCTCTGGCGCTGTAAGGCAGTGCACCGCTGTGCCACCTCATACATCAGGTGTTGATTATAGAACTCAGGGGTTGATTATTCAATGCATGTTCCATTGATTTAGCTATTTTGCATTCCACTAATAATTTTTTGAATCTTGTTGAAGAGATATTTGGTGAAGTACCGCCCTAAACATTCAGGCAATATTTCTTTTATTATATAACAATTATAATCTAGAAAAACAGGAAATGATTTCACCCATTTTTGGCAGTCCCACACATGGCTATTCCTTAGAGGTCAAACATTAGTCTTCCGCCCTCTGGTGATGTCAAGTAGCTGGCAAATTTGAAAACAAATCCTTCAAACATCACACCCTCTTTGGTTAATTGCATTTGGCCTCTTGGCCAAAAGATATAGAGTCATAGAGTCATACAGCGTGGAAACTTGCCCACGCCGAATCAACGAGTCCCATCTCCACGAGTCCCACCTGCCTATGTTTTGCCCATATACCCCTAAACTTATCCTATCCATGTACATGTCTACATGTTTCTTAAATGTTGTGATAGTACCTGCCTCAACTACCTCCTCCGGCAGCTCGTTCCATATACTAATGCCCCTGTCCCACTTAGGAAACCTGAACGGAAACCTCTGGAGACTTTTTGCCCCACCCAAGGTTTCCATTCAGTTCCCGGAGGTTCCTGGCGGTTTTTGTCAGTCTCCCTACCTGCTTCCACTACCTGCAACCTCCGGGAACCGCACGGAAACCTTGGGTGGGGCGCAAAGTCTCCAGAGGTTTCCGTTCAGGTTTCCTAAGTGGGACAGGGGCATTACTGTGCTTTCTGTAAAAAATGTTGCCCCTCAGGTTCCTATTAATTTTTTCACCCCCTCACCTTAAACCTACAATAAACTGAATCCAAAGGTACATGGAGAAGAAAGGTTTGGGCCAAATGTAGGCAGATGGGCTTAGCTTGGATGGGGCATATTGGCCAGTATGGATGAGCTGGGATGAAGGGCCAGTTTTGTGCTATATGACTATGCAATTGATAAGATGGATGGGTTAATGAAATCATAAGGGGCAGAGATAAGGTGAATGGTCACATAGAGGGTACAGGTTTAAGGTGAGAGGGGAAAGATTTAAAGGGGATCTGTCAGCCGATGTTTTTCACACAGAGAGTGGTGAGTGGAACGACCTGCCAGAGGAAGTGATTGAGTTAGTTACGAGAACTTTAAAAAACATTTGGACGGGATACATAGATAAATAGAAAATAGGTGCAGGAGTAGGCCATTCGGCCCTTCGAGCCAGCACCGCCATTCAATGTGATCATGGCTAATCATCCACAATCAGTACCCCGTTCCTGCCTTCTCCCCATATTCCTTGATTCCGCTAGCCCTAAGATCTAACTCTTTTGAATGCATCCAGTGAATCGACCTCCTCTGCCTTCTGAGGCAGAGAATTCCACAAATCACAACTCTCTGGGTGAAAACGTTTTTTCCTCATCTCAATTCTAAATGGCCTACCCCTTATTCTTAAACTGTGGCACCTGGTTCTGGACTCCTCCAACATCAGGAACATGTTTCCTGCATCTAGCGTGTCCAATCCTTTAATAATTTTATATTTTTCTATAAGATCTCCTCTTATCCTAAATTCCAGTGAATACAAGCCCAGTCCTTCCATTCTTTCATCATATGACAGTCCCGCCATCCGGGGAATTAACGTTGTGAACCTACTCTGCACTCCCTCAATAGCAAGTATGTCCTTCCTCAAATTAGGAGACCAAAACTGCACACAATACCCCAGGTGTGGTCTCACCAAGGTCCTGTACAACAGCAGTAGGATCTCCTTGCTCCTAAACTCAAATCCTCTCGCAATGAAGCCCAACATGCCATTCGCTTTCTTCACTGCCTGCTGTGTCATGCTTACTTTCAGTGACTGGTGTACAAGGACACCTAGGTCTCGTTGCACCTCCCCTTTTCCTAATCTGACACTATTCAGATAATAATATGCCTTCCTGCTCTTGCCACCAAAGTGGATAACCTCACATTTATCCACATTATACTGCATCTGCCTTGCATCTGCCCACTCACCCAACCTATCCCAGTCACCCTGCAGTCTCATAGCATCCTCTTCACAGTTCACACTGCCACACAGCTTTGTGTCATCAGCAAATATGCTAATGTTACTTTTAATTCCTTCATCCATGGATAGGAAAGATTCAGAGGGAGACACAAGGAATTGTAAGAAGGGTCATGACCTGAAACGTCACCTTTCCATGTCCTCTAATGATGCTGCTTGACCCACAGATTTACTGCAACACTTATTGTCTTTTCTTGTGAACCAGCATCTACAGTTCCTTGTATTTCCTGGTAATGTAATCCTTAATGTTCTTCTACACTAAATTCAAAGGGATATGAACCAAATGTAGATAAACAAGACTAGATCAGGAAGAAACCTTGGTGGTATGGACTAGTGGACTGAAGGCCTTATTTACATTAATCTCATTTTTTTAAAATTCTCCATAATTAGAGTTTAGAGCGATACAGTGTGGAAACAGAAACTTTGACCCACCGAGTCCACGCCGACCATGGATCATCCGTTTACTAGTTCGATGTTATCCCACTTGCATCTATGAATCCCGACGCTCTGAATTATCTCTGAATCCCTGCACACGAGGGGCAATTTACAGACCCACATGCCTTTGAAGTGTGGGAGGAAACCGGATCACCCGGTGAAAACCCACATGGTCGCAGGGAGAACATACAAACTCTGCACAGATGGCACTGGAGGTCGGGATCAAATCCGGTTCTCTGGTGCTGTGAGGCAGCAGCCCTACCAGCTGCACCACTGTGGCCCCACTTTATCCCCAGATTCTCCCGCTCAACTGCACTTTAGGGACAATCTACAGAAGTGTGAATGACTGAATGCGATATCCTAGACGCACAAGCTCAGCCGAGAAGGTTTACCAGATGAATTATATGCACAAAGTTCTCCAGTGGAGATCTTCTGAATGTGGTTTGTATCAAGTACATCTCAGTGGGAGTTCCCTCTTGCTGCTTAAGTTAAAGAGCTGCAATGATCAAGCCCTATATTATAAATTTAAGCACATAATCTACACTGACGCTTCAGTGCAGTATCGAGAGACCGCTGAATTTTTGAATTTGAATGAGATGTTGAATTTACTCAGGACTTGTCTACTCCAATAAACTCCTGCCCGACCTCCCTTCTTCTGCCTGAGTTTATCTGAAGCCTGAGGTTGATGCCTGAATCCAGCATCTGCAGTTACTTGTTTCAATGTTCCAAATGTTCACCTTTGTTTTCAAATCCCTGTATACATAACCTCATTCGGCAATCAAATGGAATTCCTGCACCTCCAATTCCTGTCTATTGATTATTCCTGAATTGAAATGCTAACAATTCCCGGAATTCCCTCCCTAAACGTTGCCAACTCTCTTTGCCTCCGCTCTAAGATTTTCACAGAACATAGAACAGTACAACACAAAAACAGACCCTTCGGTCCACAATGTCAGTGCTCAACATGATGCCAAGTCCAACTCTTATCTGCCTGCATATAATCCATATCCCTCCATTCCTTACATTGCCATGTGCCTATCCAAAGTCTCTTAAATATCCCCTATCATATCTGCCTCCACCACCACCCCCAGCAGCACTTACCTCCCCCGCACATATCCTTTGAACTTTTCCCCTCACTTTAAAGTGCCCTCTAGTATTTGGTTTTTCTATCTTGGGTAAAAGGTTCTGACTGTCTACCCCCATCAATGCCTCTCAGGATTTTACATACTTCTAGCAGATATCCCTGCAACCACCAATGTTCCAGAGAACACAATTCATGTTTGTCAACCTCTCACTGTAGCTAATACCCACCAATCCATAAGACATAGGAGCAGAATTAGGCCATTTGGCCCATTCACATCTTATCCGCTATTCAATCATGGCCCATCTATTTTTCCCTCTCAACCCCATTCTCCTGCCTTCTCCCCATAACTTATGACATCCTTACTAATCAATAATTACCTATCAATCTTCACTTTAAAACTACCCAATGACATGGCCTCCACAGATTCATCACCCTCTGGATAAAGACATTTGTCCTCTTCACCATTTTAAAGATGCGTCCTTTTATTAAGTTTAGTTTAGTTTATTGTCACGTGCACCGAGGTACAGTGAAAGTCTTTTGTTGCGTGCTAACCAGTCAGCGGAAATACAATACATGATTGCAATCGAGCCGTCCACAGTGTACAGACACATGATGAAGACAATAATGTGAATGACATTTAGTGCAAGATAAAGTCGAGTAAAGTCCAATCAAATGAGGTCTCCAATGAGGTAGATAGTAGCTCAGGACCATTCTCTAGTTGTTGGTAGAATGGTTACGTTGCCTGATAACAGCTGGGAAGAAACTGGCCCTGAATCTGGAAGTGTGCGTTTTCACACTTCTATACATCTTGCCTAATCGGAGAGGGGAGAAGAGGGAGTGACTGGGGTGCGACTCATCCTTGCTTATGCTGGTGGCCTTGCTGATGCAGCGTGAGGAATAAATGAAGTATTAGGTTGTGCCCTCTGGCACTACTCTCTGTCACTACTGGAAACAGGTATGATTCTGGTAACCCTCCCCTTTGGCTAAGCCTGTGTTTACCTCCCATAACATCGCCATGTGGTTTAGTAATTAAATATTGCTCCTTGGGCCATTTTGTTATGTTAATAACACACCATGTCCCCCTGGTGATGCTGTTCTTTTGATTGTTCTAGTTGACCTGAACGTTCCTGGCAATAGAGCTGGTTGCTCATTAAAGATAACTTCGAAGGCACAAGTCCACATAATGCGTCCTGTTGCTATGGAACCCACTTTGCCATAGAAACAGCAACTGGTCTAGCGAATGGAGATTCCATGCGTTAAAGGGCGACACTGGAGCATGGGACATTTAAAGAGAGAGAACAGCTGGCAGCAGAGTGGTAGAGACTATGCCAGAGGATGATTAGCACTAAGATTGCTTTAGTGTAATGGCTTCTCCCACTTTAGTTGTAGTTTAGTTTAGTTTAGTTTAGTTTAGAGATACAGCACTGAAACAGGCCCTTCGGCGCACCAAGTCTGCACCGGCCAGTGATCAATATTCTACAGACACTCGGGACAATTTACAACTTACCAAAGCCAATTAACCTACAGATCTGTATGACTTTGGAGGATGAGAGGAAACCGGAGCATCCGGAGAAAAATCTTGCGTGATCACGTGGGTTTTTTCCACGTGCTACGATTTCCATACATCCCAAAGACGTGCCGGTTTGTAGGTTAATTGGCTGCTGTACATTCTGTACGGCTGAAGAAGGGTCTCGACCCGAAACGTCGCCCATTCCTCTCCAGAGACGCTGCCTCACCCGCTGAGTTACTCCAGCATTTTTTTTTGTCTACCTTTGGCTTCTGTTCAATGCCCCTTGTGCGTAGGGAGTGGATGAGAAAGTGGGATAATATAGAACTAGTGTGTGAATAGGTGGTAGATGGTGGGTGTGAACTCGATGGGCCGAAGGGCCTGCTTCCATGCTATATCTCTAAACAAAGTCCGCAATGGGGTACAGGTGAATCGGCTTTGTACTCTAGCTTTGTAAATTGCCCCTAATGTGTAGGGAGTGGATGAGAAAGTTGGACTAGAAGTGGAAACTAAACTAAGATACTCCGTGACACAATCAGTTACTACAGCACTCTGTGTTTTACCAGAGGTACATAGTTACGGAAGTAACACAAGATTATTACTGGTTACTATAAAGTTTTCGTTCTGTCTCGATCGCAATGGAGTTAATGATTCATTCTAAAGAAGCCAATGGGAAAAAACTTTCATTAATTATTTACAAACATTACCAATGTGGGCCGATGTGGACCTTAGTATAGTTTCCAGTTCTAGTCCCACTTTCCCATCCACTCCCTACACATTACCTGCCCAGGCAGCAAAACCTTTCCCACTGTCGCTTTCGCCATTCCTTACTTTACTCCGGCACCTCTAACCTGGGTCATAGAAACATAGAAACATAGAAATTAGGTGCAGGAGTAGGCCATTCGGCCCTTCGAGCCTGCACCGCCATTCAATATGATCATGGCTGATCATCCAACTCAGTATCCCGTACCTGCCTTCTCTCCATACCCCCTGATCCCTTTAGCCACAAGGGCCACATCCAACTCCCTCTTAAATATAGCCAATGAACTGGCCTCAACTACCCTCTGTGGCAGAGAGTTCCAGAGATTCACCACTCTCTGCGTCAAACAATCTGTTCACCCCAAAACACCTCTCAGTAAGAGTGAAAGCACACAAAGTGCTGGAGTAACTCAGCGGCTCACGCAGCATCATCGGAGAACATGGTAGGCGACATTTCGGGTCGGGACCCACCTTCAACTTGTTTAGTGCCCAGTCTTTTAGCATGAATGCTGTAAAGAAACTGCCACAGATGTGCAAGACATTGGCGAGGCCACATCTGAGATAGACACAAAATGCTGGAGTAACTCAGTGGGTCAGGTGTCATCTCTGGAAAAATGGATAGGTAACGTTTTGGGTCGGAACACTTCTTCAGACTGGAGTACTCTGTTCAGTTTTGGTCACCGTTATAGGAAAGATGTTTTTAAGCCGAAAAGGGTGCAGAGATTTACGAGGATGTTGCCAGGACTTGAAGGCCTGAACTATAGTCAGGTTGAGCAGGCTAGGACTTTATTCCTTGGAGTGTAGGAGAATGTGGAGTAATGAGGGCGTCATGATCCATCTCCAACCTGAAGAAGTGTCCCGGCCCGAAACATCATCTTCAGTTTAGTTTATTATTGTCACCTGTACCGAGGTACAGTGAAAAGCGTTTTGTTGCGTGCTAACTAGTCAGCGGAAAGACTATACATGATTATCAACAAGCCAGCCGGAGTATACAGATACATAATAAAAGGAATAACATTTAGTGCAAGATAAAGTCCGGTCAAGTCTTATTAAAGATAGTCTGAACGTCTTTGATGAGGTAGATAGTAGATCAGGATCACTCTCTAGTCGGTGAGAGGGCTATTCAGTTGCCTGATAAGAGCTGGGAAGAATCTGTCCCTAAATCTGGAGGTGAGCGTTTTCACACTTCCATACCTCTTGCCTGATGGGAGAGGGGAGATGAGGGATGACCAGGATATGACTGGTCCTGGCTGGAGGTCTTGCCGAAGTGTAGATAGAGCCAACGGAAGAGAGGTTGGTTGATGTGATGGTCTGGGCTACGTCCACAACTCTGTGCAATTTCTTGAGGTCATGGGCCAAGCTGTTCACAAACCAGGCTGTGATGACTTTAAACACTGCCTATCCATGTTCTCCACAGATGCTGCCTGATGTGCTGAGTTACTCCACTTTAATGTGTATTAACCAGCATCCACAGTTCCTTGTTTCTCAGAAAGGGTGAACTTAGGATATTTGCTCCGAGACAACCTCAGGGCATGGTGTGTGAAATCAAACACAGCCTATCTTTATGCTGCAACTTGCAACTTCTCAAACTTGAGAACCCAGTTTGTTCCAAACCAGCAAACCATGTCCTTCCATCCCATAAAAACAAGTATAAAAACAGGGCTGTGATGCTGAGGTTTTACAAGGTCAGACCGCATTTGGGGTATTGTGAGCCGTTTTGGGCCCCATATCTGAAGAGGGATGTGCTGGCGTTGGAGAGGGTCCAGAGGAAGTTTATGAGAATGATCCCAGGGTGATTGGGTTACTATATGATGAGCGTTTGACGACTCTGGGTCTGGACTTGTTGGAGTTTAGAAAGACCAGATGGGACCTTATTGAAACCTACCCAATTCGTGAAAGGCCTGGATAGAGTGGATGTGGAGAAGATGTTTCCACTAGTGGGAGAGTCTAGAACCAGAAGGCACACCCTCAGAATACAAGGATGTATCTTTAAAAAGGAGATGAGGAGGAATTGATTTTGGCAGCGGGTGGTGAATCTGTGGAATTCATTGCCACAGACAGCTGTGGAGGTCAAGTCATTGGGTAGAGATTTCAAGGAGAGATTCACAGGTTCTGGATTGGTAAGGGTGGCAAAGGTTAAGGGGGAGAAGGCACGAAAATGGGGTTGAGATGGAAAGAGATTCTATGGGCCAAATGGCCTCAATCTGCACCTGTGACCTATGAACTTATACCTGACCCTCACCTTAACCCATCCCCTGCAGGCAGCAGCACTTGTTTGGTCAATGACAAGAGGAGGTGATTAGTAGAAGAGTGAGGGGCCATTTTTACTGCAAACCGCTGTGTTTGGAAAGCAGGGCCTCAGAGCCCTCTGTGATGCTACATTTTCCTTGATCTGCATCCCCTTTGATGTCTCATTCTCACACCTTTCACCTCTTTATCTCTGTGTCTCCCTCTTCCCTGACTCAGTCTGCAGAAGGGTCTCAACCCAAAACATCACCTATTCCTTCTATCCAGAGATGCTGCCTGTTCCGCTGAGTTACTCCAGCATTTTCTGTCTATCTTCAGTTTAAACCAGCATCTGCAGATCTTTACTACACATTTCATCTGCTCCGCTGCAAAATCTCCTCAAGGTATGCTTACGTTGAAGAAGTTCTCCTCCTCTCTCGCTTCTCCCCCTCTGTGATTCTACATCTTCCTTGACCTTCATCCCCTTTGATGTGTTGTTCTCACGCCTTACACTTCCTTATCTCTGTGTCACCCTCTCCCCTGCCTCTCCATCTGACGGAAGGTCTCGACCAGAAATGTCACCCATTCCTTCTATGCAGAGATGCTGCCTGTTCCGTTGAGTTACTCCATCATTTTGCGTCTATCTGCAGGGAAAACCTGTTGAGATGAAAGAAACAGCATGGAAACAGGCCCTTCGGCCCACCAAGTCCAGGCCAACCTTTGATTCACCCTCTCACACGTGTAGGCTTCCCTCGGTCATGACTGACCATGCGTGATGCGTCCAAGTTTGCAGGTGATGTGTGGTCGGATGCAAGCCTGGGCGATGTCATATGGAGGACAGGCTGCTGCCCATGCAACATGTCCCTCCTCTCCACGTCGCTGATCGATCCAAAGGAACAGCAGGGCCGTTACAGTTTGGCACCAGCGCCGTCGCAGGAGCTGCCAGAGCGAGGTTGTAGACAACGATGAACTACCTTAGGGGCTCCGACTCTGGATTTTCTTGAGGTTTACTCCAGGAGCCTTTTCCATGACTGGATATGGCCACAAGGCAGTGGAGGTTTTAAATCAGAGTTTTCCCTCTCCTAGACGGACAGGCTGACGAGCCCCATCTGCCCTCTCACACTAGTCTATGTTATCCCACTTTCTCGTCCACTACAGAATAGGGGCAATTAACCTGCAAACCTACAAAAAGACATATAGTGCTGGACTCTCACTTTGTGTCTTATTTTGTAAACCAGTATCTGAAGTTCCTTTGCTTTTTCCAACCTGCAAACCTACAGGCCTTCAGAATATGGGAAGAAACCAGAGGAAACCCACGCGGTCACAGGGAGAACGGACAGATACAAATGGACAACACCTGAGGTCTGGATCGAACGAGGGTCTCTGGCGCTGTGAAGCAGCGGCTCCACCAGCTGTGCAGAAACTTTAATAGAAAATTGCAACAGAGAAACTGTAAATCTCTAACAAGGAGGGATGTGGAGGCTCTGTCACTATGAATATTCAACACAGAGACTGACAGATTTTGGAATATTAATTGAACACAGAATATGGAGCTCATGCAAGAAAGTGGTGCAAAAAAGTGGACACTTATTGGATGGTGGAACCAATGCAAGGAGTGAAGGGCTTACTCCTGTTTCTACTACAGGTCTGCCACCAATTTTCCAGCACCCTTGGGTCCAGAGTCTTTCTGGATTGTGTTCAAGAAGGAACTGCAGATGCTGGAAAATCGAAGGTACACAAAAATGCTGGAGAAACTCAGCGAGTGAAGCAGCGTCTATGGAGAGAAGGAAATAGGCAACGTTTCGGGCCGAAACCCTTCTTCAGACTGATAGGGGGTGGCGGGGAGAAGGAAGGAAAAAGGAGGAGGAGGAGCCCGAGGGCTGTGGGATGTGAGGTGATAGCCCGAGGGCTGAGGAAGGGGAGGAGACAGCAAGGGCTAACAAAATTGGGAGAATTCAATGTTCATGCCCGCAGGATGCAGGCTCCCCAAGCGGAATATGAGGTGCTGTACCTCCAATTTCCGGTGTTGCTCACTCTGGCCATGGAGGAGACCCAGGACAGAGAGGTCGGACGGGAATGGGAGGGGGAGTTGAAGTGCTGAGCCACCGGGAGGTCAGGTAGGTTTTTGCGGACCGAGCAGAGGTGTTCGGCGAAACGATCGCCCAACCTCCGCTTAGTCTCACCGATGTAGATCAGCTGACATTTAGAGCAGCGGATGCAGTAGATGAGGTTGGAGGAGATACAGGTGAACCTCTGTCGCACCCGGAATGACTGCTTGGGGTCGAAGGGTTGGAGGTAAAGAGACAGATGTTGCATTTCTTGCGGTTGCAACGGAAAGTGCCCGGGGAGGGGGTGGTACGGGAGGGAAGGGAAGAATTGACAAGGGAGTTGCGGAGGGAGCGGTCTTTGCGGAAGGCAGACATGGGGGGAGATGGGAAGATGTGGCGAGTGGTGGGGTCACGTTGGAGGTGGCAAAACTGATGGAGGATTACTTGTTGTATGTGACGGCTGGTGGGGTGAAAGGTGAGGACTAGGGAGACTCTGCCCTTGTTGCGAGTGCGGGGATGGGGAGAGAGAGCAGTGTTGAGGGGTATGGAAGAGACCCTGGTGCGAGCCTCATCTATGGTGGAGGAGGGGAACCCCCGTTCCCTGAAGAATGAGGACATTTCAGATGCCCTGGTGTGGAACGCCTCATCCTGGGAGCAGATGCGGCGTAGACGGAGGAATTGGGAGTAGGGGATGGAGTCCCTACAGGAAGCAGGGTGGGAAGAAGTGTAGTCCAGATAGCCATGGGAGTCAGTGGTTTTATAGTGGATGTTGGCCAGAAGTCTATCACCTGCGATGGAGAAAGTGAGGTCAAGGAATGGTAGGGAAGTGTCGGAAATAGTCCAGGTGTATTTGAGTGCCGGATGGAAGTTGGTGGTGAAGTGGATGAATTCAGTCAGTTGTGTGTGGGTGCAGGAGGTGGCACCAAAGCAGTCGTCGATGTAATGGAGGTAGAGGTCGGGGATGGGGCCCTGGTAGGTATTGAACAAGGATTGTTCGACGTACCTGACAAAGAGGCAGGCATAGCTGGGGCCCATGTGTGTGCTGGATTTCTGGATTATCCGTTTTGCCTGACAAACGGAGATCACAGGGTCTCACAGAAGTCGGCTATGAGAACGGATCTGCCAGGCCGGAGATCCAGAGACCTGGCCGCATGGGAGGAAATTCGACCTATTGATCGAGATCGGCTGCTTCACCCAGCCGAGGCACCACATTTTCAGGGGGACTTCAGGGGAGAGATTTTGTCCTGGTTAAAGGGGGAGCAGCCACCAGTTGCTGGAACATCAGTGGTTTATGGATTGTATGGCCTTAAGGGCCTGTCCCACGAGCATGCGACTCCATGTGGCAAGCACGACCTAATGTGGAACCAATGCAACCGTACGGTCTCGCGGGGCCGGTCACACTTCGATCGCCGGAGCCGTATGGAGTTGTGCGGAGCTGGTCCCGATATCGCGCGGGGCTCCGAAAAACTGACCGTGTTCAAAAATTCCGCACGGCAACGGCCTGCCGGCCCGCAGCCGCATCAACGCTGTACGCACCGCCTCGACGGGCATACACAGCGTCTTGACGCCGTACGCACCGTCTTGACGCCGTACGTCACACGTGAACTTCCCGCGGATTTCGCTTGAACTTCATGTCACTCACTCGACCTCCGCGCGGCCCCCGCTTGTGGTTTGATCGCGTTTGCCGCATGGAGTCGCATACTCGTGGAACAGGCCCGTTAAGGATAAATACAGGAAAAGACCAAAAGAGTTCAATGGAGAGAGCCAGTGGTTGGCACGGTGGCTAAACAGTAGAGTTGCTGCCATACAGCTCTAGAGTCCCAGTTTGATCCTGAGGATGGGTGCTATCTGTACGCAGTTTGCACGTTCTCCTTGGGACCCGTGGGGGTTTTCTCGGATGCTTTGGTTTCCTCACCCATTACAATGATGTACAGGTTTGTAGGTTTATTGGCTTCTGTAAATTGTTCCTAGTGTGCAGGATAGAACTAGTGTACAGTGAGTGTTGGTCGGCACGGCATTGATGGGCCGAAGGGCTTGTTTCCACGTTGTTTCTCTAAAACAAAATCAAAGATGGAACTGGATTGTTCTACCAACGGGCTAGCACAGCCACAAGGGACCGAATGGCAACTACTATTAGAGAGCAGTTCTCTGAAACCTCATCACCTATTAACTGTCAGGCTTTCCTGCCCCGATCTCTTCTCCAGCTATCACTATCCTACTACAATCAGTCTGAACCCAAAACGTCATCTGCCCAAATCCTCCAGAGATGCTGCCTGACCTGTTGTGTTACTCCAGCAGTATGTGGGTTTTTTTTCGATGAACGGAAAGTCTGGGGATGGGTTGAGAAAGAAAGAAAGAACGGTTGCTAAACACTTTAAATCCCCTTCCCATCCCCACAATGACTATTCTGTCCTGGGCCTCCTCTATTGTCAGAGTGAGGCCCGATGCAAATTGGAGGAACAGCACCTCATATTTCGCTTGGGCAGCTTACACGTTGGTGATATGAATATTGACTTCTCTAACTTCAAGTAGCCCTTGCTTTCAGCATGGGCAGGTTGGGGCGAGGGGGTTATTTCAGTGCTGTAAGACTCTATGACTATGACTCAAAGTGCCAGTGGCAAAAGTCATATTTGCCCAGTGTTTCAGGTCAAGCACCAACAAGAGTTTCAAAATAAAGCTGATTTGACAATGCATTACAAAGAAGCAGGGAAGGAAAGGAAAATCACAGACAAGGATCGATGGAAACAGGCCCTTCAGCCCACTGAGTGTTTTCACATATGGAATGAGCTGCCAGAGGAGGTAGTTGACACGGTTACTATAACAACATTTAAAAGACATTATAGGAAAGGTTTAGAAGGATATGGGCCAAACCTGGGCAGGTGGAACTAGCATAAATGGGGCATCTTGGTTATGGACTAAGGGCCTGTTTCCATGCTGTACGAATCTATGACTATATGGACCGTGCTCATAGAAGTTATGAAGATACATTTATTTTCTCTGAGGGTGATCTATCTTTGGAATTCTTTACCCAAGACAGCTGCAGAAGCTGTGTCGTTGGCAGAGATAGAATTTAGATTGCTGGGAAATCAGAAATGCAGAAACCGGCAGAAAAGTTCACAATCTTGATCTGACAAACCGGCAGAGAGGGTTTAGGGAACCATTTGATCTCCTCGCTCCAATTTCATGAACTTGGATAAGAAATGAACAAAGTAGATCCTATTTATATTTCCATTGTTCTATAAAGAAAAAGAATCTGTACAACATTTGCTCTAATATTATCCAATATACAATGCCAGTTGCCATCCATACAATTAATATTACAGATGGCTTCTGTTTCTTGAGTGCATCTGGCCAGGCAGTTCAGCACTTTAAACCGCAGGCTCATAAAATATGCAAATTGAATTTATTAAAAACGTTGTCGTCAAAAGATCATCATTGCCGCAGATGTCCTGACTTCAAAGATCAACTGCTGCCTGTTGCAGAGACTGGTTTGGCACACCATCTTATTGCCACAGTTCAAAGCTCTTTAACAGGGAAGGCAGTAATCCAAGAATATGGGGGGAAAGGAATCTAGTTCAAAGCACAAGTGTTGGAGAATCAGGGATGCAATGCCAAGGCTTTATAAGGCATGGGTCAGACTGTATTTGGAGCATTGTGAGCAGTTTTGAACCCAGTTTTGGGAAGGATAGGTTGGCGTTCAAGAGAGTCCATAAGAGGTTTACGAGATTTATCCCGGGGATGATTGGGGCGGAAAGGAGCAGGGTGACTTAGGGGGAGATTGGTGGAGAGAGATGGGTGGGGGAGGGCACAGGGAGTGAGGGAACCGAGGATGAGTCTGGTTACAGTGTGAGGAGGGGTAAGTGTGAGGCCGTTGGGAAAATGATGTCAGGGTTGGTTAGCACCAGAGTAGGAGTGCTGATCCAAAAAGCTGCAGGTGTTGGTATTTTCATAAGATAACCAGACACAAGGGGGTTCACCTGGATGTACCACCAAGTATTCATCCATCAACTTTGGGGGTGGAGGGGGATCTTATAGAGGTGTATGACATAATGAGGGGATGAGATAGGAGTAGGAGGTATCAAGAACCAGGGGGCAGATGTTTAAGGTGGATGGGGAAAGATTCAATAGGAACCTTGGAGGCAACTTTTTTTTACACTAAGAGTGGTGGCAATATGGAATGAGCTGCTGGGAGTGGTAGTTGTGGCAGTTACTGTCACAAACCTTAAAATATATTTGGCCAGATGCATGGAAAAGATAGGTTTAGAGGGATATGGCCCCAATGCAGGCAGGTGGAACTAGTGTTGATGGGGCATTTTGGTTGGCATGGGCAAGTTGTGGCAAAGGGCCTGTTTGCACGCTGTATGACTCTATGACTCAATGACTAAGTGCAATTTCTGGACAATCTTTCAATGCTGTTTGCCTATCAGAATTATGACGTTTTATAGTAACGCCATTGACTATACCTGGAGATAGTGTCATACAGCACAGAAACAGGTCCTATGGTGCAAGGTGGGTATATTGACCAAGATGTCCCATCTATGCCAGTTCCACCTGCCCACTTTTGACCCATGTCCTTCTAGACCTTTTGTTTCCATTTACTTGTCCAAATATCCTTTAGATATACTTAAAGTCTTTCTCTGCCCCTGTGACGTTTTTAGACTTTAGAGATACAGTGCAGAAACAGGCCTTTCGGCCCATCATGTCTGTGCCAACCAGCGTTCCCATACATTAGCACTATCCTACACACTAGGGACAATTTACAATTTTACCAAAGCCAATTAACCTACAAACCTGTATGTCTTTGGAGTGTGGGAGGAAACTGGAGAACCCAGAGAAAATCCATGCGGTCATGGGGAGAAAGTACAAACAGCACCTGAAGTCAGAATCGAACCCGGGCCTCTGGCGCCGTAAGGCAGCAACTCTACCTCTGCGCCACTGTGCTGCCCCCATCCATTTGAGTGCTTCCTTGGTACCTATGCACGTACCTACACAGCTTCAGTTAATCATTCAACTGTGAGCTTCAATGGAGGAGGGAGTGCTAATTAATTTGCGGGTAAGATGAGGCTTGTAGAGTCAAGTGCGGACAAGTAAGTTGTTGAATTTCTGCAATTCATCAATCCCTTGCTGTGCTCATTCATGCAAATACATTTCTACTGCTTGTCAGGATCCAGCAAATTGTGGGCGTCAAGTCAAATTAGAGATGCAGTATTCACTACCAGTTTGAAATGCAAAATTCAAATTACCTGTACTTCAAATCTTTCAACTAAATTTCCTTACATTTCCAGAGAGTGGTGGGTGCCTGGAACAAACTGCCAGGGATGGTGATGGAAGCAGATATAACAGTGGCGTTTCGGAGGCTTTTAGATAGAATCGTGAATGGGCAGACGATGAAAGGACCCAACGGTCTGAACACAGAATTCTCCAATTTTAGCTAACCTCTCACAAACCATCTCTTTTCTCCCCCCCCCCCCCCCCCCCCCCCCCCGCGCTTACTGCAAGATAAAACCAACAAAGTCCGATCAAAGATAGTCAAAGGGGCCCTAGTAAGATGGATAGTAGCTCAGGACTGCTCTCTAATTGCTGGTAGGATGGTTCGGTTTCCTGAAAACAGCTGGGAAGAAACTGGCCCTAAATCTGGAGGTGTGCATTTTAACACCTTTTAACCTTTTACCTGATGGGGGAGGGGAGAAGAGGGAGAGGCCGGGGTGCGACTCGTTTTGCTCAGACAGCATGAAGTGTAAATGGAGTCAATGGGAGGGAGGTTGACCTGTGTTCACTGTTTGTGTACTGTTCAATGTTCTATCTCCTTCTGTGGGAAAAACAGAACATGAGGACTTCTCAGGCATGGCCACGTCAAGAAAGGATCTCCTTAAAGTTTACCTAAATTTGTTATGCTGATCCATTCCATTCTATAGGTCAGATATTCACCTAGAAGTTGGTGAACTAGGACAATGGAATTCCATGAAGACGTCCATTTTGCATATTAATACCATCAATGTCAGCAGTTTTGGGTCCCATATCTGAGGAAGGATATGCTTGCGTTGGAGAGGATCCAGAGGAGGTTTACGAGAATTATCCCAGGAATGATTGGGTTAGCTTATGATGAGCGTTTGATGGCACTGGGCCTGTACTCGCTGGAGTTTATAATGATGATGGAGAGCCTCATTGAAACGTGCCAAATAGTAAAAGACCTGGATAGAGGATGTGGAGAGGATGTTTCCACTAGTGGGAGAGTCTAGGACTAGAGGCCACAGCCTCAGAATGAAAGGAGGCACCTTCAGAAAGGAGATGAAGAGGAATTTATTTATTCCGAGAGTGGTGAATTTGCGGAATTAATTGCCACAGGCAGCTGTGGAGGCCAAGTCAATGGATATTTTTAAGGTGGAGATTGTTAGATTCTTGATTACTCAGGGTGTCAGGTGTTAGGGGGAGAAGGCAGGAGAATGGGGGTTGAGAGGGAAAGATGGATCAGCAGAATAGACACAATGGGCTGAAAGGACTATTTATGGTCCTATATCATGAATCTATTTTGGTATTTTCACGTGCCCATGCTGGGAGAAGTCTCCATTTTGTTCCCGTCTCCTTATAAAGGAATCATGAAACATTCATCCCGGCGTCAGGTTCGTGCTCTGTCCCGTGGCAGAGCTGCCTTTATTTGCGTAACTTTGGAGAAAAATGTCTGGAATTTTAATGAGAAACACATGAACAGGACCAATATGTGTGGGTCGGTGATTCGGTAACGGACTGGGCTGGTGTCTGAGAGGTTTGTCTGGGGGGGGGTTCAAATTGAGTGGGAAGATTGGAGTGGGTAGAGGAGAGTGGAGGTGTCGGGAACATGGTGATAGTGGGGATACAGTAGGTTTGTGGGGGCTGTACCTGTAGATTGTAGAAAGAAGAATAGTTGGATCATGCATTCAGCTGCCATGACCTCAAGCATTGGAATTCATTCCCTGAACCTTTCTGCCTCTCTCCTTGTCTTAACCTGGACTGTCTTTAGGTAGTTCAGTGTGGAGCTGCAGGAATGCAGAGTTCTGACCAATTATCACTCAACAGGTGGAACAACTGCTTTAGGGCGGCACGGTGGCGCAGCAGTAGAGTTGCTGCCTTACAGTGCCAGTGACCCAGGTTCGCCCCTGACTACGGGTGCTGTCTATATAAGGTTTGTACGTTCATCTTGTGACTGCGAGGATTTTCTCCCGATGTTCTGGTTTCCTCCCACACTCCAAAGCCGTACAGGTTTGTAGGTTAATTGGCCTCAGTAAAGTTGTAAATTGTCCCTATTGTGCAGGATAGTACTAGTGTATGGGCTGATCGCTGGTCTGCGCAAATTTGGTGGACTGAGGGGCGAATTTGGTGGGCCAAAGGACCCGTTTCCATGTTGTACCTCTAGAATCTAAAAGACAAACTTCCCAGAGGAAACTCATTCAGTCAGTGCCCTCACTAGCTCTGCAGTCATGGAATGGAGTTGTGGACGTAGCCCAGACCATCACTCAAACCAACCTCTCTTCCATTCACTCCATCTATACTTCATGCTGCCTCGGCAAGGCCACCAGCATAAGCAAGGATGAGTCTCGCCCGATTACTCACCTCACCCATAAGGCAAGAGGATTGGCTTGCAAACACATACCTCCAGATTCAGGGACAGTTTCTTCACAGTTTTTATCAGGCAACTGAACCGTCCTCTCACCAGCTAGAAAGTGGTCCTGGCCTCCCATCTACCTCATTGGAGGCCCTTGGACTATTTTTAATTAGACTTTACTGGACTCTATCTTGCACTAAACAGTATACCCTTCATCCTGTATCTATGCACTGTGGACAGCTTGATTGTAATCATGTATAGTCTTTCCACTGGATAGCACACAACAAAAAGGCTTTTCACTCTACCTCGGTACGTGACAATAAACTAAAACTAAAAAGCTTTTCACTGTACCTCAGTACATGTGATAATAATAAGTTCAAAAGTTATAGGAGAAGAATTAGGTCATTTGGCCCATCAAGTCTACTCTGCAATTCAATCGCGGCTGATCTATCTTTCCCTCACAAACCCATTCTCCTGCCTTCTCCCCCGAACCCCTGATAACCGTACTAATCAAGAATCTGTCAATCTCTGCCTTAAAAATATCCATTGACAGCCTCCACAGCCTTTTGTGGCAATGAATTCCACAGATCCACCACCCTCTGACTAAATAAATTCTTCCTCATCTCCTTTCAAAGGTGTATCCTTTTATTCTGAGGCTATGGTGGGTCCATGAATCACCCACGAGTGAAAACATCCTCTCCGCATCCACTCTATCCAAGGCCTTTTACTATTTGGTAAGTAATAGTAAACTATAATTCGATAATAATAAACTAAACTAATTCTCCAGATGAAAGACTTTAAACACTCCTCGCTTGTAATATTGGCAATATTTTCCCCTGCAAAGGTTGCATTTACCTCCCAGATACAATTTAAATTGGGCATGCTGTCATGAATCTAATCATCCATGAACACTGTGGAGGAGATGACATTAATCATTATTAAAGACGCCTGTTGGCTGATTTCACCAAGTGTCAACATGTTCATGGCCATTACATCCAACCCAAGTGAGTATACTTCAGGCATCACTGGTTCATCAAAAGATGTGTAGTTGGCTGCGCTCTGACAAAGACACTTAGGGTCTATCCTCACCAGAAACCTTGGATGAATTGATTGCCATTTGAGGCATAGAGAGGGAGACAGTTGGAACCTTTTCCCAGGATGGGAAAATCAAATACTAGAGGGCTTAGCTTTAAGGTGAGTGGGGCAAAGTTTAAAGGAGATGGGGGGTTTTTAAACACAGGCGGCTCTGTACATTTATCTTATCCATTCCCCTCATGATATAAGATCACCCCTCTCTCTTCCTGTGCTTCAGGAATAAAGTCCTAGCCTGCCCAACCTCTCTCTAAAGCTCAACCCCTTATGGCCAGGCAACATGCTCATAAATCTTCTCTGCACTCTTTCCAGCTCAATAACATCCTTCCTATAGCACGGTGACCAAACCTTGTCTTTTGTATCTCACCCTCTCTCCTCTCCCTCTTCCCCTTTCTCCACATCTCTATGCCCTTTCACACTCTCTGCCTTTATATGTTCATAAGACATAGAAGCTGAATTAGACCATTCGGTTCATCTAGTCCGTTCCGCCAGTCAATCATGGCAGATCTATCTTTCCCTCTCAACCCCATTCTGTTGCCTTTTCCCCACAACCCTTGACACTCTTACTAATCAAGAATATGTCAATCTTCGCTTTAAAAATATCCAATGACTTTGGCCTCCACAGATGTCTATGGCAAAGAATTCCACAAATTCGCCACCCTCTGACTGAAGAAATTCCTCCTCATCTCCTTTCTAAATGTACATCCTTTTATTCTGAGACGGTGCTCTCTGGTTCCAGACACTCCCACTATTGGAAACATTCTCTCCACATCTACCTTCTCTAGGCCTTTCATTATTCGGTAGGTTTCCGTGAGATCTACCCCTCATCCTTCTAAACTCCAGCGAGTACAGGCCCAGAGCCTTCAAACGCTCCTCATACGTTAATGCGATCATTAATGGGATCATTCTCAAAAACCACCTCTGGACCCTCTCCAACACCAGTATATCCTTCCATGGATGTGGGGCCCAAAACTTGTCACAATACTCCTAATGTGTTCTCTCTCTTTCTCTCACTTCCACCTTCTTCTTTCTCCATACCGTAGCTTCTCTCGATCTCCCTCTCTCTTTACTGCACCCTCTCCCCTCTCCACCTCTCTCACGGCCTCCCATCACCAGTAAGCTTCTCTGCTCTCCCTTTGTTTATTGACTACTGACAGAGAGCAGGGACAGTCGCTGTCGACAAAGCATCCTTTGTCCATTTCTCAGCAGCTTTCAAACCCAACTGCGGTTTTCCGCATTTTGTTGCTTTAAGCCAGCGTGTTCATGGTCCACTGTGGGTTGGATAGAAGGAGACTCGTTGGCCCTGCCAATGTTTATGGTGGCAGAGCAATGAGTGGCTCGGAGGATTTTTGAAAGGTTGACAGATGCTTTAAGGCAGCTGCCTCAGCGGTCTGTCACTGCCGATCATAAGAAGAATGGTTTGGCAGGCAGCACTCTCGTCTGAGTCAGTAGACCGAGCTACCCAAGCACAAAACTCTCGATCGAGGCTCCGATGCAGTAGTAAGAGAGCGCTGTTCTTTAGTTCAGAGAAACATCTTGGAAACCGGTCGTTTGGCCGGCTGAGTCCACACCGACCATTGATCCCCTGTTCATGCCAGTTCTATGTTATCCCAATTTTGTATCAGCCCCTTACACACCACGGGCAATCTTACAGAGACCCATAAGCTCACATGTCTTTGGGATGTGGGAGGAAACCGGAGCACCAGGAGGAAACCCATGCGGCCACTGGGAGAACGTGCAAACTCCACGCAAGCAGCAGCCGAGGCCAGGACTGAACCGAGTTCCCGGGCTCTGTGTGGCAGCCAAAGGACCTGTTTACATGCTGCATCTCTAAACTAAACTGCAACCGCTGAAGGCCGCAGCACCATGACGTAGCAGGTAATGCTGCTGCCTTCAGCTTCGGTGGTCTGGGTTCGATCCTGACCTCGGGTGCTGTCTATGTGGAGTTTACACGTTGCCCCCCATTGAACGTGTGGGTGTCCCTTAGGTGCTCCCGTTTCCTCCCACATCCCAAAACATATGTTCCTCTCCGCAGTGAAGGAAATAGGTAACGTTTCGGGTTGAAACCCTTCTTCAGTGTGAAGAAGGGTCTCGACCTGAAATGTTGCCTATTTCCTTCGCTCCATAGATGCTGCCTCACCAGCTGAGTTTCTCCAGCATTTTTGTCTACCTTCGATTTTCCAGCATCTGCAATTCCTTCTTTAAGAGTTTACAGGACGCTGTATTTACTATGTTTACATATTCTGTTGTGCTGCTGCAAGTAATAATTTCATTGTTCTGTTTGGGACATGCGACAATAAAACTAAATAAAAAATTAAATGTAATTAAAGGTGGCACAGTGGCGTTGCAGTCGAGCTGCTGCTTTACAGCTCCAGAGACCAGGGTTTGATTCTGACTATGGATGTTGTCTGTGGCATCTGTATGTTCTCCCAGTGACCGTGTGGGTTTTCTGCAGGTGCAGTGTTTCCTCACACATTCCAAAGACATACAGGTTTGTCGGTCAATTGGCTTCGGTAAAAATTGTAAATTGTCCCTAGTGTGTAGGATAGTGTTAGTGCACTGGCGGTGATCGCTGGTCGGTGCGAAGGGTCTGTTTCCGTTCAGTATCCCTAAAAGACTCTGGATTCTTGAACATTGTGGTGCATCAGTTCCCTATACCAATGTCTGCAATGGGGTAGAGGTGAATTGGACAGTACCATCGCTTATGGAAGGATTTCAAAATCCTGGTAACAGAGGGGATGAAGCTGTTCTCGAGTCTGGTGATGCACGTTCTCAAGCATCTCTACCGTCTGCTGAATGGGAGCAGAGAGAAGGAATGGCCGGGGATGTGACAAGTCTTTGATTTTGTTGGCTGCTTTTCGGTGGCTTCTTGAAGTGTCAATGGAGTTGGTGGTGTGAAGTCTGGCCTGTGCGATAGATGGGGAATGGCTGTCGGAAAGATTCCTCTGAGTGTCGGCATAGTTCTAATGGCCTCCTTTGTTGCCGCGAGAAAATAGGACAATGAAACCTGGCACATTGCAATCTTCTCCAAGGGCAATAAATGCTGGCCTTACAAGCTGTGACCCCATCACAAACATAAATGGAAAGGATCGAGTTTCCATCAGAATATCGTTCTTTTGGAGCTTGCCACCCCAGATCCAATAAAGAAGTATTTTATCCTGAATGCAGCCAAAGTAAATACGAGCACAAACAACTGCACTGAAGACAGAGTTAAAAGGCACTGGTCCATTTGGAGTATTATTGGCCCCATATCGGAGGAGGGATATGCTGGCATTGGTGTCGTTGGAGACGTTACAAGAATGATCCCGTGGTTGATTGGGTTAACGTTTGATGAGCATTTGAGCACCGGCATGGAGTTTCTATAAATTATTCCTATTGTGTAGGATAGAGCAAGTGTGTGGGTGTTAGTTGGCCTGTCCAGACTCAGCGGGCCAAAGGGCCTGTTTCCGCACTATCTCTAAATTAAACTACATGAGTCCGTTGACTCCATTACTCTAGTGACTCGATGAGTCACTCTTACTAACCAGCTTTATATTCCAAATATAATTGTTTACTTGAATTTAATTCCCTTGTTACTGGGGCACATTTTCCCCGATCAATATTCCAGACCCCAAGGCACTATATTAACCACTAATTTATCCAAAAAAATTAATTCAGGAACCGGCTCAATACATAAATTTTGCACAATGTCCTTTTAATTTAAACTTGTGATTCTAACTTTAGTTTAGGAAAACTCTCTGTACCATAAACATACAACACAGAAACCGGCCCTTCAGCCCAACTTGCCCTTGCCGACCAAGATGCCCCATCTACACTAGCCCACCCACCCGCTTTGGGCCCATACCCTTCTAAACATTTCCTATCAATGTACCTATCCAAATGTCTTTTAAATGTTGCTATAGTACTTTCCTCAACCAGCCCTTCAGGCAGCTCATTCCATATACCCACCACCCTATGAGTGAAAATGTAAAAAAAGTTGCCTCTCAGGTTCTTATCCAATTTTACCCCTCTCACCTTAAACCTATCCTCTGCTTCTTGATTCCCCTATCCTGGGTAAAATACTTTGTGCAGCTACCCTATCTATTCATCCTTGATCTTATACACCTCCACAACATCACCCCTCACTGAGCTCCAAGGAATAGTCCTAGCAATTGCAGTCTTATTGATGCCATGTGGCACAGCGGTAGAGTTGCTGCCTCACAGCGCCAGAGAACCGGATTTGATCTTGACCACGGGTGCTGTCTGCATGGAGTCTGGACGTTTTCCCTGCGTAGGTTTTCTCCGGGTGCTCCGGTTTCCTCCCACATTCCAAAGACGTGCAGGTTTTTAGGATAATTGGCCTCTGTAAATAATCCCCAGTGTGTGGGATAGAACTAGTGTGAAGGGGAGATCGTTGGTCGGCGCGGACTCAGTGGGGCGAATGAAACTATCCAAAAAGTATCCACGTTTAGTCTGAAAAAGCGTTCCGACCCAAAACGTTACCCGTCCTTTTCATCCAGAGATGCTGTCTAGCTTGCTGAGTTACTCCAGTACTTTGTATCTATCTTTTTTTTCCAAAATATAGTTCAGGATCCCAGTGTATATATGAATTTTGCACAGGGTTCTTTTAATTTAAACCTGCAAATGCTGTATTTAGTTTTGCAAAACTTTCTGAACCATAACTTTCCTTTACTCCGATACTCTATCCAATTTTTAGCTTTATATTTAACATCAGTTCCACAAAGGTTGATTTTTATTTTCATAAAATGAGAGGTTGAGTGACTTATTTTTAAATCTGCTGTTTCTTGGAGTTTATCGTGAGCCTTTTCAATTACCCATTATTCGTATGAGGCACAGCTGTCCAAACCCCATGGAAACCAGAAGCTGTTTATACACAAATAATGGCAGATGCGTTCTCCGAGGCACACACGTTTCCCAACACAAAGTCTGCAGAAAGCAGCCTGAAAGGAGATTTGTCTTCATAAAAATGTATGTACCAAAACTTCATTTTTGGAATGGGAAGATCACATCTGTCTTCCAGATGGATGGGAAACATAGAGGGATCAAGTGCCAATAAATAACAAGCCTTCATCGGGGTTACAGTCGAGGAATAGAGGTATAACGGTTAGTTTCTACCGGGAGTGGGAAAAACACTCTGCCTCAATTTTATTCCAATGCACACTTGTCAGAACTTAAGAGCTTAGACATAGAAACATAGAAAATAGGTGCAGGAGTAGGCCATTCGGCCCTTCGAGCCTGCACCGCAATTCAATATGATCATGGCTGATCATCCAACTTAGTATCCTGTACCTGCCTTCTCTCCATACCCCCTGATACCTTTAGCCACAAGGGCCACATCTAACTCCCTCTTAAATATAGCCAATGAACTGGCCTCAACTACCTTCTGTGGCAGAGAGTTCCAGAGATTCACCACTCTCTGTGTGAACTTTTTTTTTCTCCTCATCTCAGTCCTAAAAGATTTCCCCCTTATCCTTAAGCTGTGACCCCTTGTTCTGGTCTTCCCCAACATCGGGAACAATCTTCCTGCATCTAGCCTGTCCAACCCCTTACATCACTTCAGCACCTTCTGGGCACATCGGGGCCTGCTCAAAGGCTCGTCTGACGGTGGAACCAAGAGGGAGCTGGAGACATCGGATGCGAGGAACAACAGGGCTGGTGGGAGGGTGAACCGAGATAATGCCTTCAAGGCCGGCTGCAGGAGGTGCCCCCGGGCTACAAAGATGACCGGGCGAGGAGAGGGAGGTCGATTCACGGGTACAGCTCCAGTACATCGAACCATGGAGGCCGACCAGAATATGGACATTGACGAATAGCACCAAAGATGGCGGTGCCAGCATGTGTTATATATGCAAAAAGAATTTCACTGTGCAGTTGCATATGTGGCAAATGAAGCAGCATTGAACCATTCCCATAAATTGGTGGGGGGGGTTTTAGTTATGAGAATTATTGGAACGCTTTCCAACTTATATCCTGTTGCAAAAGAACTATGGTTCCTGTAAGCAAGTCCTTCGGAATGTGAACTCCAAATACTTCAGTTGCTAGAAATCTAAAGTTAATGTGGATCAGAAAGTGGCACAGTGGGAGCTGCCACCTCACAGCTCACACAGCCATAGGTCCAGGTTCAATCCTGACCTCGGATGTCATCTGTGTGGAGTTTCAGTTTTTTAGTTTGAGAGATACAGTGTGGAAACAGGCCCTTCGGTCCACTGAGTCCGTGCCGACCAGCGATCCCCATACACCACCACTATCCTACACACTCAGGACAATTTACTATTTTTCCGATGCCAATTAACCTACAAATCTGCACGTCTTTAAGATGGAGGAGCAAACTGGAGCACCCGGAGGAAACGTACAAGGCCACAGGGAGAACATGCAAACTCCGCACAGACAGTACCCGAGATGAGGATCGAGCCTGGGTCTCTAGCACTGTGAGGCAGCGGCTGTGCCGCTGTGCCACCATGATACATGAGAAGGAATACAGATGTGATTAAGTTTTAAAAGCCTAAAAACATAACACCATACAGCACCTCTGGTGTGATTGGTAATGATATTGGCATTGGTATTGTATTATTATTCCCATGTGTACCGAGATACAGTGAAAAGCTTGTGATTGTGTGCTATCCAATTATACCAGATAATACTATACCTGAATACAAACAAAGCATACACATATATAGCAAGTAGAGATTAAAAAGAGTGAAGCAATTGTTTTGGACGATTGTTGAACCTCTTTTGGGACCAGCACGCAAGGAGTCACCATGCTCCAATGCAATCTTGATCCATCATTCAATATGGTCATGGCTGATCAGAGAAGCACGGTGGCGCAGCGGTAGAGTTGCTACCTTACAGAGCCAGAGATACAGGTTCGATCCTGTCTACGGGTGCTGTCTGTGGGGAGTTTGTACATACGTTCTCCCTGTGACCACGTGGTTTTCTCCGGGTGCTCCGGTTTCCTCCCACACTCCCTAGACATACAGGTTTGTCGGTTAAATTGGTTGTGGTAAAAATGTAAAATTGTCCCTTGGGTGTAGGATAGTGCCTGTGTATGGGGTGATCGATGGCTGCCACAAACCTGATGTGCTGAGGGGCCTGTTTCCTGAAGAAGGGTCTCGACCCAAAACGTCACCCATTCCTTCTCTCCAGAGATGCTGCCTGTCCCGCTGAGTTACTCCAGCATTTTGTGTCTATCTGCGGCCCGTTTCCTTGTTGTATATCTAACGTCTAAAGCTATAAGAAGGTTGAATAAACTTGGATTGTTTACTCTGGAGTGTTGAAGGCTGAGGGGGACCTGATTAAAGTTTAGGACGAGGAATGGATAGGGTGGACAGAACAATGGTCCTAAGGTAGACATGACAAAGAGTAGTGGGCATAGCGTGTGAAAGTTTAAAGATGCTTATTTACACAGAGAGTGGAGAGTGCTTGGAATGTGCTGTCAGGGGAGATAGTTAATTGCCTTCGGTAAAAGTGTAAAAGTGTCCCTAGTCCGTAGGATAGCATTGGTGTGTGGGGACTGCTAGTCGGCATGGACTCAATGGGCTATAGGGCCTGTTTCCATGCTGTATCTCGAAACTAAACTACACAAAAATGATCAGAACTTGCCCTCCATTTTACTGCCTAACAAGTTCAGATATGCCTATCGATCTTTCATGTCCCTGAACTCCACCTCCACAGCGCGCTGGGATGGAGAATTCCAAAGATCCAGTACCCTCAGGGAGTAGATATTCTGCCTCCTTATTCTGACACTTTGCCTCACAAGTTGCAGAGCTCCACTTGAGGTGAACCATTTCTTAACATGAAATTGAGTTCATTTATATTTACACAGTCAGAACTTTTCTCCCCAGAATACAAATATCAAATACTAGAGGGCATACATAGCTTTAAGGTGAGATGGGCAACCTTTAAAGGAGATGTGGGGCAAATTTTTATTTCACACAAAAGTTGGTGAGTGCTTGGAATATGCTGCCGGGGGGTGAAAACTGATACAATAGTTGCATTTAAGAAATTTTTAGATAGTCACATGATTGTGTAGGGCATTGTGGGATATGGATAACGTGCAGGCAGCAAAGAGTTGGTCTTGGCATCATGTCCGGTACACACATTGTGGGCCGAAAGGCCTGTTTCTGTGCTGTACTGTTCTATGTCCTTTTAATTTATGAATACTAGCAATATTCCAAAGGGCAATAAATCCGCATTGGAAAAAAATGCTGTGTAGTGAGGTTAATTAACACCCGCATATTCTTGTGGCCAGATTGTTCCTTTTCTTTCTTTGGACTGTCAGCCTGTACTTGGTACATCCTGAGATGACATCTTATTCCTTGCGAAGGAACCCATTGGGAAGAAAAAGCTCGAGACACCAGGAACTGCAGATGCTGGGATCTTGAGCAAAGCACAAAGTGATGGAGGAACTCAGCGGGTCAGGCTGCATCTGTGGAGGGAAATGGACTGACAACATTTCGGGTCGGCACCCTTCTTCAGCAGCCAATCAGTCTGAAGATGGATCCTGACCCGAAACGTCGCCTATGCATGTTCTCCAGGAATGCTGCCTGATCTGCTGAGTTACTTCAGCATTTTGTGCCTTTTCTTGTACTTGTGTTTGCCTTGATTGTACTTATGTATAGTATTACCCGATTCGGTAGGATTGTTTTTATTATTGTCACATGTATCAAATTAAGTGAAACTTTTTTTTTGCGTGCTATCCAGTCATTGAAAAGACAATACATGATTACAATCAAGCCTTCCACAGTATACAGATACAGGATACAAGGAATTATGTTTAGTACAAGATAAAGTCCAGTAAAGTCTGATTAAAGATAGTCCCAAGGCCTCCAATGAGGTAGTAGGTAGGTCAGAACCATTGTTGATATGATGCTTCAGTTGCCTGATAACAGCTGGGAATAAACTGTCCCTGAAGCTGGACATGAGCGTTTTCACACTTCACCACCTCTTCCCTGATAATAGAGGGGAGAAAAGCGAGTGGCCAGGGTGAGACTGGTCCGTGATTATGCTGGTGGTCTTGCCGAGGTGAAGTGTAGATGGAGTCAATGGACAGGAGGTTGGTTTGTGCGAGTTGGTTGGTGTGGGCCAAGTCTACAACTCTGCAATAGCATACAAAACAAAGCTTTTCACCGCACCTCTGTGCACGTGACAATATTAAACCTAATCCTGGACACGAGAAATTGCAGATGCTGGAATCTAGCTAAACACACAAAAGTGCCGGAGTAACTCAGTGGGTCAGGCAGCTTCTCTGAAGTACATGGATAGGTGGCGCTTTGGTTTGGGACCCTCCTTCATACTGATTGGGGGAGAAAGCTGGAAAAGAGAGGTGGCAGAGGTGACAGGTGGATACAGGTGAGGGAAGGTTGCATTGGCGGATGGGTGGAGTAAGTGACAAAGGCTAGAGATAAAGAGGAGCCAAAAGATGTCAGAAGGGGGGGGGGGGAAAGAAGAGGTATGAAATGTAAAGCTAGAGAGGGGGATATAGAGGGGACTGACATATCTCCCATTCCCGAGTCCGCAGTTTCCTTTTTATCACCCCTCTTTCACCCCTGCCATTTATACCCCTTCCCTCTGACTTTACATTTCACTACTTCCCTCTCCTTATCTGACACCCCCTGTCTCCTTCTTACCTCCAGTATTTGTCACTTACTCCACCCATCTACAATCAAAACCCCCCTCACCTGTATCCACCTATTACTTAAGATAGACACAAAATGCTGGAGTCACTCTATGGGCCAGGCTGCATTTCCAGCAAAAGTTAATGGGTAACATTTCAGTTCAGGACCCTTTTTACACATTTTGTCTGCTCCACCTATCACTTGCCAGATTTTGACCTACCCCTAGCCCTCTTTTCCAGCTCTCTCCTCTCAGCTACTATGTGTGGAGAAGGATCCCGACTTGAAACATTGCTTGTCCATTCCCTCCGCAGATACAGCTTGACCTGCTGAGTTCTTCCAGCACTTTGAGCTAATTCTCCCGCATGGGGCACTGCCCCTTTAAGGACTAGTCTTGGCAAATTGATTAAGGATCTTGAGAAGGAACTGCAAAAGCGATTAGGGCCAGTAGAAATTCAATGCCGGGAGAGTAGCTGCAAAACTGGCGTACACAAGGGACAACTAAAAGATAAAATGATCGCAAACATCAGCCAGATTATTAGAAAGGGAATTTTTTTTTAAAAACACAGATCTAATCCAAATGATAATTTCCAAAATATGTTTGTGTTAACTCAACATATACACTGGAAATGGCTCGAATGTAATCATATATTGTCTTTCTGCTGACTGGATAGCACGCAACAAAAGCTTTTCACTGTACCTCAATATACGGGACAATCATTTATTACCTAAAACCTTCTTAAGTTAAACAGGAATGCAAAGTTTCTTTGTGTGGGAGAATCTCAAACAAAGGGACAGTAACAAGATAGGTGGTGATCATTTAGATGTAGGAAGGAACTGCAGACGTTGGTTTACACCGAAGATAGACACAAAGTGCTGGAGTAACTCAATGGGTCAGGCAGCATCTCTGGAGAAAAGGAATAGGTGACTCTTCGGGTCGTAGTCTGATGAAGAGTCTTGACCTGAAACGTCACCTGTTCCTTTTCTCCAGAGATGCTGCATGACCTGCTGAGTTACTCACGCATTTTGTGGCAATCTTCGGTGATCATTTAGGTTTAGGTTTATTTTTGTCACGCGTACTGAGGTACAGTGAACGATTTTGTTTTACATGCTATCGTATCAGATCAGATAATGCTATAGATAAATGCTTTCAAGCCAAACTCAAGTACAACAGGTAGAGTGAAGGGGAAGTTGAAGATACAGAGTGCAGAATATAGTTCTCAGCATTGTTGGGCATCAGTTCCAGAGACAAATTTCAATGCCTGCAATGGGGTAAAGGTGAATCGGACAGTACCCTAGATTATGGAAGGACTATCCAGAAACCTGATATCAAAGGCAAAGAAACTGTTCTCGATATAAGCTGTTCTTGAGAGAAGAATTCAAAACTGAAGTTCATAGGATTTTCTTTCAGGGAGTGATGAATCTCAAGACTTCTCTACTCCAAACAATTGTGGAGGTATTTAGAGAGGAAAACACAAAGGGCCATAGGAATTCAGCAGGTCAGGCAGCAACTGTGGAGAAAATAGATAGATAATGTTTCGGGTCAGGACCCATCTTCAGACAGATGTTGGGGAGAGAAAGCTGGAAAAGAGAGTTGAGGGGCCGGTCAAAGCCTAGCAAGTGATGTGGGCTTTTGATTAGCAGACGGATGGTGTAAGTGACAAGGGCTAGAGATGAAAAGGAGACAAAAAGGATGTCAGGAGAGGAGATGAGTGAAATGTAAAGCCAGAGGGATGGATATAGAATGAAGAGACTGGGTGGGGGGTAGTGGGAAAGGGATGGTAAAAGGGAAATGAGGGACTTGGGGATGGGAGATGAGTTTAGTTTAGTTTATTGACATGTGAAAAGCTTTTTGTTGGGTGCTATCCAGTCAGCGGAAAGACTATGTAGGATTACAAAGATGAACTACAAGAGTTACCAGATGAGTGTATAAAGGATGGGAGAATGGTGACTGATGCAAGAGGGGGAAGGAGCAGGATGACACCTTTAGATAGGAAGCAGATCAACTTTTAAAAGATTAAAAAATTATGCTAGGACGGCACAGTGGCGCAGCGATAGAGTTGCTGCCTCACAGCTCCAGAGACCCCGGTTCGATCCTGACCTCGGCTGCTGTCTGTTCAGAGTTTTTTTTAAGTTCCTCCTGTGAGCATGTGGGTCTTCTCCGGGCGCTACGGTTTCCTCCCACATTCCAAACACACGCAGGTCTGTAAGTTAATTGCCCCTAGTGTGTAGGATGCAAAAGTGGGATAACATAGAACCAGTGTACGGATGATCAAAGGTTTGTGTGGACTCAGTGGGCCGAAGGGCCTGTTTCCATGCTGTATCTCTAAGCTAAACTAAACTAAAACCAAGGAAGAAACAAGGCATTGCTGGTGCTGATTTATACCAAAGATTGACACAAAGTGTTGGAGTGACTCAGCAGGTCAGGCAGCATCACTGGAGAATAAGGAGGGGTGACATTTCTGTTCCAGACCATTGTTCAGAGTATGAAGACAGTCTCAGTCTGGTGACTTCCGACCCAAAACATCACCTATTCCTTTTCTCCAGAGATGCTGCCTGACTTGCTGAGTTACTCCAGCAGTTTGTGTCTATCTTTAAATTTTACTTCGGAGTCACGTGAGTGATTCCGTGAAGACCCCAGCTCCAGTGCGCATGCGGCATAATCGCACAGCGTGCAGAACGCGGCAGCCAGCGGGAGTCGGGCTAGCTCCCGCATCCAAGGACGAGAGGTAAGTACTTACCTTAATCGGGCCTTGTGGTTTTTGCTCCAGGGGGAGCAAAGTGAGGCATGGTGAGCGGGCCCCGTTTCGACTCCAGCGTGGGGCCGACAGTGACGGGGACAAGGTGCCACCCGGACCGCTAACGCTGCGGACCGCTGCAAGGAGCTGCGCCAATGCCGGTCCGCTGAACAGCTGTTCCGTACAGCCGCGGACCGGCGGGAAATTTTAAAAAACCCGACCGGCAGCCCTGCAGACTCCTGACCAGGAGAATCACCGCCCGGGAACCGCCACAACGCCGCCTGGAAAACGGCAGGCAGCCTCTACATGCAGGTAAGGGGAAATCTTACCAATTTACAGGTTCTACAGGAGCCATCTTCCTCCAAGCTGGAACAGGTTGGAGAAGGCAAAAATGAGTATGTCTGTCTCCCCAAGCCAGAGGAGGTCATGAAGTTCACCTCCAGGAGAAGGACTGCCTGCCCAACTCCACACGAGGGTCCTTATCTGGGAGGCAGCCACCGGTAGCGGTGGAGCTATTTCAATGCTCCCGCTCACTCGACACCGAGCCGCTCCCTGTGCCGCCGGTGTAAAGGGGCACTGGCTGAATGCCAAGGGAGCTGACTCTTACCCCAGTGCTATTGCACTAGCCATCTCCCTTGTCGAGGGATTGATGCAACAGCGGAGTGGAGTGCTTTGCCTCCTCCCATTTAGCGCATCCTTTATGCTCCTTTTTTAAGGGCTAAGGAGGCCAGGGCTGGGCTGGCTTAAGTGCTGGGCAGGCGGACGAGAACAGCAGTATGCCAGGGGAGCAGGATCAGGAAGAGCCACTGGGTGTCGTGGGCCACTACATGGCTCCTCCACGCGACCATCTTCCCAACAAAAGCCCTGCAGGAACAGGCCTTTCCAGAGGCAAATCCGCAGGCAGCTGGGTCTCGTAGACTCACAGACAAGCAGCGAATTCTACAGAAGGTCAAGATGTTACCACCTTTGCTCGCCTTTGGTGCTGACGCTTAAGATGTTCCCATATTTGGGATACTCGACTGAACGATGGTGCATATAGACCTGCCCGCAACCCCGAATATATGGGGCTATGCAAACCGCTGCTGCGGGGAAGAGGGAGCAGGCTATGGGACGAGCAGGACATCACATCCAACACCCAGCTGGCAGCACCCCTCGGCATCCACCAGCAATATCAAACAAGGACTGGTGAAAGCCTGGTGACCGCTGCAGATCCCCATAGTTCTTTTTAGACGGGGCCCAGAGCGGAGCCGTGGGAAGATGCGCCGCCCCACCGACAGCACCAGCATACCAGCAAACTACGCCTTCATGAAAAACAACAAGCATGGAGGTAGGTAGTCTGGTTCCTCCCAGTTTACACTAAAACAAGGGTGTTCTACTAAACTGCATGGGGAGTGGGCTAAGCATGGGATGCTGTCACAAATAACCAAAATATACTCAACAGCATTAGAGGATAAAAACGAATTCAAATTGGGCATTTTACTGCCAGTTCAGCAATGCGCCCAAAGGGCTGTTTCTCCCTCTAAGAAAAGAGAAGTGAGAAGGCAAGCTGAACTAAACAGGCACATTACTAAACGGATTGGAATTTGTATCGAATATATTCACCAAAACTATAAAAGATGATGAATGTAGCATCATCATTGATCTAATATCACTAAATAAATCTGTTGAGTATATCCACTTTAAGATGGAGGTGGAGTTTTGTCACTGCCAGACATCTGATCTCCCTAGGATACCTATGGGGAGCATTGATATGGGAGATGCTAACTATCTTATACCATACACTAGGATCATTATAGATACCTAAATATATTTACCTGGATCATGGATATCCCGGTTAGGGCAACCATGGGAGCATATAGCATTTCATATGGTCTAAACCTCCGCCCTAAACTATTAAAAATGGCCATGAAAATATTAAGAAAACAAGCATAATCATGGCACATATTGGATGATATCCTCATATTAGGGGAAACAAAGGAATTAGCTGTGGAGCAGTTCTAGCTACGAAACAGCTCCCTAAAGCTGAGGTTCATCCCACGCCCAGATAAACCAGAATTGAAGCGTTACTACCAAGGATTATCTGGGCTTCAATAACAATTCCGTCCATATGACTGTTACTTTGCCAAGACACTTGGGTCACTATAATCAAATCATGAATGTACCCACTGAAGCTATATCACAATTAAGGTGGTGGGCAGACATATATTTGGCATAGTTTTCAGCCCTATTATCATCACCAATCCCAACTTGGTTATTTTTAAAAACCAATGCCAGTACTTTAGGCTGGGGAGCAACTAAACTCCATATCCAGCACAGGTAACAGATGGACCAAGTCACAAAAACATCGTTACTACACATACCGGGCATCAACTTCTTGGGATTGGTGATCGCCTATTGGGCTAAAAAGCATATGCATTTCAAATGCAGCACGTACATATGTGGTTACGGATTGATAATACTATGGTGGTGGCTTATATCAACCATATGGGGAGCATAATAATCATTATTGTGCAACAAATTGGTCAAACAAATCTGTCAATGGTGTGTCAAAAGACATTTTAACTATCAGCTGCCTATGTCCTAGGAAGCTAGAACACAGTAGGAGACACCATGTCACGGGGTACAATTTATGATTACATTGAATAGATGTCATAACCCAAAATATCTGCTAAATTTATTAAGCAGTTTGAAAGCCAGATATCAATTTGGTTGCACAAGACGGAATCACCAGTAACCCATGTATGTGACTTAGGAACCAGATTAGAGGCAGCAGCGATAGATGCCTATACGCTGGAAGGGGGAATTTCTGCTTTGCCTTTCTCCCTTCTGCCTCATCCGTCGGGCACTTCGCAATACAGATGGGATCTGTCTCCGAGATATTGAACGTGCCCGACCGGCCTACAGCCATGGTTCCCAGTTCATCACGACACGGTGGGCGAGTCACCTATGGATTTCCCTAGTGGACCATGGTTGCTGACTCAACCCAGTATCAGGCATAAGCCACCCATGCCAGGGAAACATCAAACTCCTGGGTGCAGGTTTTGAATAGACCTTACCAGGGACTGGGATTATCCAAAGGAACCATTACCACCATGTCGGCATCCCTGCGAACAGTCACTAAAAGCTAACATGGGTAAAATACTGCCACGACGCAGGGACAACGAACTATTCAACCACTGACGTATTGGAGTTCCTGGAACATCTACACCATGACTAAAAGGTGAGTTACAGTGCCGTAAATACAGCATGGAGCGCCTTATCTGCTTATCTAAAACCGCATGTCAGCAGAGCATGGGATCCCATCCACTGAAGGTAAACTTATGAAGGGCAACTATAACATAAGCCCCAAACACCCAGGTATATACCCATGTATGGGATATTGGTGTGATATTGACATACCTCAGAGAATGGCACCAGCCAGATCCCTCAGCTTGCTTAATCTATGTTTTAAAAAAGGCTCATGCTTATGGCTCTCGTACACGCTCAAAGAGTCCGGTCACTCCATAAACTAGACTGGATACATGGTGATTACCCCAGACGCATCAAGTTCATATTTAGGTCTGGTAAAATCTAACTCGCAGGTATATGGATTCGGCACGAACTAGCAGGGTCGAGATCGCCTGTGTTTTCCGTGCTGTAGTCGTTATATGGCTATATGGACCAGGAACGCCCGATTCACTGGTGGGATTCCGGGCCTACCCACCAGAGTCCAGGTTGAGTGTGGTGACCCATCTACTACTATATATAGACACAACCCACTATCTTAGAGGGAGAGGAAAGCCTATGGGTCAACCACAGTAACCCAAAACGGGGTACGAGCCAAACCACTCCAAGGTGGCTCAAACAGGTACTGAAAGCTGCCGGAATAGATAATAATACATTTAATCCCATTCCACTAGGGCAGCATTGATATCAGCGGCTGAACGAATGGACATCCCGGTTGACCACATTTTCAATACAGCAGAATGGTCAAGGGAACCGCGTTCAGAACATTTTTTATTATAAACCGTTGATAAACCTGATTTAATTGCAGGAGAATATTACAAACTGCAATATTAATTTAAGCTCAGAGGAGCTCTGTTATGTTGTTATTGTTAACAAATACCTTTCTGTTTCTTTTGAAAGCAGATCCACTGGTTGATTACGATAACACTTCCTCCCTCATAAACTTCGGCAGTGAGTGAAATAAAAACTGTTACACGGTTTGAAATCACAGACCTTTGAAGTCTTCACGGAATCACTCACGTGACTCCGAAGTAAAATAGTAAGATTAAACGAGTACTTACCAGTACGAAGTTTGATCTGTATTTTATGAGGAGTTACGGTGAGGGATTAAGTGCCCGCCGCTCCCACCCTCATTATACAGATCAAGCTAATAAACTGATGTCTCGTGATCTTTACTATCTTACTTCAAATATTGTGTCTATTCTGTGATTTCACACCGCTGCTTCGAAGTATGCCGCATGCGCACTGGAGCTGGGGTCTTCACTTAATCCCTCACCGTAACTCCTCATAAAATACAGATCAAACTTCGTACTGGTAAGTACTCGTTTAATCTTACTATTAACCTAAACTAAACTAAAGCAGAGTGGAATAGAATCATTAACAATTATTTCATAAAGGGTTAGAGTGTCAGTTTGTGGCAGAGGTATAATCCATCTTATGCTCACTGTTCTTACTGGTGGAGATACAGTCTCACTAGAGATTGCCACTTTGATCTGGCCTATGATTTAGAGGTCATGTTGTTAATTTGTGAGTGGTGCAATAATCATCCCTGCAGAACTCTCTGCTCTCACTACTGGAGATTCCATCTCACTGGAGACTGCGACTTTGATGTGACCCACAATATCATTACTTTCATCCAAACTCCCTTGCTTTTATTAGCCTCTGGATTTGTTTTCTTTGTCCTAACTGGAATTCATTCTGGGTTCAGAGTCATGTTTAGTGCGGGACTGGAGACGGCGTCAGTATTACCTATTTTATTTTCCAGCAAAGGTTTTGAATTATAATTTAGAGCTACACCGTGTTGTATTCCCCGGTTAAAGTCATTCTAGTTGGCTCTTGTCACAGGGAAGGCAGAACTCAGTACCATTGTAAACGCAAACCTCCCAGATTCAAGGGACAGTTTGTTCCCAGTTAGTTCAGACAACCTATCACCAACCAGAGAGCAGTTCTGACCTACCATCTACCTCATTGGAGACCCTTGGACTACCTTTCATCAGGCTTTACTGGACTGCATCTTGCAATAAACGTTATTCCCTTTCTCCTGTGTCTATACACTGTGAACGGCTTGATTGCAATAAGGTATAGTCTTTCCGTTGACAGGGTAGTACACAGCAAAAAGCTTTCACTACATCTCGGTACACGTGACAATAAACTAAACTAAACTAAACTAAACTAGTATTATTCATGGTCCTTGTTTGAAGTTGCATTAGGATTAGTATTCCAGGGGAAGTGGGTATTTGGTTTAGGATATTAAGGTTATGTTTGGCGGGGGTTAGTTAAGAATGTTAAGTATGGGGTAGGGGTAGGATTAGGGCCCTTCATAACCATACTGGGTTTATCCCAGTTCCCCGCTCTCTGTTCACAGCCCTGCAATCAGGCTTCTGAACAGACCTTTCATAAACTGGGGTACCGTCCGATTCACCGCTATCTCAATACCTATTTTTAGTATTTGTGTGGAGGAAAAGTAGTGTGTTTACAGGCACGTTATGCTACTGCAGATAAGCACTTCATTGTTCTGCTTTTGGTACATATGACAATTAAACACTCTTGATTCTTGAATTTACTTCAAAACTCTCAGTAGGCTGCAACTACTTTGGGGTTGTGAAAGGCATTACAGAAAAATGTTCATTTCGATAGCCCTTAACCGTTAACAAGATTAAGTGAAAGAAAATAACACTGAGGCAGTCTTTCTATGAACTAGTTTACTGTCCGATTCACCTCCATCCCAATGTGGATACTGGACTTAGTCTCTGGGACCGATGTGCTACAATCAAAGATACTAGAGGAGCTACAATACTGAGAACTATATTCGACACTCTGTATCTTGCACTTTGCTCTCTCTATTGTACTTGAATTTGACTTGATTATATTTTATGTATAATATTATCAGATTTGACAGCATGCATAACAAAGCTTTTCTCTGTACCTCTGTACGGGAAAAACTAATAAACCTAAGTCTTCCTGCATTAATGTTAACAAAACAAGTCAAGAGAGTAGAAATCCACGAACAAAACTTGTTCTGGGCAAATTATTTAATGCATTTGAAATAAATTTTAGGTTAATCGAGTTAAGAGATACAGGCCCTTTGGCCCACCGTATCTGTGCCGACCAACGATCACCCCTATGGTAGTTCTCTTATCCCTGTTTTGCATCCTACACGCTAGGGACAACGGAAGCCAATTAACCTACAAACCCGCACGTCTTTGGAATGTGGGAGGAAACCGGAGCACCCGGAGAAAACCCACGTGGTCACAGGGAGACCATACAAACTGTACAGACAGCACCCATAGTCAGGTTCAAACCCAGGCCCCTGGCGCTGTAAAGCAGCACCTCCACCACTGCGCCACCCCCTCATTTTAATAACCTGGGCCCAGTTTTACCTTTTAACATGTTTGCCCTTTGCTGGCAGCGATGCGTAGGGTCCACTCCTGATGCATTCTGGTAAGGGTGCCCTCTTTTGAGCCACCCTTCACTGTATGTCTATACAATTAAACATTCCAGGAGATTTTTTTGTGGTCTCTCAAGCAAAGATCTTTCTATTTCCCCTTCTCCTTTAATAATAACGGCACAAGCCAACTTTCTGTGGAAAGTTTTACATCATCCACAGCGCGGCGGCTGGCTACAATTAGGTCATCGTGAAACATAAAGGGGGGGGGGAAAGACGAGGTGAATGGACAGTCGGCATGTTATAAACCAGACTTATCCGCCGGCTATGGTGCAAATGTAAACTAAATCCGGATTCATTGTTTGATGTTTTTGGGGCTTTCTCTGCAGACACAAGGTGTCAATAACGGTGCGCATTACGATAAGCATCTATTGACCAAAAAAGAACTGGAGCTGGACACAAAAAGCTGGAGTAACTCAGCGGGACAGGCAGCATCTCTGGAAAGAAGGAGTGGGTGACGTTTTGGGCGCCTTCTTCAGACTCTACCCGAAATGTCACCCCTTCCTTTTCTCCAGAGATGCTGCCTGTCCCGCTGAGTTACTCCAGCTTTTTGTGTCTATCTTCGGTTTATACCAGCATCTGCAGTTCCTTCCTGCAAAAAAGAACTGGTCCTAAAACAAAGAAGAGACACGAGAGACTGCAGATGCTGGAATCTCGAGCAAGTCACACAGCGGGTCAGGCAGCGTCTGGGGAGGGAAAGGACAGGTGACATTGCCGATCCTGACCTGTAAAGCAAAGCTCTCCAAAGTTGGCAGAATTTCCCAACCTGCAACGTCGCCAGTCCATTCCCCGTCCAGATGCTGCTGATGGCTACGATGCTGAGAATTATATCCTGCACCCTGCATCTTCACCCTTGTTCTATCTATTGTACTACTATTGTGCCAGGAAAGGGGACTGTCCGATTCATCTCTATCCCACTGCGCACATTGGACTTTGCCTATGTAACTCCTGTACGACAATGAGAACTACTGTATTTTCTCCACCCTGTATCTTCCCCCTTTGCTCTACCTATTGTATTTGAGTTTGTCTTGATTATAGTTATGTATGGTCTTATCTTATCCGATTGGATAGCATGCAAAACAAAGCATTTCACTCTACCTCGGTACACACGACAACAATGGTTCAGTCTGCCACTAGGTGGCGCAGCGGTAGAGCTGCTACCTTACAGCGCCAAAGACACAGGTTCGATCCTGACTACAGGTGCTGTGTGTACAGAGTTTGTATGTTCTTCCTATGACCGCGTGGGTTTTCTCCGTGTGCTCCGGTTTCCTCCCACACTCCAAAGACGCACAGGTTTGTTGGTTAATTGGCTTCTAAATCGGCCCTAGTGTGTAGGATAGAACTAGTGTATGGGTGATTGTTAGTTGGTGTGGACTGGCTGGGCCAAAAGGGCTGGTTTCCACGCTGTATTTCTAGTAAACAAAGTGTGGTGTGCAAAATTAACCAGCATATGTCTTTTTGTCAGCACTGACATTTGGCAATTTAATTTATTTCCCAGTGTTTCTGCAGATCTAATTCTTTACGCATTAACATTTCCCACAAAAGAGGGATAATTTCAGCAGCAGACTATCAGATTTTGCCCGATTCCAAATATAACTTCTGTCTCCCGGTTTGGATGATCTCAACACTTGGCCGGGAACTCTCGCTGACTCTATACACACAGTTTTCAAACACAGCTGTTGTCACTCAGGTTCTCTGAAGACATGGCTGGGTTAACAATATCACAGAGCCCTACCAAAGGTGGGATTGTGTGCCTCGGAGAACCAGTCCCATACTAGGGGGTGACACAGTGGAGCAGCTGGTCGAGCTGCTGCCTTACAACCCCATTAAATTGCAGAGAATTGTAGATGTAGCTCAGTCCATAACACAGACTAGACATCTCATCATCTACACTTTACGCCACCTCTGAAAAGCAGCCAAAACAATCAATCCTTCCACCTGAGACAACCAATGTACTGATTGCAGAAAGCTGTGGAGTCCAAGACAATGGATATATTTAAGGCGGAGATAGATAGAGTTTTTGCATGGAGTAGTAGACGGAGATTGCATGGTGTAGTAGACGATGGGCCGAAAGGCCTAATTCTATATAATGTATGAACTTATGATTGACCACCTTTTGTTCCTGTCCCAAAAGGAACACTTTGAATTTTTGGAGTGTGGCAAGTGGTTACTGAACACATCTGCTAACTTTTTGCTATCTTGCACATCCGTTTTATCATTCCCGGCACATAGATCCAACTATTGAGTAAGGGAACTATTACCACTCCATGCACTGCGAGATTGTGCAAAGGATGTTTAAGATATTAAGAAAATTATCGTTGTCAACTTGAGGTAGGATGTACCCATTATTTATTTCATTTCTTTTGCTCCTGCGTAAATAAGTTCAATGCTTTGTTCCAATCCACGTGATTAGCCTGACAATAATCTTCCTACCGAAGATAGACACACAATGCTGGAGTAACTCAGCGGGTCAGGCAGCAACAATCAAATCAAAGCCATCAACAATGGTCTATCTTCGGTGTAAACCAGCATCTGCAGTATCTTCCTACACACTCCCCCCACATTAAGACAATGACCAGGATTCACCAACCAGGAACAAGAATGTTGGACTTTGTCTATCGAACCGATGTGCTAAATACTACGAACTATATTCTTCAATCTGTATCTTCCCCTATGCTCTACCTTTTGTACATGAATTTGACTTGATTATACTTATGTATGGTCTTGCCTGATCTGATCAGCTATCAAGCAAAACAAATCATTTTACTGTACCTCGGTACATGTGACAATAATGTTCATCGTTCATGAGTTATAGGTGCAGAATTAGGCTATTCAGCCCATCATTTCTATTGCGCCATTCAATCATGGCTGATCTATGTTTCCCTCTCAACCATTCTCCTGCCTTCTCCCCATAACCCCTGACACCTGAACTAATCAATAATAAACCTGAACCTAATCACTTGACTGGCTGTGTAGTGCTTTGGGTCGGGCAGCACAGTGGCACAGCTGGTAGAGTTGCTGCCTTGCAGAGTCAGGGACCTGGGTTCAATCCTGACTACAGGTTCTGCCCGTGTGGAGTTTGCACCTTATCCCTGTAACCGTTTGGGTTTTATCCGGACGCTCCGATTTTCTCCACATCCCAAAGACGTGGGGGTTTGTAGGTTAATTGACCTCTGTAAATTACCTCTAGTGTGTAGAGAGTGGATGCAAAAAATTGGAATAACATAGAATTAAAGTGAATGGGTGATCCATGGTTGGCATGGACTCGGTGGGCCGAAGGGCCCGTTTCCATGCTGTCATTTTCAATCAGTCAATCCCATTCTCCACAGGACACCCATTCACTGATCACATCACCATTCCTCAGAGGCTGCTTTTGAGTGAGCATTGACGGACCAATCTTCATTAACACAGAGTCAGTGTTTGTAACTTCACTCACGTACTAGAGGCAGAACGCAGCGACGTGCAAAGGATTTGAGCCTGTAAAGCAAAGCTCTCCAAAGTTGGCAGAATTAGGAGATTCGTCAAGTTAGCGGCCACAAAATCTGCCAGACTTCTGTCGTGAGTACAATATAAAAATTCATTTGCACACAAAGGGCTCTGTTGTTCACTCTACTTAGCGCAAAGAGTGCAGGCAAGGTTTGTCTCCTCAGCGCTCATTCATACCATCCTGGTGTACAGATGTGGGAGACAGCCAAGACTAGGGGGATGTGTCCCATCATCTCCAGACACAGAGCATCGTTAAAAATGAGGAACCCCCATCTCCAGCAATGTGTAGAAAGGTGGGCGGAAAGATTTCAAAATGGAGAAGGTTGCAGAGTTAAGTATGTTAAGTCCATACAGCCTACGATATGACTGGGCCAAGTCAGTCTCTTTCTCTCCTGTTTATGGATGTGTGATCAATGTCATAAGGTATACTCATTAGCCAGTGTGTAGACATTACATCATACTCAGCGATCAGACCCTATATATCTTTTTTGCTTCTTTCCAGCCTTCCCAGTCCCAGTTCTTGGCTTCCGTGTCCTTGCTATTTCCTCTCCATATTCGTTGGTATTTTGGGCTCTCCAAATGTTTTTCATTATAATCCATATCACATTTTCGAGGAGTTGCAAAGAAAGTGCTTTTAGTTTAGTTTTAGCTTAGTTTTAGTTTTAGTTTTAGCTTAGAGGTACAGTGTGGAAACAGGCCCTTTGGCCCACTGAGTCCACATTGACCAGCAATCACCCATACCCTAGTTCTGTCCTACACACTAGGGACAATTTACCTACAAACCTACACATCTTTGGAATGTGGGAGGAAACCAGAGCACCCGGAGTGAACCCACGTGGTCCCAGGGAGAACATGCAAACTCCGTACAAACAGCACCCTTAGTCAGAATCGAACCAGGGTCTCTGGCACTGTGAGGCAGCAACTCTACCGCTGTGCCATTGTGCCACCCTTTCTTTCTTACTACAATCTAGAATCCAAGTGCAACCTCGCAGCAGTTGTCTCCTTATAAATGCAGCACCTTTATAGAGTGATAGAGTCATACAGCATGGAGACAAACCCTTTGATCCAATGTTCATGCCAGTCAAGATGCCCCATCTAAGCCCGGGGAACCCAGAGATGATTGGGTTAACATATGAGGAGCGTTTGAAGGTTCTGGGCCTGGACTCTCTGGAGTTTAGAAGGATGAGGGTAATCTCATTGAAAACAACCGGATAATGAAATGACTTGATAGAGTGGATGCGGAGAGGATGTCTCTACTAGTGGGAGAGTCTTGAACCAGAGGGCATACTCAGAATAAAAGGACATGCCTTTAGAAAGAAGATGAGGAGATATTTTTTTACCCAGAAGTTGTGGTATCTGTGGAATTAATTGCCACTTACGTTCGTGGAGGCCAAGTTAATGGGTATTTTTAAGGCAGAAAATTGACAGGTTCGTGATTGGGAAGGGTGTTAAAGTTCACGGGGAGAAGGCAGCAGAATGGGGTTGAGAAGGAATTTGGAATAGCGAGGTAGACACAACAGGAGAACTGACAGGAATACTCACCACTATATTAGTGATGAGTGTAGAAGGGTCCCGGACCAAACCCTCACCTATCAATGTTCTCCAGGCCTGCTGCCTGACCAGCTGAGTTACTCCAGCACTTTTTGGCCTTATGAGTAAACCAGCCTCTGCACCCCCTGGTGGCCACGATGAAGATAAATCAAGAATACTCAGTGCCTCTTGAGCAGTTTGATGGGAATGTCCTCCTCTATTCTCGAAAATCCATCCCCATGAGCTTCAACTAGTTCGGCACGGTGGCGCAGCTGATAGAGCTGCTGCCTCACTGCACCAGAGAACCGGGTTTGATTCTGACTTTAGATGCTGTCTATATGGAGTTTGCACGTGCTCCCCGTGACTGCATGGTTTTTCTCCAGTTGCTCTGGTTTCCTCCCACGTCCCAATAGGTGCGGGTTTGTAGGTTAATTGCCCTCTGTAAATTGCCCCTGGCATGCAGGGACTGACTGCGAAACTGGGATAACATAGAACTGATAAATGGTCCGCATGGACTCGTTGGGCCTTAAGGCCCGTTTCCATGCTGTATCTTTCGATCAATCAATCAATTTCAAATAACAAAATGCCCTACCACATACAGGCAAAAAGAAAAAACCTGGCTCAATTCTGAAGATGAAAAGGGCAGATAACACATCCCTCTGGACAAAATTAATCCCCCTACCAATATACTTGCATTTTCTTTGCAGATTTTCTTTACTTCAGACTTTCAGAGATTCAGAGGGGAAGCATGCCCTACGGCCCACCGAGTCCACGCCGACCCACAATCACTGTGCATTTACACTATCCTACACAATAGGGACACTTTTACTATGTTACCAAAGAAAACCGGAGAACCCGGAGAAAAACCCATGCGGTCACAGTACCCATGTGCAGGATTGAATCCTGGTCTCTACCGCTGTGCCAACGTGACCACCCATGTTCCCCGACTGTTGTGGTTTCTGAAGCAGAGGGTAAACATTAAACCAGCTGGTTGCCAGTAAACCACTTTAGAGTGTGTTATAGGTACTTATATCACCTATGAGATCCAAAAGCATTTCATAGAACTTGCTTTCAGTAAATTAACTAGGAGACTGGGAGTAAAATAGAAATAATTACTTTGACGGGCCAATCATTTATTGTTAAATATTCCTTTTCATAAAATCAGGAAGCAGCTTGCTTGGGCACCAGTGGTCACCAGTAACAATGAGTGATTGCTGCAGAATAGAACCTGCTCCTCTCTACATGGTACTCATCAAGTACAATAACATCTTCCCAAAGCAATAGCTATAAATTAACACTGAAGACAAGTGGACATTACTTCTGTCAGACCACAGGGCTTAATAACATTCTCTCCTTTAACACATTAATGTTTTACAGCGTCAGAGACCCAGGTTCGATCCTGATGAAGGGTGCTGTATGTACGGAGTTTGTACATTCTCGCTGTCACTGCATGGGTTTCCTCCCACATTCCAAAAACATACACGTTTGTAGGTTAATTGGCTTCTGTAAATTGTCCCTTGTGTGCAGGTTAGGGCTGATCGCTGGGCGTTGTGGGCTCAGTGGGGCCTTTCCACACTGTACCTCTAAACTAAACTGAACTAACGTAAGTTGTTATGCCAGAAGATGATTGATGCCATGTCAGTGATCAGGCATTGACCAATTCCACATAAATTGGTTCTCTGGTCACGCGAGGCAGCAACAAAAGCTCACAAGATTGGACCCTGTGATAAAAGGTTTTTAGCAAGAGGAAATGCTGATCAGTTGGGCCTTTTTCAAATTTGCACTGAGATGAATGAGAGAGGGTCTCTCAGAAATATGAAATTTTGAAGGGCTTTGCATGGTGGATTCTGGTAGAACATCTCCCATGGTCGGAAATTCAAGGACCAGAGAACAGTCTCAGGATAAGCGATGGCCCATTGAAGATAAAGATGAGGAGTACCTCATATTTTGCTTGGGTAGCTTACGAACGGTAAGCGGTATGAATGTTGACAAAATGTTGGAACTGCAGATTGTGGTTTATACTGAAGATAGACCCAAAATGCTGGGGTAACTCAGCGGGTCAGGCAGCATCTCTGGAGAAAAAGAATAGGTGGCAATTCAAGTCAGAATCCTTCTTCAGAGTCATCCATGTCAGAATTGAGTCTGAAGAAGGGTTCCGATCCGAAGTGTTGCCTACTAATTTTCTCCAGAGATGCTGCCTGACCCATTGTGTTACTCCAGCAATTTGTGTCTATCTTCAGTATGAACTTTGAATTCTCTAATTTTAGGAACTTAAAACTCCCCTCTCCCCTTTCCTCCACTACAGGTCAGTTAGTCAGTTTCCACAGTTTGCCATGAAGCATTTCTCTTGGGATCACACTGTCCCTGGCCAACAATTGGCCTATCAGAGAACAAGATATAAACACAAAGTGCTGGAGTATCTCAGCAGGCCAGGAGAAAAAAGGATAGGTGGTGTTTCGAGGAGAGATGGATTCTTGATTAGTACGGGTGCCAGGGGTTATGGGGAGAAGGCAGGAGAATGTGGTTGAGAGAGAATTATAGATCAGCCATAATTTAATGGCGGAGTGGACGACGGGCTGAATGGCCTAAATCTGCTCCTATAACTTATGAGCATGAACATTTTATGAGACCCTTCTTCAGCCTACCCTGCCTCAGGTCATCTTTTGCCATGCCCTGATTTGTCCTGGTCTTTTCTTGCTACTGGTTCCACCTACAATCTGTCTGAAGAAGGGTCCCGAACAAAAATGTCACCTAACCATGTTCTCCAGAGACGCCGAGTTACTCCAGCATTTTGTGACTATCTGACGAGTACTTTCTTCTCTCAGGCTCGGCTTGAATCTTTGGTGTTTTCTATTCCAGAACGTTGTGGTGGATGAGCTATCGAATGCATTCAAGGTGAAAGACAGATAAAATTTTGAAAGCCAAGAATGTCATGAGCAATGAGGAGGGAGATGGAGTTGAGTTCATCAATCAGATCAGCCACAAGCTGAATAAATGGTAGAGTGGGTGTCATGCTGGCACAACAGATGGTGGCTCTGCCTCAAAGCTCCAGGGATCTAGGTTCGATCCTGATTTTGGTTGCTGTCTGTGTGGAGTTTGCATGGTTTCCCTGCAACAGTGTGGGACTGACGGACCACCAGAGGTCCCTCCAGCTGGGATGTTCTGTTTCCTCTAATCCAGATTTATTAGGAACCCAAGAGATAACTCATCTTCCTGCACATGATATATTACTCTTGAATCCGTGCATATTTATGTGCCTATCGAAAAGCCTCTTAAATGCTACTTTCTTATTTGGTTCCACCAGTAAATAAACTTCCCCATACATCTCCATTAAACCTTCCCCCTCTCACCTTAAAGATACGCCCTCTAGTCTTTGACATTTCCACCCCGGGGTAAAAGAAGGTTCTGACTGTCTACCCTATCTGTGCCTCCCATAATTGTATATACTTATATCAGGTCCCCATCAAAACCTCTGGCGTTCTTGAGAAAACAAGTTTGTTCTGCCTCTCCTTGTAGCCAATACCACCCACCCCTCATTGTGTGCCTTATTCCAGGAATCGGCAGAATGATATAAACTAGAAAACGATGGAAACTAAATGTCGTTCTCTGATTATTTCTCTGGAATAAAGGATTATTTCTCCGAGCACCGTGGCTGGCTTGATTGCAGTCTCTTCTTTGATTGAATAACACGCAATATAAAGTGTATCTCTGTACCTCGCTCGATACACGGGACAAAAACAAACTAAAAATTAACCCAATGGGATGGAAAGTCAAGCAAAAACCTGTCCGAGAGATTATGATCTCACAATGTGGGCTAATGATTAACTCGAAGTTGGTGCGCGCTCTTGTACATTAACAAAACAAAGAATAAAACCAATGAAAGTTGGAGCTGGTAACATCCCGGGTTGGAGGTTGATGTGGGACAGTGACATGTGTCCATTGCACCTTTTTTCCCCCAGACTCCGTTTAAACGTTCCCCCGGCGTTAATTGGGGAAAGAGGAAAACGACTCTAATTTTCACAACTTAGTTCTAGCTGGTCAAAGTTCCCCGCTATTTCCCCTAAATTCTTCGGGACCACATGAATTCTGCCAGAAATTGCCCCCCATTTTCCCGAAACAGACACCCACTCAACCGGTCCCCTTCATCCATCTCAAATATCGGGAAAAAACAACCGCCTGCGGTATGGAGGGGATAGGGGAAGGGGTGTCGGTGAGTTATTACAGAACCGCTAACACCGCTAAGCCAAGTCACATGCTGCACATTCTTTGCTGAACGCTGAGAAAGCGAACGGTAAACTAATAACTGCGGTGCGAGCCCAGTTACAAATGCAAATCCAATTCCTTATTAGTCAAAGATCTCCTCAGTAAAAGCAAGAGGAGGATGCAAAGGGGCTGATTTATTTAGGATCTGGCCTTTTCTTTTCGTTTCGCAAGAGGATGCGTTTTAAAAACTTCGGTGGAGTAGTAGAAAGATTTATCTCCCTCGCCCTCTCCCTCTCAATAGCGGACCGCTCTCATGCACGGCGTTCCTTGAGGTTTGAGAACCGAGGGAGTCCCGGCACAATCAATGCGAGTCGTTAGCCGAGGAGGGGGGGACCCGGAGGCGACTTACAGTACAGTGGTGTTGCAGGGGAGCTCCATCAGTCCCGGTGCGAGTTGAAGTCCGGCTCTGGAGCAGTTGACCGTGCAAGAAGAGTCGAGCCCCGGGCAGCTACAGTTCGGGGGACACGGGCTACAGTCCCGTTGCTCGCCCAGGACCCCGACGCACAGGGCGAGCGAGAGGAGGCACAGAGGAACAGGGCCACACAGTCCAAAACGTTTGGGGTCTGAGACGCCATGTTGCATTGCTTGGTTAAGAACATTGCTATAAGGCATAGCTCTTTGGCGTTCACATCGCCGCGGGATCCGCACTGCGTCCTCGCCACGTCTCCGCTCGATCTTACCACCTCTTTCCGAAACCACTCGCTCGCTCGCAAAATCCAACTTCAAGGAAACAATCTTAACTTCCTCCTTCTCCTCCTCCGAGCTCCCATCCACTGTGAACTTCCTTCTCTGTACAAATCCCGGTTTTTTTAAATTATTTATGTATTGCGTGTGGTTTAACAAGGCATTGCAGAGACCGGACACTAGGGTGAGCTGAGCAGAACAAGAAACGAAAACTGGGGGTGAACAACAAAAAAAGGGTTCTATAATCAGGGACGCCTGTTACTTCCAACGCAGCGAAAAAAAACTTAACCGACTCTCTCAAGAATCCTACACACCCCAATCTGTAACTTAAGAGTGATCACATCTCAAAACCACTCCATTGGCTGCAGGGTAGAATGTCTGGGAGGTTCCTAAATGGACAAATGATTGCAATTTTTTTTTTATTATGTTAACGGAGATTTTTCGTCGACAGTATTATTTTGCAGGACATTCCACTTAACAAAGCACTTTTAAAACTAAGGGAACATCTCAAGTGCATGTTCAAGATATCTCAAGTGCATGTTCAAGAGGTGTTAGGGGCAGGTGTGTACACACAAAGGATAGGTTTAGAGGGATATGGGTCAAATGCGGGCGAATGGGGCATCTTGGTCGGCATGGATGAGTTGGGCCGAAGGGCTTGTTTCCCTGCTGTATGACTCCAAAGAGCCACTTAAAAATGGTACAGTGGCTGGAAAGTTTGGGAGAGGGTGGAGGCAACGAGAAACGTTTCAGAATAGACACGGAATGCTGGAGTAACTCTTCGGTTCAGGCAGCATCTCTGGAGAAAAGGAATAGGTGGCGTTCCTTTTCTCTACAGATGCAGCCTGAGCCGTTGAGTGACTCCAGCATTACGTGTCTATTGTCGGTATAAACCAGCATCCGCAGTTCCTTCCGAAAGGGTTGTCGAGGGAAGGGACAAGATTCTCAGTGGCGAGATTTTTACTGAGTCTGAAAAAATATCCCAACCCGAAAAGTTGTCTAAGAAGGAACTGCAGATGCTGGGAAATCGAAGGTACACAAAAATGCTGGAGAAACGTTTCAATGGGTTTCGGCCCGAAAGGTTGCCTATTTCCTTCGCCCCATAGATGCTGCTGCACCCGCTGAGTTGCTCCAGCATTTTTGTGTACCTCCGAAAAGTTGTCTGTCCATTTCCCCCCACAGATGCTGCCCGAATTCCTTCGGGAATTTGTGTACATTGCTCAGGAAACGCCGTCAGTCTATTTCCCACTGCAGACGCTGCCTGAACTGCAGAGTTCCTCCAACACTGTGTATTTCGCTTTTCCATTTGGAGTTGCGAGCAGGAGACGAGAATCGGAACTGGAAAGGCCGTCTGTCTATTTCCCACTACAGACGGTGCAGGCAAGATTTGCGAGGATGTTGATGGGACTCGGCGGGCTGCGCTATAGGGACAAGTTGAGCAGGATGTATGGAACGAGCAGTATGTATGGAACGAGGTACCGGAGGAGGTAGTTGATGTAGGTACTATCATAACGTTTAAGAGACGTTTGAACAGGTACATGGTCAGGTACATAGATACGTGGAGGAAAATGGACAGACAACATTTCGGGTTGGGTCCTTTCTTCAGACTATAAAAATCTCGCCACTGAGAATCTTGTCTCTCCCCTCGACATCTTCCTTGGAAACTTAGTTGAGGATGAGAGGTGATCTTGTAACGGTGTGCAAAATCATGAAACGAATAGATCGGGTAGACGCACAGAGTCTCTCTTGCACAGAGTAGGGGAATCAAGAACCAGAGGACATCGTTTTAAAGCGAGGGGGGGAGGCTTAATAAGGACCTGAGGGATAACCTTTTTTTTACACAAAGGGTGGTGGGTAGCTGAGGCAGGTACTATCATAACGTTTAAGAGACGTTTGGACAGGCACATGGATAGGCATAAAATGCTGAAGTAGTCAACCGGCCAGGCAGCATTACTGGAGAAAAAGGATGGATCGCAACCCTTCTTCAGACGTGTATAGAACAAGGTTGGTGGGATATGAGCCATCAAGTGCGGGCAAATGGGAATGTTGGTCGGTGTGGGCAAATTGGGGCGAAGGGCCTGTTTCCACGTTGCATGACTATGACTCCATAACTGGGGGAACACAGGAATTGTTAAAAGGTTTGGCCGCTTTGTCATGGTGTCTGGCAAACTGCAAGACACACCTGTCATATTGGCCAGCATTTACGGTCCCAACTGGGATGACAGCTCATTTGTAACCAAATTGTTTACATCCCTCCCAAATATTGAAAATCACCACATCATTGTGGGTGGAGATTTTAATCTGGTCCAAGACCCTATACTGGACAGATCTTCGAACAAAGCCTCTACTTTAACTAAATCAGGTTCAACTGTTGGGTATAAATGCAGGAGTAGCAAGATGGATTCAACAGTGGCTGAATGGGAGAAGCCAGAGGGTAATGGTGGATGGCTGTTTGTCGGGTTGGAGGCAGGTGACTAGTGGGGTGCCTCAGGGATCGGTGTTGGGTCCTTTGTTGTTTGTCATGTACATCAATGATCTGGATGAAGGGTAAATTGGATTAGTAAGTATGCAGATGATACCAAGATAGGGGGTGTTGTGGATAATGAAGAGGATTTCCAAAGTCTACAGAGTGATTTAGGCCATTTGGAAGAATGGGCTGATAGATGGCAGATGGAGTTTATTGCTGATAAATGTGAGGTGCTACACCTTGGCAGAACAAATCAAAATAGGACGTACATGGTAAATGGTAGGGAATTGAAGAATACAGTTGAACAGAGGGATCTGGGAATAACCATGCATAGTTCCTTGAAGGTGGAATCTCATATAGATAGGGTGGTAAAGAAAGCTTTTGGTATGCTAGCCTTTATAAATCAGAGCATTGAGTATAGAAGCTGGGATGTAATGTTAAAATTGTACAAGGCATTGGTGAGACCAAATCTGGAGTATGGTGTACAATTTTGGTCGCCCAATTATAGGAAGGATGTCAACAAAATAGAGAGAGTACAGAGGAGATTTACTAGAATGTTGCCTGGGTTTCAACAACTAAGTTACAGAGAAAGGTTGAATAAGTTAGGTCTTTATTCTCTGGAGCGCAGAAGGTTAAGGGGGGGACTTGATAGAGGTCTTTAAAATGATGAGAGGGATAGACAGAGTTGATGTGGATCAGCTTTTCCCCTTTGAGAATAGGGAAGATTCAAACAAGAGGACATGACTTCAGAATTAAGGGACAGAAGTTTAGGGGTAACATGAGGGGGAACTTCTTTACTCAGAGAGTGGTAGCAGTGTGGAATGAGCTTACAATGGAAGTGGTGGAGGCAGGTTTGTTGGTATCAATTAAAAATAAATTGGATAGGCATATGGATGAGAAGGGAATGGAGGGTTATGGTATAAGTGCAGGCAGGTGGGACTAAGGGAAAAAAGTTGTTCGGCGTGGACTTGTAGATGGCCTGTTTCCATGCTGTAATTGTTATATGGTTATATGGTTACACGGTTCGACACAACTCATAAAGTCTCATTGTACGCGGATGACCTGCTCCTGTACATCTCGAACCCAGTCAGCTCTCTCCCTGTGATTACGAATATTTTAGAACGGTTTGGCGCGTATTCTGGTTATAAACTTAACTACCAAAAGAGTTAGCTATTACCGATTAACTCATTGGCTAAGCAGCTCCCTCGCTCTTTAACCTCATTCAAATGGGCAGAGGACGGGTTTCGCTACCTCGGCGTCTTTATCACAACACCCTTATCTGATATGTTCCGCACAAACTTTCTGCCTCTGGTTGAGAAAGCTGAAAGAGATTTTGACCGCTGGTCAGTTTTACCGCTATCCCTCGTGGGCTGGATAAATCTGGTCAAGATGGTCGTCCTACCCAAATTCCTGTATCTTTTCCAGCACGTCCCTATACTTATCACTAAATCTTTTTTTGATAAATTAGAAAGGACAATATCTAAATTTTTATGGGGTAGCAAACCGGCTAGAATCCGAAAGGCGATACTGCAGTCTCCTAAGATGACGGCGGTTTGGCACTTCCTGACTTTAGGCGATACTATTGGGCAGCTAACTTGCAAAAACTCCTGTATTGGATGAATGATGATTGCGACGACCTACCGACCTGGGTACACATGGAAAAGGCGAGTTCACATCTCCCGTTGCGGTCTGTCCTATGCTCCCAACTGCCCCTTCCTATAATCTGTGGGTGCAGGCCCAATTGCGTCCCTCTCGCTCAAGATAAGGAGTCAACTCAGGAAAAACTTTGGTTTACAAGGCCCTTCCATCTTGACCCCACTGCTTAAAAACCACATCTTTAAACCTTCAAGTACAGACCATGCATTCAAAACCTGGCATAGCAACGGCATCAGTAGTATCAAAAACCTATACAAGGATGGCATCTTTTCATCTTTTGCGGAGCTCTCGTCCAACTATAGCCTCCCATTTGTTTTTTGTTTTTTCCAGATTTGGGATTTTGTGAAGAAGACATTCCCCCATTTCCCAAATCGCCCCCCTGAAACCCTGACCGATACCATCTTAGCTCTAGATCCCAACCGGAAGAAATGCATCTCTGTTTTGTATAACTTGTTAGGGTCGGTTATATTGAAACCTCATACCTCATTAAAAGCTGCGTGGGAGGGTGAGCTGAATACGAAACTAACAGACCAGCAATGGGACTCTGCCTTGGATTTGATCCATTCTTCCTCCATATGTGCCCGTCATGGCCTAATCCAATGCAAAGTCCTTCACAAAGTCCACTACACAAATGCAAGATCATCTAGAATTTACCCCGCTGTTAGGGACACCTGCAACAGATGTAATCAATCTCCTGCCAACCATAGCCATGTGTTTTGGTCTTGCCCTAAGCTAGCAGCCTTTTGGAGGAGTGCTTTCCACTTGATAAGCCTACGGCCAGACTATTCCTCCAAACCCACTGTCAGCCATTTTCGGTACCCCTCCCAACACCAACCTCTCTGTTGCGGTGAAACGGGTTCTAGCTTTAACAACCTTGTTAGCCCGGAGACTGATCTTGCTTAACTGGAGGCTCACCTGTCCCCCGACACACACCCGCTGGATTAAGGAGGTGCTTTACAATTTAAAGCTTGAAAAACTTAGGTTCTCTCTCAAAGGCTCTACCAAGACATTCCTAGATACATGGAACCCTTTCTTGGAACTTCTTAACTCTCTCAACTTTTCCCCGGACTGGGAAGAGGACTGAGTGCTCGCCACCATTGTTCTGCTCTACTGCAGCTGCTCACCCCTTAACCCACCCCCCCCCCCCCCCCACTTATTTATTTAATTAATTACTTATTTACTGTTATTAGTGACCCCCTTTTTAAACTTTTTTTTAGTACTTTTTGTTTCGTTTATCTTACCATATTTGTGTGGATGTGTATGTATGTGAGTGTTGTTTGTCCCCGTTTGGTTCCGACCTGATTCGGGTGGGTTGAAGGTGGGTAAGGGTAAGGGCTTTGAGGGTCGCTTACATACTGTTGCACAATTGTGCCTTGACTGTCATTGTCTGTTATCATTGTATGTATGCAAATTGCTGTGAAATTCAAATAAAAAGATTTAAATCAAAATGATTGGAAGCCTGGGGGAAGTTGCCTAGATAATTCAACTGCGCATCGTGACTCAGGAGTGAAATGACGCGATTAAAAGCAGCAAAGACCCGAACAACTGCCGTAGTGAGACGGCCCGTGGTCGGATTATTTAACCGGCTGGGTAGCATCTGTGGAGCGGAACATGTAGTTCAAGAAGCAATTAGACAAGTACGTGGATAGGACACGTTTAGAGGGATATGGGCCAAACGTAGGTAACTGGGACTAGTGTAGACGGGACATGTTGGTTGGTGTGGGCAAGATGGGCCGAAGGACCTGTTTTCACGCTATACGACTCTATGACCTTCCGTCAGAATTGGCTGTACTACATATAGGCAAATGTATCGGCCGCTATGGATTTGATTTCAATTTTTATGCTGTTAGTTTTATTTTACAAATGCATTTTAGGTAGCGGTACAACTTGGCACAAAATCCCAGTAATACAACCAATCAATACACATAGGTGAAACAAGGAACTGCAGATGCCGATTTACAACAAAAAAAAAGACACGAAGTGCTGGAGTAACGCAGCGGGTCAGGCCTCCTGGCCCAATGAGTTACTCCAACACAAATAGGCGTCCGCTTGTTCGGCTCTTTCTTCAATATCACGGCAATGCTGGAGGAACTCAGCGGGTCAGGTGGCATCTGTGGTGGGGATGAACAGGCGATGTTTCAGGTCGCGACCCTCTCAGACACCGAAAGTGTCTCCATAATATCTCATCGGCAGGTTCGTTTTTTAAATTGAAACAAGCAACTGCAAGTGCTGGTTTACAAAAAATATATAGAAAGTGCTGGAGTAACTCAGCGTGTCCGACAGCATCACTGGAGAACATGGAGAGGAGACGTTTCGGATCGGGACCCTTCTTTAGCCTGGTTACTCCAGCACTTTGGGTCTTTTTTTTTTAATAAACCAGCGTCTGCAGTTCCTTGTTTCTACGGTTATTTGGAGAGCTGGCACATTCATTCTCTCGCTCTCCCTCTCCAATTCATGAAAAATGGAAAAGTAATAAAATAGTCAATAGATACTCAATTTCTGGAGAACATCAATAGGTGACAATTTTTCAGTCTGTCGAAGTTTCCCTTCTCTCCTGACCTTCAGTCTGTCGAATAGCCGAGACGCGAAATGTCACCTATCCATGTTCTCCAGGGATATCGCATGCCCCGCTGTGTTACTCCAGCACTTTGTAGCGATTACGTGTCATCTTTAAGACGGGAGAACCATTCCGATGTGACTTGCAGCGGCAGCACTGACAAGAAAAGTTCGTGTTTTATCGGGCTTCACCCTATCAAAGTTAACCTCAGACTTGGAGGGATCTTGGCCGGTGACGGGGGAACTAACAGAGAATAAATACACTATTCTCGATCATAATTAACTCTGCTATGAAAGTGCGGCACGATGACAGCGCCCGACACCCGACTTCAATCGGGGTGCTGTCTGTACGGACGGAGTTTGTAACTTTCGCCAGTCACCTCGCGGGCTTTCTCCGGTGTCTTCCCATACCCAAAGGAGTGCAGGTTCATCATAGGTAAATTGGCTTCTGTAAAAAATATCGTAAATGTGGGCCGAAGGGCCTCTTTCGGCGCTGTATCTCGAAACTAAACTAAAATCAAGACAACGATGTGGCAACACAGAAATCGCGCGCGTGTGTGTGTCTGTGTGTACTTGTGTGTCTGTCTGTGAGTAGGTGTTCTCTGTGTCTATGTGTGAATGTGTATGCCTATGTGTGTAATTGTGTTTATGAGTGTGTTTGTGTGTACACGTTTGTCTGTGTATGTACGTGTGTGTGAGAGAGAGAGAGTTGATTCTGTGTGCGCGTCTTTATGTGCGTGAGGGCGTGTGCATGTATGTATCCGTGTCTCAGTCTGTGTATCTAATTGTGTATCTGAGTGTGTGTTTTGCGTCCGTGTGTTTATGTGTGCGTGTGTATGTCTGTGTGTGCCGTCATGTGTCTCTGTGTGAGTGTGTGTATAGGTGTGTTGCCTGCGTCTGTGTTTTTGAGTCTGTTTGGATACTTGCGCGTCTGTGAGTGTGTGCTTTGAGTCTGTGTGTGTGTGAGTGAGTGCGTGCATTAGTGCGTCAGTCTGTTTGAGTGTAGGTACTTGTGTGTTTGTGAGTGGGTGCTTTGTGTGTGTTGGTGTGCGTGTATGTGTGAGGGTGAATGGGTGTGTTTTTGTGCGTCGGTCTGTGAGTCTGTGTGTGTATAGCTGAGTGTTTATGAGTGTGTGTTTGGAGTCTGTATCTACCTATGTGTATGTGTGGGTCTGTATATGCGAAAAGTTTCCCAATTACCTTGATATTGTAAGTAGTGAAAAGAACAAAAAACCTTCATACTTTTGGAGAAAACACTTAATCTGCACAAAATGACAAATCTGGACTCGTTTAGCAAAATAATTGTAACTAACTCCGGGCTTATATATAATATTTCAATTTCAAGATTGATAATTACAACAACTTATCATTTATTTTATATGAACCTTCAATCGCGTTATATTGTAAAAAACTGTTTTTAATTAAAATAACTTGTGAGAGTGTAAACCATCCAGTTCATTATTAATTTAAAAGGCAATATGCAGCAATATATCAAGATTTAACATTTAGATTTTTCGACCGGGAAGGATAAAATTACATTTTGAAATACATATAAATTAAAGCAACAACAAAGCTTGGAAGTATTAAGATCCCGCGGCTTATTGGAGTTACTGTTGGAATTAATTCAGTTTAACAGCCGTAGAAAAGAAATAAAAACGCCGCAGATTCTGAAAACCAATCTCCATACCGCTGAGGTGCTGTTCCTCCAATTTGCATTTGGCCTCACTCTGACAGTGAAGGAGACAAAAAGGTCAATATGAGAGTGGGAAGGGGAGTTAAAAGTGTTATGGGGCTGTCCCACTTGGGCGACCTAAACCGCGAGTTAAGAAGAGTGTCTTCGACCTTCAAGCTCGAGGGCACTCGCCTGGAAAACCGCGAACTGGATCGACCGACCGCGCCCACACACACAAACACATCGCATAGGCGGGGGCCAGTGAAAGGGGTGGAGGGGAGCACTGTCTGAAATTCACATCCGCGATGGAGGAAGGTAAATGGCTGCACAGTAATAGTAAGTCCTAAGAGCGCGGAAGGGGGTAGTTGGGGGGGGGGGGGGGGGGGGGGGCACGAAGTATAATAAAGGTTAGGGACTTACCGGTCGTGTTCCTTGGTCCTGAAAACTCCAATGAGCCAATCAAAATGCCCCGTCGGCGAAGGTGATTGCCTACGGCAGCCCTCGACTTCCTCTAACTAAATAGCAACCCCACTCCACTGCACTACGAGTTCAAAATAGCCATGCCCAACATGCTGAAAATGTTTCCGTAACCTAGCTGAGGCCATGAGTATTCAGGAACTTCCCTCGAGCATGAAGGAGAGTTCCAGTGACCTCAGAGGACATCCTAGGACCACATGTCGACCATGCTGCAAGTTTGAGTCCAGGGCAAACTCCTCTAAACTCGCAGGCAGTGGGACAGCCCCTTTAAGGTATTCAGTGAAATGATCGGCCATTCTGCGTAAATTCGACAGGCTGCGGCATCCATGGAGAAAGAAAGTGTGAAGGGCCTGTCCCACTTGGGCGTCATTTGTGCGTCACACAAGTGACGCGCGAGGATTTTGAGAATCCCCAAATCCGGAGGCGCCGCGCGCTACCGTGTATCACTGCCTACGCCACCACGTCTCACCACGCGCCATGCGCCCGTAATGCATGCCCTGTTGTGACACGTAAATGATGCGCAAATAACGTCTAAGTGGGACAGGCCCTTTAATGTTTCAGTTCTGACCAAGGATCTTTGATCTGTTTTTCTCTCCACTGATGCTGCCTGACCTGTTGGGTGTTTCCGGATTTTAAGCTTGCATTTTTTTTAAGCTTTCATTAATGTTGCAGGCCAATAAGATACGCATATGTTGTCAAGCTGGAAAGGCTGCAGAGAAGATTTTGGAGGATATTTCCAGGACTCTCTCTCACACACACGTACATAGAGAGAGGTTGAGCAGGCTAGGACTTTATTCCTTGGAACACAGGAGATCAAGGGGCGATCGTATACAGGTGTACAGAATCATGAGAGAAATAGATTGGGTGAATGAGTCTTTTGCCCAGGGTTGGGAAATCGAGAACCAGATGACATATGTTTCAAGTGAGGGGAGAAAGAATTGGTAGGAACTCGAGAGGTAACTTTTCTGTACAAAGAATGGTGGGTGTATGGAACGAGCTACGGGATGATGTAGTTGAGGCGGGTACTATGGCAATGTTTAAGAAACAGATAGACAGGTACATGTATAGGATAGGTTTAAAGGGATGTGGGCCAACGGCGGGTGGAAGGGACTAGTGTAGATGGGGCATGTTGGTCGTGGTGGACATATTGGGTCAATGTGTCTGTTTTCACGCTGTATGACACCATGCCTGTATAGAAGTGCGGGGGAAAGAGGAATGTGGATCATGTCCAGCAGACGAGATCAGTTTATTTTAGCATCATGTTCTGCATAGACATTGTGGGCCGAAGGGCGCGATCCCGTGCTGTACAGCACATATTTACATATTTTCTATGTAAATGGAGTACTGAGAGATTGCATGGTGTTAATGTGGAAATGCCTTTCACTGCAGAAGGTGGGAGGAATAAAGAAGGTGCATTTAGTAGGAAACTGACTAGAGCAACGTGAAAGGGAGTTTGTGAGGATCTGGGGGAGGAGGATCTTGTGGATTTTTAAAAGTTAGCCTGCACCTTTTGAGCCGAACGACCCGCTGTGATGGCGCTGGGTAAATTATGAACAGCGTTTCCGTGGAAAGAGAAAGGACGAGGAGGTGTTTAGTTGATCACTCAGATCTGTGCTAAATAGATGATCCATTAACTAGAGCGCACAGACCCACGCTGCAAATGAACTCAAATTACTTCTGAATTCAGTGCCAAATTGCAGAGGATAAATTGTAGTTTCTAATACACTCGCACCAGGCAAAGTCGTCTGGCAATAAGATGGATGGAATAAATGTAACAAGCCTCATTTATTATCATCTGAATGAATAACTGGGGCCTTTACAATTGGAGCTGCGCGGTTGTGTTTTATTTTATTCATGGGGCGAAGTGGGTCTGCCACTAGGATAGGGTTTTTTTTTTTACATTTTCAGTAATTTCCACTTCGTCTGCCTCGATTGATCAATGTAGTCTGACGAATGGTCCCGACGCGAAACCTCATCTATCACACATCCCTCTGCAGATACTGCCTGACCCGCTGAGTTCCTCCAGCACATTGTCTTGTTTTACTCGTGGTGCCAGCGCCCGCGTTCTCTCGTGTCTCAGCGTTTCGTTGTCGCTTTCCGGACCTTCCGAGACCATGTTGACCGTAGCGGGGCGGGCTGCTGGTCAGGACCCATCACCCGGACCCATACGGAGAGGATCCACTGGGGTTCCCTGTTTTAAGGTGGGTGACATTCGGTTATGAGTGAGAATTATTCCTTTGAAAAAAACGACACCAGTTGCTTTGCCTGTACATACATGAGAATGACACTGGAAGAGTCAGCGAGTGCTCTGTGCAAGTTTTTCAAATGTAAACATTCTTTTAAAAAAGTGTACACATTTTAAAAGGGATTCTATTTGAGAATCAGTTTTCTCCATTACCCAACTCTGTAGACTCTCGGCTTTAGAGATACAGCTCGGAGTCCTCGCCGACTAGCGATCGATGCCTTTCCGAAGCAGGGTCCGGAACGCTACCAATCAATGTTCTCCAGAGACCCGTGTAAGGAGTGAACTGCACATGCTGGTTTAAACTGAAGACAGACACAAAAAGCTGGAGTAACTCAGCGAGTCACGCAGCATCTCTGGAGAAAAATAGGTGATGTTTCGGGACGAGACACATCTTCAGACTCAATTCCGATTTAAATGTCTGAAGAAGAGTTCCGATTCGAATCGCCACCTATTCTTTTTCTCCAGAGATGCTGCCTGACCCGTTGAATTATTCCAGCTTTTTATGTTTTTCTTCCCAGATCTGACTGACCTGCTGAGTTACACCAACACTTTGTGTCCTTTTGTGCGTATTAACCAGCATCTGCAGTTCCTTTAGACATGACCTAACTTCAGATTTTAGAGATACAGCGCGGAAACAGGCCCTTCGGCCCACCGAGTCCGCGCCGACCACCTATTCTTATACACTCCAGGGACAATTTTACAATGTTACCGAAGCCGATTAACCTACAAACCTGTAATCTCTGGAGTGTGGGAGGAAACCGATGCACTCGGAGAAAACCCACACGGTCACAGGGAGAACATAGAAACTCCATACAGACAGCACCCGTGGTCAGGATCGAACCCCGGTCTCTGGGGCTGTGAGGCCTGAACTCAGATTTAATAAATTGCTGGTATTGCTTCCAAAAATAGAGGCATTGATAACATTACATCAGAATTGTTTCTTTCGGCTAATAGTCAATTATTAGTCAATTAATAATAGAATCAATTATTGTTGGTGACATTTCACCTACGAATGTCAGACTATTTTCGCAGAGGTAAGGGCCATAGCAAAAGTTGTGAACAATTTTAAACATTTTTCCGACTATTTTGTCAAATGCAAATACAGGGAGAATGATCAAAGTGCTCACTGGCTCGCTCGGTTAGAAGCGTTCTGAGTTTAAATGTTCCGTGTATTCCTTCTTAAAGTATAAATATTTGTGTGGCTAGGGGTGCGATTGAGAACAGCTGGGAAAGGGCGGAGGGGGCGTCACGAATAACAGCGTTTCCCTGGCCATATTATGGCCCATTCCCCAACCGTAACATTAATCAAGCTCTGTCTAACTCCGCCTTCACACCATCCCCCTGTGACATGGGTTAGTCATTGCTGGGCGGGCTGTGGGCCGAATGGACTGCCCACGGGAGTCAGAGACTGACACTGAGATCCATTGTACAGGAAGGAACTGCGGATGCTGGTTTTTACCGAAGATAGACACAAAATACTGGAGTAACTCAGCGGGCCAGGCAGCATCTCTGGAGAAAAATGAATAGGTGGCATTTTGGGTCGGGACCCTTCTATCAGACTCACCCATGTCTGAAGAAAGGTTCCGACCTAAAACGTCACCTGTTCATTTTCTCCAGATATGTTGCCCGACCCATTGAATTACTCCAACATTTTGTGTCTGTGTTCAGTATGAACATTGAATTCCTTAATTTTAGGTAACTTACACAAACACTCTCTCTCCCCCTCCCCTCCCCTCCTTCATGCAGTAAAAGTCGATTAGCCAGTCCAAGGTTTGCAACGATGAATCCCTCTTGGGATCACACTATCCCTAGCCAACAATTGGCCTATCAGGGAACCAAATATAGACATAAAGTGCTGGAGTGATTCAGTGGGTCAGGCAGCATCTCTGGAGGAAAGGGATAGGCGACATTTCGGGTCGGGACCCCTCTTCAAAATACCCTGCCTGAGGTCATCTGTTGTTGTCCCTGATCTGTCCTGGCCTTTTCTTGCTTCCAGTTCCCCCTTACAATCATCCCGAAGAAGGGTCCCGACCAAAAATGTCATCTATTCCTTTTCTCCAGAGATGTTGCTTGGCCCGCTGAGTTACTCCAGCATTTTGTGTCTAACTTGCTGATTCAGACAGTTTTTGATTATCAAGGATTCTGCGCTGAATCTTTACTCTGAAACACACGTTGGAAATTTAAACTTGGGCACAACTAACATCGTCTAAGTAATGTGGCATCTTTCTTCCGTAAAGTCACGGCACAAGGCTGTGGATTCATGCGTTACTTGTGGAGTGGATATCCAGCGCCTCCGAAGGGCGATGATGCCAATGTGCGCACTTAATGCCCAGCTCAATATATTTTTCAAAGATAGACACAAAGTGTTGGAGTAACTCGGCGGGTCAGGCAGCATCTCTTGAGGAAATGGACGGCTGACGTTTCGGGTCGGGACCCTTCGTCAGATATTGAATTACTCCAGCATTTAGAGTCCATCCTTTGTATCAACCAGCATCTGCAGTTTTTTTATTTCTACACGCATATTTTTAATCCGTTTTTATAAAGCAATTTATTAGCACGAATCGTTTCAAGACGCCATTATAGCCAATAATTACATTCGGTCGTAGAGTCCTACAGCATGGAAACAGGCCCTTCGGCCCAACATGTCCATGTCCACCAAAATGCCCTCTCAGCTAGACCCCGTGTTCGCATTTGGTCCATATCTCTCTAAACCCTTCCTATCCATGTACCCGTCCAGGTGTCTTTAATATTTTATAAAAAGAAACAGCAGATTCTGGTTTATCCCAAAGATAGACACACAATGCTGGAGTAACTCAGCATGTCAGGTGGCATCTCTGGAAAAAAATGGATGGGTGAATGGATTTAAAAATGGACGTGTACGAAAACGGATAAAATATATATACATATACGAAAATGGATGGGTGACCTTTGAGGTACTTTTAATATTGTTATTGTACCTGCCTGAACTGCCTTCTCTGGCAGCTCCTTCCATATACTCTCTGAATGAAAAAGTTGCCCCTATTAAGTCTTTCCCCTCTCACCTTAAACATATGAAGTGTGGTCAAGCTGTTGGAAGTGGGGACAAGCTGGTAAAGTAGAAAGTACAATGGTCACAGCAAGCTCCCACAGGCAGCTGTCACTGGTCAGACTACGTGGTGTCAGCTCAACGTGGTTGGACAGAGGGAAGGAGTGGAGGGGCATCTTGGTAGTGGGATGGGGACGGAGCGGTAGGCTATAGGGGCGGGAGTGGAGTGGTGATGGATAGTGGTAGGAAGGTGACGTGGCTATGGCTTGGGGGTAGGCAGCTTTAGACTTTAGAGATACAGCACGGAAACAGACTCCTCAGCCCACCGAGTCTGTGCCGACCAGTGATCACCCCTCACAATAACACTATCCTACAAACCAGGGCCAATTTACAATTTTACAGAAGCCAATTAACCAACAATTGAAGTGTGGGAGGTAACTGGAGCACTTGGAGAAAACCCATGTGGTCACAGTGTCGCCCAAACAAGTGATTTAAAATGAAATAAACTAGTTCCTCTGCTTGACCTGCTCCAACACAAAGTAATGTGGACTCAGAATTAAAACTCAGTGTGGTGTCAGGAAGGACTTCCATGTTGAGCGGTAAGGGTGGCACAGTGACACAGCGGTAGAGTGGCAGCAGTTTCAAAGGTTATGAGGAGAATGCAGGAGAAGAGGGTTTAGAGGAAAAGATAGATCAGCCATGATTGAATAGACTCTATGGGCCAAATGGCCTAATTCTGCTCGTATGACTTATTAATGTGAATCCTTCTTGAAGATCAGCAATTTAATAGTGCAACTGTGAGAAATTCCTATTCCCAATTCATGCATAGGTCGGTACAGACTTGAGTCAAACACTATTTCAGTTAAGAATTTCAACATGTGAGGTTTAGACAGAAAATCAATGGTGTTTACCACAACGTTGTGTGTTTCATCTCACTGTACCACATGGCGCATCAGTATCTACATATGTGCATTATTTCCTAGCAAACAGCTCTCTCGTAACAAAGCACAAAAAGTAAAAGGAATAAAATGCTCACAGCATGGCATGTTGTATTCATCTTATTTAATCTCAGTTGTTAGCTATTGAATGTTGTTTTTATTTATATAACATCTTCCAATACTTCAGGACATTGCAGAGCATTATGGAAAATTAAGTATTTTGTGAAGTGTGGTTACCGTTTTAATTTACGAAAATCAAATCATAGGGCTGCACAGCGGTAGAATATGCGAGTTCGGTATTCCGAAAAACACAAGGAATCATGGGATTTGTCAAAGGTCATTCATGATGAAGAGAAAGCGAATGAAGCACTGGCTGTATAAACTGTGTATAAATTGTTAAGTATTCTACCAATGAATTAATCTAGAATTCTGTCAACTCAATAGTGGCAGGCGTCGCTCTTTTATGGACATTAATTCAATCTTATTTCTATCTCACTTCACAAACCCACCCTCTGGAATTCCACAGAACCTCTCCCGGCAGCGTTGGAGGACATTCTCTCTCTCTCTCCGAGGGTGGTTAACCAACACCATTGGATAAGGCGAGAGGTGCAGCCGATGTTCCCCGGCCCGTTGGGGATCGGGTTCCTTGGGAAGGTGCAATTCTTCTCCGCACTGGCTGTAAGCCTGGGGCTGCCACTGCTCCGGGCCGGTGTCCCGTCACCCCGGATATCTCCGGCCGCCCCCAGACAGGGATGGGACACTCGGGCAGGGACGGGGATGGTGGTGAAACTACGCTCACAAATCTGCCTCCTGGGGTTAGGCAGGAGAGGGGTGCGTGGTTTTTGGTCCCAGACAACTTTCCTTCCTCCCTTCAACCCCACCTCCTCCCTCCGTCCTCCAATGACTTACCTTTACCTAGTTAGATTAATTTGGTATAGGGACACAGCACGGAAACAGGCCCTTTGGCCCACTACTTGTTCTACATTATCTAACCAGTAGCAATTCTACAGCGCTTGCAGCACCAGAGACCCGGGTTCGATCCTGACTACCGATGAAACGCAGGTCTGTATACGTGCAGCAGCTCAGCTGCCGTGAATGTTTATCTCGAGTGACCTAAGACCTGGGCATGCGCAATAACGAACTCACTTATTGCTGCCTTACAGTGTGTATCTTTACACTGAAGATAGACACAAAATACTGGATTAACTCAGCGGGTCAGGCAGCATCTCTGGAGAAAAGGAACAGGTGACGTTTTGGATCGTGACCATTCTTCAGGCTGAAAGTAAGGAGAGAGGGCAACTTTCTGTCCTGGCCCTCCTCCACTATCAGAGTGAGGCCACGTGCAAATTTGAGGAACAGCACCCCATATTTAGGCAGCTTGCAACCCAGCGGTATGAACCTATATGTTTCAAACACAAGCCCAATGGTGATGTTTTGGGACGTGACCCTTCTTCGGACCATTCTTCAGAAAGGTCTCAACCCGAAATATCACCTATCCATGTCCTCTTGAGATACTGCCTGATCTGCTGAGCTACTCTGGCATTTTGTGTCCTTTTGAATAAGCGGGTTGAGGAAGGAATGTTGTCCAGGACACAATAAATAAATCCCCAATATAAATAACAAAGTCTTGGAATCTTTTCAATCCATACCAGGTAGAAAGCTAAGGCCTCAGATCAACATTTGACCATTAAACCTGTTCCTTAGGATATTTTCCAGCAACTTGCGGCACAGTGGTCCAGCGGTAGAACTGCTTTTCTCTGGGTGATCTGGTTTCACCCCACATCCTAAAGACATGCAGGTTTGTAGGTGGCTTCTGTGTAAAAAAAATGTTCCTAATGTGTGGGGATTGGTAGTTCGAAGGGTCTGTTTCAATAGTGTAGCTCTAAATATTTATCTGGAAGAGCTTCAACATAGTGAAAAACAATGTTAATAAGAACAAAAAATGAAGAGAATTCTATGTCACTTTCTAGGCGTTAGACACACACACTCACACTCACACACTCACACACTCACACACACACACACACATGCACTCGCGCACACACACACACACGTACACGCACTCGCACTCGCACGCACACGCGCACGCACACACACAGTGGTAGAGTTGCTGCATTACAGTGCCAGAGACCCGGATTCAATCCCGACTTCGGGTGCTGTCTGTACAGAGTTTGTACCTTCTCCCTCTGACCGTGTGGGTCTTCTCCGGATGCCCCGGTTTCCTCGCATACTCCAAAGATGTACAGGTTTGTAGGTTAATTGGTTTCTGTAAATTGTCCTTAAAATGTAGGATAGAACTAGTGTAATTGGTTGGCACGGTCTTGGTGGGCTGAAGGGTATTTTCCCATGCTGTATCTCTAAACAGAAAATAAATAATATTATTAATTTTGAGAAACATTGCAAAATATGATGAATGAATTTGTGAAACACAAATGAATGTGGACTATTTTGCTGAGGATTTAAGACAAACACTAACAAGCTGTTAACTCTTATGTGTATTTCAGACAATACTTATTGGGGACTTTGGCGTTGGAAAAACGTCCCTTCTGGTAAAACTAAATGGGTGCAATATTCCAGGGAGTCTAACCCCTACTATTGGCATGGCACTGATGGTAAGGACTTGTATAATGTTCCATCTAAACTAATGTCAATGAGTAACAAATTGTGCAAAGTGTGTTCACAAAATGTGCACGAGCGTGCGATGTGCAAAAGTTGTATTGGTGATGTTATTATATAAATCCCAGATATGTTCAGAATATTCTTTACATTGCTGATGAATTTGTACACATAATAGTAGAAATGATAGCCTCCCAGCCACTGACTGATCAAGGTTATTGGTTGACAAAATGCTGGAGTAACTCAGCGGGTCAGGCAGCATCTCTGGAGAGAAGGAATGGGCGACATTTCGGGTCGAGAGACCCTTCTTCAGACTGATGTCAGGGGAGGGGGCTGGACATCATTGGCAGTTCTGCGCTAATTTTCTTCCTTTCTCCACTTCTATCTCCACCTCAATCTCCCACTGCCACCTCCCCTCTCTCCTCATCCTCCCCCCCGTTGCCTTTTCCCTCTGTCTCTCTTCTTCTCCCACCACCTCCCTCCATCTCTTACCCCCTCCATCAATTCTTTCCCCACACCCTCTCCCTCCTTCCATCTCTCCCCCTTCATCTCTTCTTCACCCTTCCATCCCCCCATCTCTTATTTTCCCCTCAACCTCTTCTCCCCATATCTTCTTCCAACAACCCCCTCCTCCCTCCATTTCATCTTCCCCATCACCCCCTCCCTCTTCTCCCCCATCTTTTGTTCCTCTCCATCTCTTCTTCCAACACCTGGGATTTTTGTTGTGTCGATAGACAGGAGAGGCCGAGGTTGTTCTCTCAGAGACACAGAGAAATTGAGCACAAAAACGATGGAGCTGCTGCCTCAGTGCCCCAGAGACCCGGGTTTGATCCTGACTACAATTGCTGTCTGCGCGGAGTTTGAACAATGTTCCTGTGACCTCTGTGGCATCAGTCATGATGACAGATCCGCAATGACGACACTGGAGCTAGTAGTAAGGTGAACTCACACCATCCCCTGGGGACTATCATCTGTCCCCTTTTTGCCCTACTGATTTTATTTTTTGGCTTGCTCCTCAGTTCCCAAAATTCCTCCAGAGATACACTTGATCCCAGCTGCTATACCAGCCCCATGCCTTTTTCGTACTCTTGACCAGAGCCTTAATTTCCCTCGTCATCCAAGATTCCTAAAGCTCACTTGCCTTGCCATTCATTGTAACTCTCCTTATAACAAGGCCTACAGTCATGGTATCATCCTTATGAATCTTTACTGCATTATTTCCATCTTAATAATATCCCATGGTTGTGTGACAGATAATGGCATGTAAATCAGGAAAAATAAATTCAAATCTTGCCATAGCTGGCAGAGGATTAATATTCCATTGATTAAATAAATCTTGTTAAACATTGAGCATACAAATTATTGCTGTGATGGTTCACTAACATCCTACAGGGAAGCAAATGTGTCATCCGTGCCTGTTATCTTATACATTAACCTATATCTTACATCCTAAACCTATATCCCATAACATACTATATGTTATTCGTAACTGTCCGGCCTACATGGGTCTCCAGATCACGAGTGGATAGGTGACGTTTCGCATCGGGACCCTTCTTCAGCCTGGTTACTCCAGTACTTTGCATTTTCCTTTTGTAAACCGGCATCTGCAGTTCCTTGTTTCAATGATTATTTGGAGAATTGGCTTCTCTCCGGTTTATTAGGAAAAATTGATATATAATAAATGGTCAACCCAAAAACTTGACAAAGGTCGAAGGTGAGATGAAATGGTTAATTTTACTGTTGTGATTATTATTTTTTTATGCCAGACATATGATTTAAACTATCTTTTATGTAACACGGAGATATAAATGTTAATATTATCAGTATCACTGGGAAAGTGGTTCTTTCAACAATAATACAGGCATTGAAATGTAAATTCTGAACATTTGGAACTTTTCCAAAGCGGCCTTTGATGTAGCAGAACATATTAAGAAATTAGACGTCAGTTTTGATCCTGACCAAAGGAAACAACATTTTACAACTTAATTCGTCAAGAATGTTCTGCTTTCATGTTTATGTGTGCTCAGTTGTTCATGATACAAAATCAAAGACCTGCAGATGCAAAGGATACAGATCTAACATCTCAGATCTGCCCTGTTTGGTCACAATATTTTAAATGAAACTTCAGAACTACATATTGTGGGGCTATATTACTTTCTATAATGTGATGTCTGCATGTGTAAGTGTGTGTGTGTGTGTGTGTGTGTGTGTGTGTGTGTGTGTGTGTGTGTGTGTGTGTGTGTGTGTGTGTGTGTGTGTGTGTGTGTGTGTGTGTGTGTGTGTGTGTGTGTGTGTCGGTATTTATATGTGTCTGTATTTATGTGTGTCTGCATGTGTGTGTGTGTGTGCATGAGTGTGACTGTGTGTGCGTATGACTGTGTGTGTATGTGACTGTGTGTATGTGTATATGTCTGTGTGTGTAAGACTGTGTGTATCCGTGTCTGTGTGTGTATATTTGTGCGCACATGTCTGTGTGCACTACATGCTGAGAGTATTGTTGTATTGTTGGACTCCTGTACCGCTTCATAGTATTCATGTACAGTATTAGTTTTAGTTTAGAGATAAAGCATGGAAACAGGCCCTTCAGCCCACTTAGCCCATGCCAACCATCGATCACCCATTAACAGTAGTTCCAAGTTATCTCACTTTCTCATTCACTCCCTGCACACCAGGAACAATTTAGAGAAACCAATTAATGTACAAACCCGCACGTCTTTGAGATGTGGGAGGAAACCGGAGCACCCAGAGCAAATCAACGCTGTCACAGGGAGAACATGAAAACTCCACACAGGCAGTACCCAAGATTGGGATCAAACTTGGATCTCTGGCGCTATGAGGGAGCATTTCTACCGTTGTGGCATTGTGCCACCCATAACTAACTTGTCTGCTTTAATTAGCTTTTCACTGTATCGTAGTGCACGCTGCAATAATAAACCAATACCAACATACAATGGGACATATCTAAAATAAAGCTTTGATTCATTGTTTATATATTGGGATCAGCAGTGAAACCTAATATGTATTTATTGGATTTTGCATTGTATTATGAATGTATGAATGTACAAAGCTCGTTGTGATTTGCTTGCAGAGAATTTGTACGTCCACACATGTTCAGGCTAATAATGTTTATTGGCAGTCTGTTCCCTGATGTACGCGCTATGATTTTATAGATACTTTCCCGAGTACTAAACAAGTTCTGTTCTTACTAACATCCATGAGTAGATATTGTCTGTAAATTGAAAAATATATAAAAATCATTCAATTCGGTAACCATTCCTCTTAAGTTTATATTTATTATTGTCATGTGCACTGAGGTATAGTGAAAAGTTTAGTTTTGCATGCTAGCTACCCAATAAAAGTATATGCACTGGACTGCACTGTTTTGTGGCTGGTTTGAATATTGTACGGAGACACAAGGACTGCAGATGCTGGAATTTTGACATAAAAAACGAGGTTCTGGAGTAACAGTGGGTTAGTGCTGGAGGGAATGGATAGGCAATGTTTTGGACCCTTCTCCGAACTATCTTAATTGCATTAGGGACTGAGCTTCTGTTTTGTTTTGCACTAATGTTGCTCCTTTTTATGTATTTGTTTAATATGATTTCTATGTAGACCTGTTATGCTTCTATAAGTAAAAATGTCATTGTTTTCCATGTTTTCACACAGAGAGTGGTGAATCTCTGGAACTCTCTGCCACAGAGGGTAGTTGAGGCCAGTTCATTGGCTATATTTAAGAGGGAGTTAGATGTGGCCCTTGTGGCTAAGGGGATCAGAGGGTATGGAGAGAAGGCAGGTACGGGATACTGAGTTGAATGATCAGCCATGATCATATTGAATGGCGGTGCAGGCTCGAAGAGCCGAATGGCCTACTCCTGCACCTAATTTCTATGTTTCTATGTTTCTATTGTACTGTTTTAGTACATAAGACAATTAAACACTACTGACTCTTGTAGAAACAAGGAACTGCAGATGCTGGTTTACAAAACATGACCCAAAACATCTCCTATCCATGTTCTCCAGAGATGCTGCCTGACCCACTGAGTTACTCCAGCATTTTGCGCCTTCTCTTGACTCCTGAGCCTATCAGACTATCGGAGAGAGGAGAAGAACATCTTCAAAGGTGGCATACGTTGATGAGATTTCGCAGGAGAGCAGTATGATTGTATAATTTTTATTGTCCATATACTGGGATGAGCACTGAAAACTGCAATGTGTTTATTGGACTTTGCACTATATGATGAATGCATGTACTAGGCTCTCTTGAATGTTGTTGTTTTGGTGAGTAGACTGCAGAGGGCACTGTCATGATATAGTTGAACAATGTATCTTTGGGAGCTGAATAAGAGATACGTTCATCTACTGGCAGGCAATGCCAGCCTCCACTTCTCACCAGAGCTGGACAGTAACACGTTTCAATGGATCAATAAAAGTGACCTCTAGGTAATCACTGACATCACCACTCTTGCACTCCACTTTCTCCTCCCCACCCCTCCAACCTACTCCCCTTTGCCCGATCTGGACTTGCACACATTTCTCTCCTCCTCCTCAGCCTCCTCCTACATTCCTTCCTCTGGCTTCACGATTTGCAACTCTTCAATCTGTCTGTTTCACACCTTCAGCTCTCATGTCCGGATTTGTTCCAACCATTTAGGGCGACACGGTGGCCCAGCGGTAGAGTTGCTGCCTCACACCGCCCGAGCCCCGAGTTCGAACATGACCAGAGGTGCTGTCTGTACGTTCTCCCAGTGACTGCATGGGTTCCTCTGGGTGGTCCTGTTTCCTCCCACATTCTAAAGACGTGCAGGTCTGCAGGTTAATTGGCTTCTGTAACTTGTCCCTAGTGTGTAAGTTAGAACTAGTGTACAGGGTGATTGTTGGTTGCCGCGGACTTGGTGGACCAAAGGGCCTGTTTCCACACTGTATCTCTAATCAAAACTAAATCTGCCCATCAAAACCCCCCTCGCCTCTATCCACCTGCCACGCTTTGTCCTTCATCTCCAGTCTTCCAGCTTTCTTTCCGCCCCACTCCAATGGTGAGAGGGGAGAGATTTAATAAAAAGATTACCCTCAGTCTGAAGAAGAGTCTGGACCCAAAACATCACCAATCCATGTTCTCTAGAGATGCTGCCTGAACCATTGAGTTACGCCAACACTTTACCTCCTTATACATTTCAAAGAATGTGCTGAATAATGAATTAGTGCAACTAATGTTTCACTTTAGGATTATTAGTTCACACGATCTATGTTCAATAAACTCCGGCACTAAACATCATCAGAGAGAAGCAGATGAGGGAGGCCAGGATGTTTCAAGGGGTGGAGTGAACTCTGGGGCCGAGGACCCCGATGAATGAAAGCATGGTGACTAATCGCATGGTTGCACAGCTCCCTGTAAGCTGTAGATAGAAATAGAATGAGAGGAGATCTTGTAGGGACTTTGGGATTTGAAATCAGTTCCAAGAAGGGTCCCAACCCAAATCGTCACCTATCTATGTTCTCCAGAGATGCTGACTGACCTGCAGTTTCCAGTACTTTGTGCATTTTTTTTGTAAACCAGCATTTGCAGTTCCATGTATCTCCTTAAATGTAATACGAAGACTAGCTTGTGATTAAAAATCATAGGGAGTTATTAAAAGACTATTAATTCTTTAGAATTGTAGTTATGGCCAATGCTAGAAGTCATTGTTGTTATTAGAAGGGGATAGATACATTTGATAGATCTAAAATAAACTTGGACAGGCTTATTTCAAAGACCCTGGAACAAGTACATCTAAAAGATACAGACAGGTTCATGGATAGGAAAGGGTTAGAGGGGTATGGGCCAAATGCGGGGAAGTGGTGTTTAGCTTAGATGGAATATTTTGGTTGGCATGGACAAGTTAGGCCAAAGGGCCTGTTTCCATGCTGTGAGACTCAATGACTCTATGTAAGAGACGCAATGAATGGCTTTCATTTCTATCATAGCGGTGCTGGAACCTTGCATAGAATACGGAGTGGTGGAGGAACTCAGCGGGACAAGCAATATCTCTGGAGGACGTAGATAGGCAACATTTTGGGACGGGACCCTTCTTCAGACATATTTGATACGTGTTTCTGATATTTTAACATTTTTCTTTTACCCTGTTTAAAAGAATGCTTTAACTTCTGACTTGAATAACATACTAAAAGGTGACAAGTGGAGAGTGAAGCAATTATCCAATATTATCAATGATGATTTCCTGGTTTATAAACTTACAACAGTAATGCAAGTTGAAATAGCAATCAAGAAATAAATGTGTTATTTTGCCAAACCAGCACATGATTCATCCTTCAGTTTATGTTCCAACATTAAGGGAAATGTTTTTTTTCTCATGTGAACTGATATGTGTGTATATATAGGAAATATTTATTCATAAAATGTACTATTTTATAAGATATTGAAAGCAGAGTCCTGAAATTGCTTTCTCAAAGGATAAATTTTATTCATAAAAAACCCAAAATTATACGACTCGGGCTGTGAAAATTAAATGGCAGACATCAGTTTTGCTGCAGTGAAATTGAATGTTTCTTTTCAGAGAGCTGTACCCACTACAGATGGAAGGAAAGACACCAAGTGCTGGAGTAACTCAGCGGGTCAGGCAGCATCACACTGGAGAACATGGATAAGTGATGTTTCAGGTCCCTTCTCCAGACTGAGGAAGGGTTCCAACCCGAAACAACGCCTATCCATGTTCTCCAGGGATGCTGCCTGACCCACTGCGTTATTCCAGCACTCTTTTTGTACATCAGCATCTGCAGTTCCTTGCTTCTACAGATAGAGGGAAGCCAGTTCGCCCATTGTGCCTGCCTCCTTTGGAAAAGTGTTATCCAACACAATCTCACATTCTAATTCTCAGTCCATAGGGATAATATCAGTTCATAACTGGGTTGTAGAATATTACAGTTCTTTTAAAGATGAGGGTGATTTCAGTCTTTCTTCATCCAGACCTCCACCACATGCTGAAAGGTAAAAATAAAACTCCCCTTTAATCCTTCCAGCAATAATCTTTAACCTCTGCCTTGTAACTGATATCTCTGTTTAAGAAGGAACTGCAGATGCTGGAAAATCGAAAGTACACAAAAAAGCTGGAGAACCTCAGCGGGTGCAGCAGCATCTATGGAGCAAAGGAAATAGGCAATGTTTCGGGCCCGAAACGTTGTCTATTTCCTTCGCTCCATAGATGCTGCTGCACCCACGGAGTTTCTCCAGCTTTTTTGTGTAACTGATATTTCTGTTCAGGGTAACAAGCCCTGCCTATCTGTTCTGCCTTGACCATTCATGATTTTATAATTCTCCTTCCTCCCATATAAGGCTGACATCCCTTTACAAAGCAAAGGGTTAGCTGTCAGGAAAATAAACACAATCTGAAGTCAGTTCTAGAACCCTAACATTAGAGTCATAGAGTCATACAGTCATACAGTGTGGAAACAGGCCCGTCGGCCCACCTTGCCCACACCGGCCAACATGTCCCATCTACAATTGTCCCACCAGCCTGCGTTTAGCCCATATCCCTCTAAACCGGTCCTATCGATGTACCTGTCCAAATGTTTCTTAAACGTTACAATACCACCTGCCTTAACTACTTCCACCAACTGCCTGAGGGTGGTGGGTGAAAAAGTTACCCGTCGGGTTCCTATTAAATCTTTCCCTCCTCACCTTCAACCTATGTCCTTTGGTTCTTGATACCCCTACTCTGGGCAAGAGACTCTGTGCATCTACCCGATCTATTCCTCTCATGATTTTGTACACTCTCTAAGATCACTCCTCACTACGCTCCTACGCTCCAAGTCCTAGCCAGCTTAAGCTCTCCCTAGAGCTCAAGCCCTCGAGTCCTGGCAACATCCTCGTAAATCTTCTCTGCACCTTTTCCAAATAGACAACATCCCGATTTTCGTTAGCTACGTATTTCAGGTCATTGTTGGCCCATTCCCACTTCACTTGCTAACACCCTCACGCTGGGCTATCACCTCCATTCAATGCCCCTTCTACACTTCCACACTTGCCTGCTTAGGCACTGTGGCCTGGTACACTCTCTGAGCTCTTCTAAGTAAATAAGATTATGAGAGGCACAGATAGGGTAGACAGTCAGAACTTTTTTTCCCTCAAGGTAGAAATGTCAAGGGCGAGAGGACAGAGCTTTGAGATGAGAGGGGTAAAGTTTAAAGGAGATATGTGGGGCAAGTTATTTTATATAGAGTGGTGGGTACTTGGAACACACCCACCATGGGTGGTGATATTTGAAAAGCTTTTAGATAGGCACATGGATATAACCATATAACCATATAACAATTACAGCACGGAAACAGGCCATCTCGACCCTTCTAGTCCGTGCCGAACACATAATCTCCCCTAGTCCAATATACCTGCGCTCAGACCATAACCCTCCATTCCCTTCCCGTCCATATAACTATCCATATGCAGGGAATGGAGGGAATGGAGGGATATGGATCACGTGCAGGCAGAGGAGATGAACTTTAACCTGACATTATGTTTGGCACGGACATGGTGGGCTGAAGGGCCTGCTGCTGTACTGTTGCATGTTCCACCATCTCACCTTCTGCAGAGATTTCTGTGAAGCCATCTACAGTGTGCAAGAAACAGATTGGTGGAGGAACTCAGCAGGCCAGGGTGGGAAATGGGCAGACTACGTCTCAGATCGGGACCCTTCTTCAGACTGAAGAATGCGCAGGAATGTGATGGATCGTTGCAGTGAAGTCGGCCAGGACGGGATGGACAACTTCCTTGCTCATCTCTGAAGAGTGATGGGGCATCTTAGTACTGCACCTCAGACACTGCATAATAGAAACATGGAAACATAGAAATTAGATGCAGGAGTAGGCCATTCAGCCCTTCGAGCCTGCACCGCCATTCAATATGATCATGACTGATCATCCAACTCGGTATCCCATACCTGCCTTCTCTCCATACCCTCTGATCCCCTTAGCCACAAGGGCCACATCTAACTCCCTCTTAAATATAGCCAATGAACTGGCCTCGACTACCCTCTGTGGCAGAGAGTTCCAGAGATTCACCACTCTCTGTGTGAAAAAAGTTCTTCACATCTCGGTTTTAAAGGATTTCCCCCTTATCCTTAAGCTGTGACCCCTTGTCCTGGACTTCCCCAACATCGGGAGCAATCTTCCTGCATCTAGCCTGTCCAACCCCTTAAGAATTTTGTAAGTTTCTATAAGATACCCTCTCAATCTCCTAAATTCTAGAGAGTATAAACCAAGTCTATCCAGTCTTTCTTCATAAGACAGTCCTGACATCCCAGTAATCAGTCTGGTGAACCTTCTCTGCACTCCCTCTATGGCAATAATGTCCTTCCTCAGATTTGGAGACAAAACTGTACGCAATACTCCAGGTGTGGTCTCACCAAGACCCTGTACAACTGCAGTAGAACCTCCCTGCTCCTATACTCAAATCCTTTTGCTATGAAAGCTAACATACCATTCGCTTTCTTCACTGCCTGCTGCACCTGCATGCCTACTTTCAATGACTGGTGTACCATGACACCCAGGTCTCGCTGCATCTCCCCTTTTCCTAGTCGGCCACCATTTAGATAATAGTCTGCTTTCCTGTTTTTGCCACCAAAATGGATAGCCTCACATTTATCCACATTATCCTGCATCTGCCAAACATTTGCCCACTCACCCAGCCTATCCAAGTCACCTTGCAGTCTCCTAGCATCCTCCTCACAGCTAACACTGCCCCCCAGCTTAGTGTCATCCGCAAACTTGGAGATATTGCCTTCAATTCCCTCATCCAGATCATTAATATATATTGTAAATAGCTGGTGTCCCAGCACTGAGCTTTGCGGTACCCCACTAGTCACTGCCTGCCATTGTGAAAAGGACCCGTTTACTCCTACTCTTTGCTTCCTGTTTGCCAGCCAGTTCTCTATCCACATCAATACTGAACCCCCAATGCCGTGTACTTTAAGTTTGTATACTAATCTCTTATGTGGGACCTTGTCAAAAGCCTTCTGGAAGTCCAGATACACCACATCCACTGGTTCTCCCCTATCCACGCTACTGGTTACATCCTCGAAAAATTCTATAAGATTCGTCAGACATGATTTACCTTTCGTAAATCCATGCTGACTTTGTCCAATGATTTCACCACTTTCCAAATGTGCTGCTATCCCATCTTTAATAACTGACTCTAGCAGTTTCCCCACTACCGATGTTAGACTAACTGGTCTGTAATTCCCTGTTTTCTCTCTCCCTCCCTTCTTAAAAAGTGGGGTTATGTTTGCTACCCGCCAATCCTCAGGAACTACTCCAGAATCTAAAGAGTTTTGAAAGATTATTACTAATGCATCCACTATTTCTGGAACTACTTCCTTAAGTACTCTGGGATGCAGCCTATCTGGCCCTGGGGATTTATCGGCCTTTAATCCATTCAATTTACCCAACACCACTTCCCGGCTAACCTGGATTTCACTCAATTCCTCCAACTCCTTTGACCCGCGGTCCCCTGCTATTTCCGGCAAATTATTTATGTCTTCCTTAGTGAAGACGGAACCAAAGTAGTTATTCAATTGGTCCGCCATATCCTTGTTCCCCATGATCAACTCACCTGTTCTGACTGCAAAGGACCTACATTTGTTTTAACTAATCTCTTTCTTTTCACATATCTATAAAAACTTTTGCAGTCAGTTTTTATGTTCCCTGCCAGTTTTCTTTCATAATCTATTTTTCCTTTCCTAATTAAGCCCTTTGTCCTCCTCTGCTGGTCTCTGAATTTCTCCCAGTCCTCCGGTATGCTGCTTTTTCTGGCTAATTTGTACGCATCATCTTTCGCTTTGATACTATCCCTGATTTCCCTTGTTATCCACGGCTGTACTACCTTCCCTGATTTATTCTTTTGCCAAACTGGGATGAACAATTTTTGTAGTTCATCCATGCAGTCTTTAAATGTCTTCCATTGCATATCCACCGTCAACCCTTTTAGAATTAATTGCCAGTCAATCTTGGCCAATTCACGTCTCATACCCTCAAAGTTACCTTTCTTTAAGTTCAGAACCATTGTTTCTGAATTAACAATGTCACTCTCCATCCTAATGAAGAACTCAACCATATTATGGTCACAAGATTGCTAACTAACCCTTCCTCATTACTCAATACCCAGTCTAAAATAGCCTGTTCTCTCGTTGGTTCCTCTACATGTTGATTTAGATAACTATCCCGCATACATTCCAAGAAATTCTCTTCCTCAGCACCCCTGCCAATTTGATTCACCCAATCTATATGTAGATTGAAGTCACCCATTATAACTCTTTTGCCTTTGTCGCACGCATTTCTAATTTCCTGTTTGATACCATCTCCAACTTCACTACTACTGTTAGGTGGCCTGTACACAACACCCACCAGCGTTTTCTGCCCCTTAGTGTTTCGCAGCTCTACCCATACCGATTCCACATCCTCCAAACTAATGTCCTTCCTTTCCATTGCATTAATCTTTTCTCTAATCAGTAACGCTACCCCACCTCCTTTTCCTTTCTCTCTATCCCTCCTGAATATTGAATATCTCTGGATGTTCAGCTCCCAGCCTTGGTCACCCTGGAGCCATGTCTCCGTGATCCCAACTATATCATAGTCATTAATAGCTATCTGCACATTCAACTCATCCACCTTATGTTAAATATTTCACCCAAAAGGAAATGATCTGAGACCGCAGTGCTGATCCAGAAGCACTGAATCATCCTACTTCCAGCCCAGTCCAGTCCAGGCCTTTGTATCAGAACTATTGTACACAGCGAGACTGAGGGATTTTAACCTGATAACCTCGATGAGGCTAAAGGTCAATATTGTACTTGTTCATTGAAAGCACGGCTGTGTCTTTGGACCATGATCAAATGGCTCTGAACATAGAACCATAGTCATACAGCGTGGAAACAGAACCTTTAGCCCACCTTGCCCACCTAAACCAAGATGCCCCAACTATACTAGTCCCACCTGCCTGCATTTGGTCCATATCCCTCTAAACCTTTCCTATCCATGTACCTGTTCAAATTTTTTTTTTAAATGCTGTGAAAGTACCTGCTCAACTACCTCCTTCAGCAAACCTACCACCATTTGTGTAAAAAAAGGTGCCCCTCAGGTTCCTTTTAAATCTGTTCCCCCTCACATTAAATCAATGTCCACTGGTTTTTGATTCCCCTACTCTGGGTAAAAGACTCCATCTATTCCACTCATAATCTTACACACCTCCACAGGATCACCCCTCATCCTCCTGCACTCGAAGGAATAAAGCCCTAGCCTGACCAACCAATCCCTTAGGTCAGGCCCTCCAGTTGTGGCAACATCCTTGTAAACAGTGCATCAGACTTCCAGGTCAAATCACACTGTTGACGCAGCCACTAAGAGGTTAATATTACTGTTACTGATCAGAAACACTCATCTGATTGCCAGGAAATTCTGTTGCCTGTGTCTATTATATACACTGACGCTTGGGAACAATTGCATAAATCAGAGGCTGATGAAGTGCTTAAAGAAAATAAAATGAAAGAGTAAATGGCAAGTAATTTGCATTGAACAGCTGTGTATATATATGTATATATATATATATATATATATATATATATATATATATATATATATACACACACACTCATATATATACACATATATACATATACATATATATACACATACACATATATATACAAACACATACATATACACACACACACATATACACACATATATACACACAAGGATCAAATGGTGCACAGAAAGCCATAGTCATACAGCGTGGAAACAGGCCATTTGGTCCACACACATATGCATATATACACATACGCACACATATATATACTTATATATACAAACACACACACACACGCATATGGATACACACATATATGTATATATACACATATATATATATATATATATATGTGTGTGTGTGTGCGTGATCATGGAGAATGCTCAAACTCATACAGAGAGCAACCGAGGTCAGGATTGAACCATGGTCTCCAGCAATGTGCGGCAGCAGCTCTACCAGCTGGGCTACCGTGCCACCTTTAGTGTTATAGCGATGATAGTTTGAATTGTTTAAATTCAACTGGTGTCTTATTCTCTTTTACAATCGAACATCTCATAACACTGAAAGCCTTCTGGTACACTCCTCGTGTTAATGAGAATTGCTTGATGTAGAAACTAAGCTGCACTCCAGAGAGTGTTTGAATTCAGAGATAGGCAGAGAAAAACTATTGAATGCAATATGTAGAAAACCTACTGTATGCAATGAGTAACCAGTAAATATTGGTGCAAACCAGCTTCTGCAGTTCCTTCTTACTCATACTGTATGTAATATATATATTTTAGACTCTAGACTATAGAGATACAGCATAAAAACAGGCCCTTCAGCCCACCATGTCTGCACCAATTAGTGATCACCCCATACACTAGCACCATCCTACAGATTTGGGACAATTTACAATTTTACAGAAACCAATTAACGTACAAACCTGAAATGTGAGAGAAAACCGTTGCACCTGGAGAAAGCCCATGCGGTCATGGGGAAAACGTACAAACTCCACACAGACGGTGCCCCAGTTAGGATCGAACCTGGGTCTCTGGCATTGTGAGGCAGCAACTCCACCGCTGTGCCACCTTGCCACCCCTGTATTTATATTAACAATAAAAGTAAAAGTAGAAAACACTGGATCTGCAAATAAATTAAGAATTGCAATTGGCTATACTGTCCGTTGATCTTCCAAAAAGGGACAACGATCATCTAGGAATTTTGTGTGAACAAAAATGAGAATCATTAGCAAAATATGCAGAGGAAACTCAGCAGGTCAGGTAGCATCTGTGGTGATTGAAACCGGGTTGACATTTATTTAGAATGCCAGATAGGTATTCAATTTGGCTCTGTCTTTTCTCAGAGCCAAGACGTCACAGCCACTTCAGAAATGTATTGGTATAAACCTAGTCTGACACTCCAGTATTGTACTAAGGCAAGATAATTCTATCAGATAAGCTGTTTAAATAAGATCTCTTTACACCTCCTCACAATCATCCCTCATTTAAATGCAAAGATCTTGTGGTAAAATCGTAAAGAACTATTTTGAAGTAACACCTCTGAGACAGATTATTTGATTATTAGTCATTGAATAATAGAACATAGAACATAGAACAAAGTACAGCACAGGAACAGACCTTTCGGCCTACTAGGTCAGTGCCATGAAGCATATCATGAGGCCCTTCAGCCCACTGAGTCCATGCTCACCATAAAGTGCTCACTGATCCCACTAGGGATAATTTATAATGTTCAACCACGCTGCCAACGAGTACGACCTCGGGATGTGGGAGGAAACCAGAGAATGTGGAAAAAGATTACATAGTCGCAGGGAGAGCGTGCAAACTCCACACAGATAGTACCGGAAGTCAGAATTAAATCGAGCTTCACAGAAATGGAAACAGAAGCTCTTCCAGCTATATTGTTCCGTTCCTCCATTAGCTGCCAACACTTAGCTGGCTTAAAGGCGGAACAGTGGTGCAGCGGCAGAGCTGCTGCATTACAGCGCCAGAGACCTAGGTTCGATTCTGGCTACGGAAGGTGTCTGTACGGAGTTCGTATCTTCTCCTTGTGACTGCGTGGGTTTTCTCCGGTTTCCACCCACATTCCAAAGACGTGCTGGTTCGTAGGATAATTCGCTTTGGTAATAACTGTAAATTGTCCCCAGCGTGTAGGATAGTGCTAGTGTATGGGGCGATCACTGGTGCACACGGACTCAGTAGGTGGAGGGGCCTATTTCCACGCTGTATCTGTAAAGTCTAAAAATCTCGAAATAAATTTTGGAGGGCAGGATTCTGTCATTGTGAAAGGCGCCTTATAGATGCCAAACTTGCAGTGACCGGTGCTGCTGGTTCTCCATATAATTGTGTTCTTTGCTAGACTGGGAGAGTATGAGAATAATGTTAAGTGACTTTTCAATACACCCAGAACGTTATTTTGGACCTGCAAAAAAAAAAAATTAATCAGAGCTTGAAGGTCACAGATTCGCAGTAAAATCATCACAGGGATTGTTGAGCTACGATGCAGTAAACAGAACCCTGGTTCCCGAAGCTGAAGGTTGTGGGTTCAAGGCCCAATTCAGCGCATCAGAGGGTTGTTACTGCACAGGTTTAATTTAGTTTAGTTTATTGTCATTACTGAGGTATAGCGAAATGGTTTTTTTTTACATGCTATCCAGGTGATACATTATATAGTCTGAAGAAGGATCCTGACCCAAAACGACACCCATCCTGTTTCTCCAGAGATGCTGCCTGGCCCATTGAGTTACTCCAGCACTTTGTGTCTATCTTCGGTACATACCAGCCTCTGCAGTTCCTTTCTATACATGATTAAACTTGAGCTGTCCACACTGTACAGGTACATAATAAGGGGAATAACGTTTAATGCATGATCAATCCAGTAAAGTCTGATTAAACATTGTCCAAGGATCTCCAATTAGATTGATAGTATTGCAGGGCTGCCCTCTAGTTGTTGGAAACATTGATTGAATACTTTATTGTCACATGTGACAAGTCACAGTGAAACTCTTTGCTCGCATAGCCAAGGAATGCAAATAGTCGCCCATAAAGGGCACTTACAAAGTTACAAATCCCCCCACCCCATGTGCCTTGTCCCCCCTTTTTGTCCCCACACTCTCGCAGTGGTCTCCCCACGCCAGGTCCTCCATTGTCCATTGCTATTCAAGCACAGTTCAGTTGCCTGATAACAGCCGGGATGAAAACGGTTCCTGAATCTGAAGGTGTGCGTTTTCACACTTCTGTACCTCTTGCCTGATGGAAGAGGGGAGAAGAGGGTCCTTGATTATGCTGGTGGCCTTGCCCAGGCAGTGGGAAGTGTAGATGGAGTCAGTGGAAGGGAGGTTGGTTTGCGCGATGGTCTGGGCAAGGGGGAACACTGTGTTGGTGCAAGTGTTTCTTTGATGGAGAGGGACCAGCTCTCGAAGGGTTAAACACCAAAGGTGTGTGGTGTTTACTGTTAATTTCACGACGTCCCACCCACCTATCTGGGTCCCATTGGACAAGAAGCAGGCGCTGGGGTTGACAGGGGCTTTACTGATTTGCTCGCCGCCCTGCCTGTTAGGGCAGGTGGGAGTGGCTGTGTGTTTGGGTGAGAAGGCATCGCGTGTTGGAAGCTGGAATCCGGGCTGGTGGACAAGTAGCAGTGAAGATGTGTGCCATGCACGTCCCAGCTTTGACAACAGGCATGACCAGTCCAACCAGGTGAACAGCGAGCACTGCGGAAATCCTGCTTGGTGGTCGACACGGCTCGGGGAAAACAAAACAAAAAAAACTCGCAAACAGTGCATTTGGTTCTGAACCAAACTCCTTCTTAGTTCAGAGGCTGCGGGAGCAGAAATCCGTAATGTCGAGGAAAAAGACACTCAGGAGCAAAAGTAGCACGCCCCCAAGCACCACCTTGCCAGCCGGGAGAAGCAAAGGACAGAAGTCGGCGAAAGGCAATTCCGAGCCCCGGGGTCCGATCAACGGGGTGTCCCTTCCAAACAGACCTTCACTGAGTAACAGCAGCGAGTTCTACGACATCGCGTTTAAGGTTAGTTCCTTGCCAGGGAGGCTGGCAGACCTATGGTCGAGTTGTGTGCATGTGCATCACCGGGTTTAATGTACGCGAGCATGTGTTTGCATGATGCACGGTCCTTATTGTCAAAAGTCACTTGGAAAATCAAATGAAAAGCTGACGGAAACTGGGCTCGGGCAAATAAATAGCCCTTCGCGTGACCGAATTTTATTTATTTATTGTTTATTTTAAAATAGAAGAACTAGTTGTTGTTTTGACATAGAATGTACAACAAAGACGGGCCATTTAAGTTAACTCTTTGTGCTCTACGCATTATCTGATGCCTTGCCCATATCATTCAATATTCATTTCTAATCAAAGCACTTGCACCCACTGACGTGTCTGTCTTCTATCTTAAGCGCTAGCTAAATTAAGCAGGATTGTACGGGTCTATTTGTCCGTATTCTCTTGGCAGTCCAGAAGAGGGGCCATTCAACCCGTTCTGCTTGTGCTATCTCAACGAAATACAGCCCCAGTCACTATTCTTTCTATGCAGCCTTGTAAATATTTAGCATCGCATATCCAAGTCATTTGAAGCCCTCTTTTGTTAAAATGTGTTCCTCTTTCCCGTTACAAGAAGGATGTGGAGATTTTGGAAAGGATGCCGAGGAGATCTATCAGGATGATGCCGGCTAGGGGGATATCAGCTATAGGGGGAGGTTGGACAGACTTGGATTGATTTCTCTGGAACGTTGGAGGTTAGGGGGGGGGGGGGGGGGAGAGGCATAGAGAGGGGCATAGAGAGGCATAGATAGAGTAGACCGCCAGATCATTCCTCCCCCCGCCCCCAGGATGCAAATATCAAATATTCAAATGCATAATTTTAAGATGAGAGGGGCAAGGTTTTGAGGGTGGGGGGGTGCTCGAATGTGCTGCTGAGGTGGTAGAGACAGATATGATAGTGGCGCTTAAGAGACTTCTGGATAGGCACATGGATATGGATTATGTGCAGGCAGATAAGTGCTGTCATGGCATTCTGACTAGCACTGACATCCTGAGCCGAAGGGTCTGTTCCTGTGCTGCACTGTTCTATGTCCATTCTGATGTTACCGTAATTACACCATTAATATGCCAATCTTTCCTTGGGCGTAACTAGTATAGTTATTGACTGCTTGATTATGAGGTAAATCAATAAGGTTTTGTAATGGCCAATGGACACGATACCAGGGACAGGTAGACATGTCATCTACTGTATAGCGTGTCAGGTTGAAGGGCCCTTGAGAATTCACCTATTATTTGCTGGTTGGATTGCCGTCTTTGCTAAGTATTGCAAATCTGGAAAGAAAACACATTTCATTCAATAACAGACCAGAGGAGATAAATGTCTTATTGTCAATAGAGAGCCGTGTTAACTCTCTTATCCACCACTTGAAACCTCCCAGTGTTCTCAGTCAAGGTGTAGCAAGTAGGTCAGGACTCTGTAGTGAGGGGAAGGTTTTCACTTAATCCTTTTGTAATTAAAAAAAAAAAAAAGTAAATCTACAGAATTATCCCTCTTTCTGTGTACTGGAGGAAAAAAATGAATTTTGTTTTTGCCCGGAGCCCACAAGCCACTAGACCTCTTTAGTTTTGGTTTAGGATACAGGGTGGAAACAGGCCCTTCGGCCCACACTGACCCATCGATCACCCATTAACACTAGTTCTATGTCATCCCACTTTCTCATCCATTCCCTACACACCAGGGGGAATTTGAGGTGAAAAGTGAATTTAGGAGTTTTTTTTTTTTTAAAAGAGGTACAGCAGGGAGACGAGCCCTTCAGCCCACCGTGCCCATCACTCAACTGTTCACACTGTTATCCCACATTCTCATCCACTCCCTACACACTAGGGGCAATTTACAGAAGCCGATTCACCTACAATCCCGCATGTCATTGGGATGTGAGAGGAAGCTGGAGGAAACCCATGGGGTCAGGGGGAGAACGTGCAAACTCCACATAGAGAGCACCCGAGGTCAGGATCGAACCGGGGTCTCTGGCACTGCAAGGCAGCAGCTCTACCAGTGTGCCACTGTGCTGCTCGCATTTTCAGGCCCCACTTGATTTTTAATATTTAGGATTCTTTATACATTAGAGCTGGAATAATCGATCATACGGTGTTTGTTTGAAGAGCAGAATTGATGCTGGTGGAGTCTTCACCAGGGAGTTGCCCTTCTGAGATAAGGCAGGAAGCAGACCGTGACCCTTCAAGGAAGACTGGGCATTTACGCTGTTTACTTTAGTTTGGAGATACAGCGTAGAACAGACCGAGCCCGCACTGACCAGTGATCATCCTGTACACTAGTACTATCCCACGCGCTAAGGCCAATTTACATAAGCCAATGAACCTGCAAGTCTTCGGAGTGTGGGATGAACGTACACAGAGAGAACGTACAAACTCCGTACAGACAGCACCTGTAGTCGGGATCGAACCTGAGCCTCTGGTGCTATAAGGCAGAAACTCTACCGCTGTGCCACTGTGCTGCTCCTTGTTCAACGGCTCTTGTTCAGTCTGTGCTCCTGTCACCAACTGAGATAAGAAGCAAGTTGCTCCCTTTTCTGCTTACTCATGCTTACATTTATTGCTTGTGGCTAAACCATAGCAGTTTAGTAATGAACAATAGTTTGTTCTTGTTTATCCAACCATGGTGCTGGAACTCGCTTCTTCTCCTTAAGCGCTGAGATATCAATGTTATTAATTGACTGAAGGAGATAGCACGGAAACGGGCTCTTTGGCCCTCCTAGCCAATGCTGATCATTGATCACCCTTTTGACTTTAGAGATACAATGCAGAAACAGGCTCTTGTGCCCACCTAGTCTGCGCCGGCCAGCAATCATCCTGTTTCTAGCACTATCTTACACATTACAATTTCACCAAAGTCAATTAATCTACAAACCTGCACGTCTTTGGATTGTGGGAAAAAATCGGAGTTCCCTGAGGAAACCCACATGGTCACAGGGCGAGCGACCAAACTGTGTACCAACAGCACCTGTAGTCGGGATTGTAAGCAGGTCTCTGGTGCTGTGAGGCAGCAGCTCTACCACTGCACCATTGTGCCACCCATTCATACACTAGTTTTAATTTTACAGATGCAGCATAGAAACAAGGAGGCACTGTCCCTGGCCAACAATTGGCCTATCGGGGAACAACCCTGCCTGAGGTCGTCTGTTGCCGGCCCCTATTTGGCCGGTCTTTTTTTCGCGCTTCCAAACCTCTCCATCCCCCCCCCCCCCCCCCCCCCCCCCCCCCCCCCCAATCCATTGGAAGAAATGTCCCAACCTGAAATGTCATCTATCCATGTTCTCCAGAGATGTGGCCTGACCCACTGAGTTACCCCAGCACTTTGTGTTTATTGTTTATTCGACATTTTGGGTCTTTCTGAAGAAATGTATTCATTCGAGATGTCATGTATCCATGTTTTCCAGAGATAGGCATGAAGTGCTGGAATAACTCAGTGGGTCAGGCAGTACATCTGGAGAAAAAGGACATGTGACGTTTTGGGTTGGAATCCTTCATCAGACCCAGTGATACTGCCTGACCCGCTGAATTACTGGGGCACTTTGTGCCTTCGATGAATTCCAATAAACAACAGGTTAGAGTAGAGCATAAACTCTATGCTGTACATTCTATGTCATATGAGGAACTCGCAAGTAATTTATGCTATATATTTTGTTCAATGTAACATAAAACTAATATATGAACTGGTTCAGCTGTTACTGTTTTAGATTTAGAGATATAGCACGGAAACAGCTCCTTCGGACCACCGGGTGCGCGCCGACCCGCGATCACCCGTGCACTCGGACTATCCTGCACACTAGGGACAATTGCTACCTACAAATCTGAGTGTTGGGGGAGACTGGAGCACCCAGAGAATACCCACGTGATCACTGGGACTGCATACAGACAGTGCCCAGTCAGGATCAAAGCCGGGTCTCAGGCGCTGTGAGGTAGCAACTCTACCGCTGTGCCACTGTGTCACCCCCTACTGATCAAAGAATTTCAGGCTGAGAATTCCAGGATGGGCACGGCTTCTAGTTCATTGTGGGGGGGGGAATTGTTAATGACTGTTTCTGTGCCTGCTGGATTAATCACTACTTGTTTCATTTCAGGTAATGTTAGTTGGAGACTCTGGCGTAGGCAAAACCTGCTTGCTGGTGCGCTTTAAGGATGGAGCTTTCTTGGCAGGAAGTTTTATTTCGACAGTGGGAATTGACTTCAGGGTGAGGCTGTCTTTCATTTTATTTTTCCTTCTGTTTAAATGTGCTGCTGGACTGTGAGATGAATCTTGGAGCATGGGAGCGGAGGGGGGTGACATGTCTACCTGTCCCTGTGCCTGCTATTTGGGAGTCCTACTGACTGCGTGCATCTGTTGGTATCTACATTTATATTCGTATTATTGCTTGATATTTACTGGGTTCTCTTCATGCCAGTGGTCACAGAACCTATCTTGTTAACGCTCTCTTGCCACTGAGTGATTTTTACATATGTGAGCAGATGAGTATTTGGCGGCACTGGGCCTGTACTCGCTGGAGTTTGCAAGGGTGAAGAGGGGTCCTCATTGAAACTTACCCACTAGTGAAAGGCCTGAATCCAGTGGATGTGGCAAGGTTGTTTCCACTAGTGGGTGAGTCTAGGACCAGTGGCCATAGCCTCTGAATAAAAGGACGCACTTTTAGAAAGGAGATGAGGAGGAATTACTTTTGGTCGGAGGGTGGTAAATCTGTTCAATTCATTGCCGTAAGCAGCTGCATGGACCGAGTCATTGAGTATTTTTAAGATGAAGAATGACAGATTATTTGTTAATGTCAGAGGTTATGGGGAGAAGGCAGGAGAATGGGGTTGAGGGAAAGATAGATCAGCTATAATTGAATGGCGGAGTAAACGCGATGGGCCGGATGGCCTAATTCTGTTCCAATATCATGAAATCAACAATACAGTAAATCCTCACTATTGCAGAACTGACTTCAGTTATAGCGGACTGTCTCTTTAAGAACACAGGCCGCTAATTACGCAGTGGAGGGCATGTCCTTTGACGAGCCGTTGCCATTGACGAGCCATTGACAAGGCATTGCCATTGATGAGGAGGCATGACTTGGATCCACACTTTAACTCTATTAAACAATGTAACAGACAGCCTTTAGTATTTTTAGCTTGCAATAACAAACATAAATTTTCAGCTGTCAAGAAGAACTTTGCAATTGAAAACAAGTCGTCGTTTCACGGAGTGACTGCTAAGTGGTTGGAGCGAATCCCTTACTCGGGTTTTCTAGGACATTCACCAATAACGGACACCCCCCCCTCGGTCCGTTATGATGAGGAGTTACTGTGTATGTGCATCTTCCCATAGCTCGTATCGTCTTTGCAAAACTGAGTGGCAGCTGCTGAAGTCTAGCACACCCATTAGCCATTGCTGGAGGATGCTGAGCTTGTATCTGAGATGGGCCTTGGTTCAATCCTTAGCCGTGCCAAGATTAGCTTATTGCTTAGTTTAGAGAGGCAGCATGGAAACTGGCCTCTCGGCCCAACGAGTCCGCGCCAACCAGTGATCCACGCACGCTAACACTAAGACACACTAGAGACAATTTACAATTTTACTGAAGCCAATTAACCAGGAATTAACCAGAGGGGGGGGATCCAGAACACCTGGAGAAAACCCACGTGGTTGCACGGAGACGTATAAACTCGGTACAGATAGCACCCGTGGTCAGGATCAAACCCGGGTCTCTGGCACTGTAAAGCAGCAACTCTACCACTGTGCTGCCTAGGTTTAGTGCAGTCTGTCCCACGAGCATGCGACTGCATGCGGCAAGCATGACCAAACCGGAAGCGGAGGTCGAGTGATCCCCGTACAGGGCCTGTCCCACCAGCATGCGCAACCAAACCGGAAGCAGGGGCTGCGCGGAGGTCGAGTGATCCCGTACGAGATGGCGCAAAGATGGCGCAAAGTTCGAGCGAAGTCCGCGTGAAGTTCATACGCCTTCGAGACGGTGCGTACGGCCTCAATGCGGCTGCAGGCCGGCAGGCCGTTGCCACGCGGAATTTTTGAACAGTGTCAGTTTTTCGGAGCCCCGCGTGACGTTGGGACCTGCTCTGCACAACTCCATACGACTCCGGTGATCGAAGTGGGACCGGCCCCGCGAGGCCGTACAGCTCGAGTGACCACGTTAGGTCACACTTGCCGCATGCAGTCGCATGCTCGTTTGGACAGGCCCTTAAGTACTTTTTTCTTTTCGCTTTCGCTGTAACTAATTCTATAACACTATATTCTCCAGTAATTTTCTCTCTGCACTACCTGTTGAACTTGTGAAATATCCTGATAGCACTTGTGTATAGTACGATTTGTGACGCCCTTAGTTTAGATAATGTGAGTTACATTGACATTCACGGCAAAGTGCTGGCGTAATTCAAGGGGTCAGACAGCATCTCTGGAGAACATAGATAGGCGATGTTTCTTCAGACTGATCCTGACCAGAAACGTCAACCGGAAGGATACTGACCCAAAAATTTGCCTATCCGTGTTCTTCAGAGATGCTGCCTGATCCGCTGATTTATTCCAGCACTTTGTGTCCTATCTGCAGTTCCTTGTTTTACCATTAGAATGAACATTGGATTCTCCAGTTTTAGGTAACCAACCAACAATGCCCCACCCTTTCTTGTCATCCCCCCCCCCCCCCCCCCCCCCCTTACCTATGCTTCACCTGGATGCACAACCATTTCTTACACTCCGGCCCTCTTTTCACTTCCCCCATCCCCTTCCACCTATAAACCCCACGTCTTTGGAATGTGGGAAGAAACTGGAGCATCCGGAGAAAACCCACGTGGTCACAGGGAGAATGTGCAAACTCCACACAGACAGCACCATGGTTAGGGTTGAATGCGGGTCTTTGGAGCTGTGAGAAAGCAACTCAGTGAAGGTTTACTTGGTTAACACCCAGAATGGTGTCCTCCTCCACTGTTAGAGTGAGGTCACATGCAAATTGGAGGAAAAGCACCTTGTATTTCGCATGGGCAGCAAATGGCCTAATTCTGCTCTGATGTTTTATGATCTCGTGTCTCCAGCAGACTTGAACATTAATTCCTCTACACGATTGTGAGTAGTGGATGCATTTGCATACAAAATATCCAAATGTTTATCCTGCAGAACAGATGTGCTATTTGATTATCCAATTGAATATATTGGGAAGCAAATGTATTAAATGAATGATGGGCTACTTAAATTATGGAAGAGCAATTTCGAAGTTTTGGAGTTTGTAAATTTAGAATAAAGTTTGAAATCCCTTGCGTTAAACATGTGTCTCCAGTTCATTAGTCATTGTCATACAGCAGGGAAACAGGCCCTTCGGCGCAATTTGTTCATGCCGACCAAGATCTACCTAGTCTCATTTGCCATTTATTAGAGGAATCTCTATCCCTCTGAACCTTTCCTATCCAATTGTTCATTCCAAAGTAGACAGCCTCGCATTTCCCCACATTATACTCTTTCTGTCAACTTCTTATCCATTCAGTTAACTTTTCTGGGTCAGACACTGGCTCAGAGACTACTGGGATGAAAGCAGTGTGAAGGGTCCCTACCCAAAACATCATCTATCCATGTTCTCCAAAGATGCTGCCTGACCTGCCGAGTTACTCCAGCATTTGAGAGTCATTCATGAGGAAACAGGCCTTTCGGCCCAACACAGTCTACATCTGTCAAAAGCCTGTGTTTGGCCCATATCCTTCTGAACCTATCCTATCCATGTACCTGTCCAAATGTCTTTTTAATGTAGTTGAAGTACCTATCTCAACCACCACTTCTGGTAGCTCATTCCATATACCCACCGTGTGTGTGTTGTTAATAATAAAAATAATAATAATATTATTAAAAACTACAATTAAAACCAAATCAAATAATTGTCCTTGGGTACCTATAAAATCTTTTTCTCCCTCACCTCAAACCTATGTCCTCTGATTCTTCATTCTCCTCTGGGTAAAAGACCGTGCATTCGCCCTATCTATTACTCTCATGATTTTGTACACCTTTATATGCACCTTCAGCATCCTACACTCCAAGGAATAAAGTCGTAGCCTGCTCAACCTCCCCCTATAGGTCAGGCCCTCAAGTCCTGGCAACATCCTTGGAAAACGTCACTGCACCCTTTCCAGCTGGGAGTCATCTCTACAAAAGTAGTTGGCGATGATCAATAAACCCTAGTCTTGCCACCAGCACCCACATCCAAGAAATGAATTTTAAAGCATGGTTCTATTCTTGATTTACAGTGAGTCATTTTCACGCTGCCTCACTCTTTGGAGTACATTGATATGTTCTTAATTGGACGATCCTTATAGATTATATGTGAGTTGCGGTACCCCTGAAACCAAGATACTATTTCTACATAAATATGCAAAAAATATATTTTTTTCATGGAAAATGCTGTTCTTTCCCTGAACATTGATAAACTGATTTAAGACAACGCTTTCTTTATCATTGTGAAAACATGAATAACCTTGGGCAATCACATTAGATGTAGGAATAACTCAGCGGGTCAGGCAGCATCCCTGGAGAACATGGATAAGTGGCGTTTGGGTCAAGACCCTTCCTCTGAGAACCAGCGGGCATAGGACACATGTTTAAGGTGAGGAAGGAAAGATAGGAACTTGAGAGGTAACTTTTTCCACACACAGGGCAATGGTGCATGGACTGAGCTGCCGGAGGAAGTAGTTAAGGCAAGTATTAGCGCATCGTTGAAGAAACATTTAGGCAGGTACTTGGGTAGGATAGGTTTAGAGATATAGGGGCTAAATGCAGGCAGGTGGATCTCGTGTAAAAACATATAAACATAGAAAATAGGTGCAGGAGGAGGCCATTCGGCCCTTTGAGCTATCACCGCCATTCATTGTGATCATGGCTGATCATCCCCTATCAATAACCTGTGCCTGCAAGTTGGGTAGAAGGGCCTGTTTCCATGCTGTATAACTCAATGACAGATAGATAATTCATTAATAGACACAAAGTGCTGGATAGGGTCTCGACCCAAAATATCACCATCCTTGTTCTCCAGAGATGCTGCCTGACAGCTGAGTTACTCTAGCACTGTGCCTACTTTTGGTATAAACCAACAGCTGCCGCTCCTTGTTTCTACTCTAATTCAATAATTTTGGGCATGTAATTCTCTACTGTTGGTATTTATTAGAAAGTGGTATTTATTAGATGCGAGTACTCCCAAGAGGAATAATTTGAACCAGGTTTTTCACTGTCGGCTGCCTGGGATTTTTTTTCTGCTGAATATCCTCATTTATCATTCTGTCTATGCCACCTCTTTGGTTGGATTTGAGGATTTATTCCATACTAGGACTTCATTCCTTGGAGCACAAGACGCTAGGAGGTGATCTTACTAAGGTGTACTGAGTTGTTGGGACATGCCAAACTTTCATAAGCCTTCTGAGGAAGTAGAGGCTTTGGTGTGCTTCTGCTGAAGCGTCTTTTGCATTTCCCTGCTTTTCCAAGCATGTAGACTTTTCTCTGCTCGTGACTCTAGCCTGCTGGTAGCAAGCTTTGCTCTACTCTGGAACAATGGTCACAGATTGTCTCTATTAATGCTTCAGGCACTTGCTCCAGACACTACCTCTGTATCTAATTATAATGTGATAGAGAGTGTGAACCAGTGAAAATAAAAAAAGACAGAGGAATCTATGCTGGTGGATATATAATTTCATATTGTGGTTTCTTAGTATGACTGCAGTGATCATAACTGCAGTCAATTAAATAAGCCAATAACTGGTTTTGTTTGTGTAGGAAGGAACTGCAGATACTGGTTTACACCGAAGATAGACACAAAATGTGAGAGTAACCCTGTGGGTCAATTAGCATCTCTGGAGAAAAGGAATAGGTGACGTTTCGGGTTGAAACCCTTCTTCAGTCTGATGAAGGGTTCTGACCCAAAACGTCACCTATTCCTTCTTTCCAGATATGCTGCTTGAGTTACTTCAGCATTTCGTGTTTTTTGTTGGAGAAATGAGGAACTGCAGATGCTTGAATCTTGAGCCTAACACAAAGTGCTGGATGAACTCAATGGGTCAGGCAGATGGGATGGGAATGGATGACATTTTGGGTAAGGATCTTTCTTCATGCTGTTTTTGTTTAAGGATTTATTTTTCCTCCTTTTGAATATGTCACACAATGTTGTATGTTCAGTGGATTACTTTTGACGTTGTGGGCTGAAGGGCCTGTTCTTGTGCTGGGATGGACTGGTGAAAGAGGTATTTGGCAGGCTTGCCTTCATCGGTCAGGATATTGAGTAGAGCATCGAACCTGGGCCTCTGGCGCTGTGAAGCAGCAGCTCAACCATCTGCCGCCCATTGATTTGCTTTGTTGGCTGAGATCTTCCCTATTGTGTGTACAGACCTGGTCCAGAGGTACATTTATGTCCTACCTGTAATCTGTGTAATAAGTAATGTTGGGTTAATGATCTCTGTTGTTAAGGATGAAAGTGTATGAACAATTGTTCAGTTTATGTTGTAACAATTAGCAGCGTAGATCAGGCCAGAAATGATTTGCCTGTGTGAGATTTAAGCCCTAGCAAGGATGTGGTCCCTTAATGTAAACCTTTCTTTAATAAAGCATCCTTGCTAATTTAAATCGGCATGTATTTTCCAGCATCTTGGTGCTCGAGAGATTGATACTAAGACAGTAATGTTGCAAATGTGAATTTTATAAAAAGAGACATGCAAATTCCAATTGATGTTTGAGGTACAATGAAACATTGGTTCCGACTGTGTGCAGTTCATTTTGTTTTTGCAGATTGGGAGAAATGGCAAAGGCCATTACATTACAACAAAATTACATTGATAAACTGGGAGACCAAGCCTTAGATTTAATCCAGAGCGATGTTGCACTTTTATTGCTGAGAGTAATTGTGCTGCCAGCACTGATTTCTACACTGCAGTTTGTCTGGTGAAGTGTAAATTATATTATCGCGCCGTCTGTTCAGACTCCTCTCTACACACCAGGATCCAAGTACAGGCTCGCCCCAATTTACGCAATGGGCGGCTTGCGTGAACTCGCACTTGCGTAAACCGTTCTGCACAGTCCCCGGTGCGAACAAGGCACTTTGTAATTTCCACAATACTGTGCGATCACTCAAATTTACCTCGGAAACAAGCAGGCAATGGCGGCGGTGCTTACCCAAAAGGCTGTACACCTCAGACAGTGCCCCAACGGCAAAACTAAATTCATGGCGGTGGTTCTTATCCAGAAGGCCGCGCACCACGGACAGTGCCCTGGACAGAGCTGAACGCTGCTGACACAGTTAATACACTCTGAGTAATTTTGGGCAGCGGTTGGGGATGGTGATTCCATCCTAACATGTGCAAGGGATCACGGAACGTATTACTTGCATAAGTCGGGGAGTGCCTGTAGAGTAAACCTCCAATAATCCAGCTCACACAGGATTTTCTGGGCTATTTTACTCCCCACCTTCCCTCCCCGATTAAAGATAGTCTGAAGATCTCCAAGGAAGGACCACTCTCTTGATGTTGAAAGGATGGTTCAGTTGTCTTTTAACAGCTGGGAAGAAACTGTCCCTGAATCTGGAAGGGGTGCGTTTTCACACTTCTGTACCTCCTGTCTGTTGGGAGAGGGGAGAACAGGGACTGTCCGCTGTGAGAAACTGACCTTCCGGCCCAACTTGCCCTCACCGACCAACGGGGCAGAACACCCGGGGGAGCCAGAGGGGACACGTCCCCCCCCCGTTCCCCCCCCCCCCCCCCCCCCCAAGTTTTTGTCATCCAGATTTTAAAATTTCCGCGAGACAGTGGAGGTGGGACTGCTGATCGAAGGTGCCCATTGGACGAGAGAGACATCGGTCAGCAGGCAATGGGGGCATGATGATTCAGCACGATGATTGGAGGAGGGAGGAGTGCAGGGGGGGGGGGGGGGGGGGTTGGACTGAGGATAGAGTGTGGTGATTGGAGGAGGGTGATGTGGCACAGACCTGCGCCTCATCCGCAGCCAGGATTGATCCCAGCTGGCTCTCCCGTCCCCACCCGACTGCCGCCCCCCTCCACCCCCATGGGTGGCCAGAGACGTCGGCAGTCAGACGGGAGCTGTACCGCCAGGCCCACATCCAGCGCAGAGAAGCAGCGCTAAACCCAGCTCAACTCTGCCTGTCCCAACAGGTTAACCTGCCTGGGCTTGCGGGAAATATGGCCAGCGTGGAGAAGCAGCACTGGTATCCCGTCAGTCCAGTCAGGGCTTGTAGGTTAACCCGGCGAGACAGGCAGTTGAGCTGCATTTAGCGCTGGATTGAGCCTCCGAAGCATCGCGCATGTGTGAGTGTGAGTGTGCGCATGCGTGTGTGGCCGCCAAAAAATTGTGTCCCACCCCGGTCCCCTCCATGTTTTGATAGCGAGTTCCGTGCCTGCTAACCAACATGTCCCATCTACCCTAGTCCCACTTGCATGCGTTTGGCCCATATTCCTCTAAACCTGTCCTATCCACGTACCTGCCTAATTGTTTCTTAAATGTTGTGTTTGTTCATCCCTCAACTACCTCCTCGGACAGCTCGTTCCATACACCCACCACCATTTGTGTGAAAAAGTTACCCCTCAAATTCCTATAAAAGTTTCCCCCCCTTCACCTTAAACCCATGCCCTCTGGTTCTCGATTTCCCTACTCTGGGTAAGAGACTCTGTGCGTCTATCCGATCTATTCCCCTCATGATTTTGTACACATGATTTAATTTAATGGGAGTTTTTGGGGAAGGAGAGAAACACTTGTGAAGAGAAAGAGATAGAAACGAGTAACTGCAGATGCTGGCTTCCCAAGGAAAGACACAAAGTGCAGGAGTAACTCGGTGGGCCAAGCGGCATCTCTGGAGTACATGGGCTGGTGATATTTCGGCTTGCGACCCTTTTTCAGGTGAAGATCTAGATTTTTGCACATCTTGAGAAGTAGTGACAGGGTTTTAGATTGACAAATCCATCTTGTTTTGATGAATTGCCTCAATTTCTTGTTCTTCTTTCCCATAAAATCTCCTTCAGAATGGTACTTAATTGTCACAGAATGCCTGCTTCAGCATCCTTCAATTACAACCTATCCTGCCAGTTTATTAGGTGTAAAGTCTCTGCCCAATTTCCCGTGGAACATTCAACTTTTAACTGCTATTTCAGCTTTTCTGATCAGCTCTTCAAAGTCGTGAACATTTTAATCCATGCATTGTGACCTGAATTGGCTTTCAGTTTGATTTCTTTTAACCTCGTCTTCAAATTCTTCTCTCTCTTTCTCTCTCTGTTACCTCCTCTGGTTCTTCAATCCTCTCCCATCCCGAGCTCTTCCAATTCCAATCATCAACGTGAATTGCATCGCCAATGAGAAGGGTGTGGCACAGCGGTTAGAGCGTTGGAGGCCCATGTTCGATCCTGACCTTGGCCGCTGCCTGTGTGGAGTTTGCATGTTCTCCCTGCGACCGCTTGGGTTTCCTCCGGGTGCTCCGGTTTCCAGCCACATCCCAAAGATGCTTAGTTTATTGTCACGTGGACCGAGGTAAATTGAAAAGCATTGTTGCGGGCTAACCAGTCAGTGGAAAGCAGTATACGATTCCAATCGTGCCATCCACAGTGTACAAATACATGATAAGGCAAGGGTCAGTATGTTAATTGGCTGCTGTAAATTGCGCCCCTCGGTGTGTGAGTGAGGGATAGAATCGGAGGGAAGCTGTAGATGGGTGGTTGACGGATGGCAAGGTCACTGGGCCAAAGGGCCTGTTTCTTTGCTGTAATGACTCGAACTCTATCACTGGCAGCTACACTTCCAGCTTCTGAGAATTGAATAGAATTGAATTGAAGATTACAGCATGGATACAGGCCTTTCGGCCCACCAAATCCATCAAATGCCATTGATCACCTGATCAACAAATTTTTGTTTTTGTTTATCCAACTATGGTGCTGCAAATCGTTATACCCCTCTACCTTCTGATATCAATATTATTGATTGATTGAAAGATATAGCATGGAATCAGGCCCTTCGACCAAATAGAGTCCGAGCCGACCATCGCTAACCCACTCACACTAGTTTTCTGTTAATCCACTTTCTCATCCACTCCCTACACACTGGGGACAATTTACAGAGGCCAATTAACCTGCAAACCCACACGTCTTTGGGGCATGGGTGGAAACCAGACCACCCGGAGGAAACCCACGCAGTCACGGGGAGAACGTGCAAACTCCACACAGATGGCCCCCGAGGTTAGGCTCGAATCTGGGGCTGTGAGGCAGTGGCTCTGCCACTGTGTTGCCCACTAATTTCTAAAATGTTCTTGCTACCTTGGCTGCCTCTCTCTCTCCTCCCTTTGTGACCCTCAGTCAACTCTCCCTTCTACCTACTGTTACACCTCCCGGAGCGACTCGATGCCAGGTTATTTTTAATAACATATCTGTGAAGCGTCTGAATGTGATTCATGAAGATAAAGGCACTTTGCCGAGACTGTATCTAAATGCAAAATATCTGTGGGAAATAATTAAAGGTTGGTTTATATTAATGCAACTCGATGAGTATTCTTGGTTATTTTTGAAAAGATTTTGGCATTGAATCTCAGTCGCCAAATAGTGCAATTAAATTGAAATGGACAATAATAGCATCTTGCACATTCACGCAAACAGCTACATCTTTATTCCATCTTATTTTTTAGAACCATCCTTCCTTCATTACAATTTTTCTTACTAAATTTAAATATCCTGGACTGGCTGGTGACAAAGCACAGCTCCAGTATGGTTGTAGAAAGAAAGAACTGCAGATGCTGGTTAATATACAAAAGGAGACAAACATCTGGAGAGTAGGTCTGGAGAACGAAAGGTGACGTTTCGGGTTGAGAATGTTTGTTGGATCCAAGCCAATTGATGGCATTGATTTGTGTACAAACACAAAGCATTGGAGGAACTCAGCTGGTCATGCTGGACTGTGGGCCCAATGGCCAGACTTATTTCCCTCCATAGATGTAGCAATGTTACAAAATCTTGAGATTTTAAAAATCAAGTCTGTAATTTATCCCATCCGATAAAGCATAAAAAGAAGTTTAATTTGACACCCAATTCACTTTCATATCTTCAGTATTAAAAAAGTTATGGCCATTTTCATACTCTGAAATAAGCATCTTGCTCCCTATTGCTTTTCCATTGACTGAACACAAAAGCTGTGATCGAGGACAGTCAAAAGCCTATAACTTTATTAAAAATTAAGAGAACTGAAAGAAATTTTCAGTTATAGATTGAAGCATTCTGAAACAAATATGAAACAATCTTACTTAGATGACTTGAAATTAAAGCATATAATTAGTTAGTTACCTAATTGTAGCTAATTACAAAATTCAATTACTAGATCTAAACATCTATCAATTTCTTAAGAATAGATTAACATTTTTAAATAGCCTAAGTGTCCAAATAACATTCACACAAGAATTCACAATAAAACATGTTTTTTTAAATCTCATTGTCATGGATTTATAGGCCAAATGGAAGGAATTTAATGTTTAATACCTGTAAATTAATGGCCATTTAAATCAACGTGCGAGTGGGTTTTACTGGAACGGGACCATTTGGAACGTTGCGGTTGTGGTGATTTATACCCCCATATCTGCATGCCAGTTTGTATGGGGACTAAATCGCCGTTTCGCAACATAAAATGTGAACTAAAGTCATCTTAAGAAACACTTTTATCCATAAAAATAAACTACTTTCTTTTACCTGTCACCTACATGAAATCCGTCCCCGTTGTCGGTGTTGACGGCTTTAGAAGCTGGGTTTAAAATGACTCCAGCGTTGAAATTGTCGGGCGATTTATAAAAACAAAAACCAAAAATGATACAGAACAGCCGTCGGAACGATTCTTCAGCAAACGTTTGGACTCCGGCAAAATATAATCCAGGACAAGGTAAGAGAAAATCGTGTTTTAACCCCGGCCCCCCCCCCCCCCCAAAGCGCCAAAATCGCGTACGGCCAGTGGCAGAACTGCAGTGCTGCTGAAGGTAAGTATTATAACATACCTAATAGATGCTGCCTGACCCACTGAGTTCATCCAGCACTTGGTGTTGGTTCAAGATTACAGTATCTGCATCTTCATGTGTCTATATCAATCGATCAATCAATCAATCTTTATTGTCATCTTGCAAGCAACAGTTGTACAGTGCAAAATGAAAAGACGTTTCCCAGGGAATACCGGAGCATCACACTTGAAATTTAAAACATTTCACACATAATAACACTAAAAACAATCCAGTCCCTGATGGAACAGTATAAATAGTTAAAAGCAGGTAAAACAGCAACGTTAAAATACAGTAAAACCAATCATAAAAATGTCCGGGGCAGCTGATTTGAGTGGCCAGTGCGTTATTAAAGTGGCCAGTGCCAGTTATTTCTCTATTAATTTCTCTATCTTATGAATTCTGCATGCATTAGGCTAGAGAGCCTTCAATTTAATGCTTTTTACTGATTTCCCCAACTTCAATCATATTTGGAGAAATACTCTAATGCATACACAATGTCTCTTCCCAGGAAGATCCATTACAATGGAAAGTCGGCATGTCTCCAATGTCTCTTCCCAACGTCTACATATGCACGGTAGAAAACATCATGTCTGGATACATTACAGCTGGATACATTTATTTATTTATTTATTTATTTTTTTCTTTTTCACTTTTTTTGATTTGTATGAATTTATTGCATTGATCTGTTCAATTAATTTAATCAATCTCTGTAAAGCACTTTGGTTCAAATACTGGTTTTGTTGAAAAGTGCTATATAAATAAACATTATTATTATTATTATTACTGCTCTGCCCTAGACTGATAGACATTACAGAGTTGTGGATGCATTCAGACCATCACACATTCCATCCTCCCTCCCCATCGACTCCATCAGCAGTGCCATTGTCCAGGCAAGCATGACTTACTCATTCGACTGGTCCCTTTATCCTTGTAGATGATGGGAAGGTATTGCTGTGTCAGTCGCTTGGTACTGGATACCTAACCTTTTAGGATTATTAATCTTATGTGTATGGTGGTACAGTATAATTCATTGTTCTGCATGATATTCAAACAGATCAGATATACCATGCATAAATACAATAGAGTCAAACGCTGGTACAATAGATGGAGCAAAGTAGATATTCCTCCTGCATACATGTTCCTCTGAATTCCCTGTACATTAGCACTATCCCACACACTAGGGACAATTTATAATTCTTATTTAGAAGGATATGAGCCAAGTGCAAGCAGGTGGGACTAATGCAGAGGGTACATGTTGGTCAGTGTGGGCAAGTTAGGCTGAAGGCCCATGACTCTATGACTGACTGTAGATAAGGGGATTAAGATACCCCTGTCAAACGGTGCTGTATTAGCTGTGGAATGCAATGTTAGAACAGGGAGAGAACTGCTCCTGAGTTTGGTGGTGTGTGCTTTCAAGCTTCTGTATCTTCTGCCTGAATGGAGCGGGGGAGTGGAAAGGATGAGCGGGATGGGACAAGTCTTTGGTTATATTGACTGTTTATTTCCTTGGCAATGACCTGCTCTTGTGCCTGCAAAGTTGAGGTAGGGCAAGCCAATTGGATGCGGTACCTGGTCACCAAATGCAATGACTGTTTGACAAGGATCTGACAGTTTCAGAAGTGTTCCCCCCCCATGCAGAGAAAAGCTTTGCAGAACTTCACTCTCACCTAGTAAGTGTTGCATTTGCACAAAATAAAGTGTGAAAGAGGCTAGCAGCACAAACGTACCTGATGCTGATACTACTTAGTCAATAAATCTGTCGAGGGAAATTGACTGTGCTTTTGATGGCTTACCTCGTGTAGGTAAGGTTTAATGCCTGGGTTTAAGGCTGTTAGTTAATGGGAGAGGTTGGGCAGACTTGGGTTGCTTTCTCAAAAACAGCAGGAGTTAAGGGAAGACCTGATGATAGCGTATACAATTATGAAAAGCATAGACAAGGTGGACAGTCAGAACCTTTTCCCCAGGATTGGGCAGCACAGTAGAGTTGCTGCCTTTCTATGCCAGAGACCCGGGTTCAATCCTGACTAAGGCTTTTGGTTGTACAGAGTTCTGTCTGTACAGAGATAGGTTAATTGACTTTGGTAAAATTATAAATTGGTCTTAGCGTATAGGATAGTGCTAGTGTAGGGGTTATTCGCTGTTTGGCACGGACTAGATGGGCCGCAGGGCCTGTTACAGATACAGCGCAGAAAACTAAACTAAAAATCAAATACTAGAGGCCGTAGCCTTAAGGGGAGAGAGGCAAAGTTTAAATGAGATGTGCGTAGCAAGTCTTTTCAAAAAGAGGGATATACCATCATGGTATATGGACACATTTATCTGTTTTGTAGTAAATGCCTACTATTTTCTGTGTGCTTAAGCAAAGCAAGAATTTCATTTTCCTATACAGGGACACATGACAATAAACTCACTTGAACTTGAGTGCGTGGACCACACTGCCAGGGTCCACTGGTGGTTGAGGCAGATTCGATCGTGGCATTTAAGAGACTTTTGGATAGACACATGGATAGACACATGGACATGCAGGGATATGGACTAGCGCAGGCAGGGAAGAGATGGTTTTGGCATCATATTCAGCTTGGACATTGTGGGCCTGTGCTGTACTGTTCTATCACTGTCTCGGGATAATGAACTGAAAGATAGTGGCTGTAGTACTTCAGTATAGGTTCTCCATTGCCCAGGGCAACACAATGGTGCAGATAGCACTACTGCTTCACAGCTCCAGTGACCTGGATTTGATCCTGACCTCTGATGCTGTCTGTGTGAAGTTTGCCCATTTCCCCATGTGGATGGGGGCTCCGCTTTCATCCTTCATCCCAAAGCCAAGGGTTTGGGACATCAATTGCCAATTGTAAATCACCCCTGATGTGCAGGGGAGTGGTAACCTCTCAAGGGGATGATCTGGACCTGGGGAGATATAAATGACATCGGTGACGGATGGTTAATCCATTTATCCCAGTTATTGGAGACAAATATCCCACATCTTCTGGTTTAGGTTTACTATTGTCATGGGCACCGAGGTACAGTAAATAGCATTGATTTGCATGATATCTAAACAGATCAGGTAAAACTCAAATACAATAGGTAGAGCAATGGGGAAGGCACAGAGTGCAGAATATAGGTCTCAACTTTGTAGCACATTAGTGCCAGAGACATAGTCCAATGTCTGAAATGGGGTGGAGGTGAATCGGACAGTACTCTTGCTGATGGAAGGACTGTTGAGAAGCCAGATAACTGTGAAGGTTCATTTCTTAAAGACAGCCAACTCACAATGGGTTAGGTAAACCAACACAAGCTTTACTGATCATCAGCCGGCGAGAGTGTCAGGGATACAGAGTCAAGTATGCAACAGACACTTAACTCTCCCTGAGCCACCACTCTAATGAACGAAGACATACAGCATATTTTATAGTATTTTGGAAACATAGTCAGATGTTTATTCAGAGTTGCAGCAGTGGCGTTCACCAAGAATCAATCATAGGCTGTACCCACTCAAAGTATACTTGTCACTGACAATACTTGTCCTACTAACTCCCGAACAATAGGAACTTAGTCAAAAGCCCAACATGTGCAATTCCATCCTAACAATGTAAGCATCAATATCAGTAGCAGCACAGAAGGTTTCTGTTTACAGACACTACCGAGTCCCCAGGAAATGCATCCTCTCCCACTAGTGTCAATCGTCTTTTGCTTGGGCATAACAGGAAGCACTATCAGAACACCTTGGATGCAGGCGTCCAGATTACCACCGCTTTTCTAGTATACTACAGAATAACAAACTTCAGCTTATTCAGAACCCCCCAAAAAAGTCAAGCTAATCTTTCACTCAATAAAATATTTTACACTTCAACTATTTCATAACCAGGATATTCTCATAACGGGGGAATAAGCCGTTCTTCTGATGATGGTATGTCTGATGGTGTCTGCTTTGAAGCTTCTGTACCTTCTGCCTGACGGGAGTGGGGTGGGTCACGTCTTTGATTATGTGAAATAGAAACATAGAAAAATAGGTGCAGGAGTAGGCCATTCGGCCCTTCTAGCCAGCACTGCCATTCAATATGATCATGCTTGATCATGTAAAATTAGTACCCCGTTCCTGTATTTTCCCCATATCCCTTGATTCCTTTACCCCTAAGAGCTAAATCTAACTCTCTCTTGAAAGCATCCAGTGAATTGGCCTCCACTGCCTTCTGTGGCAGAGAATTCCACAGATTCATAAATCTCTGGCTGGGGTTTTTCCTCATCTCAGTCCGAAATGGCCTACACCTTATTGTTAAACTGTGACCCCTGGTTCTGGACTCCCCCAACATCGGAAACAGTTTTCCTGCGTCTAGCCTGTACAATCCTTTAAGAATTTTATATATTTCTATAAGATCTCCTCTCATCCTAAATTTCAGTGAATACAAGCCCAGTCGACCTATTCTTTCATCATATGTCAGTCCTGCCATCCTGGGAATTAACCTGGTTAATTATAACCTATGTTGCACTCCCTCAATAGCAATAATGTCCTTCCTCAAATTAGGAGATCAAAATTGCACACAATACTTGTCCTTGTATAACTGCAGTAGTACCTCCTTGCTCCTAAACTCAAATCCTCTCGCTATGAAGGCCAACATGCCATTAGCTTTCTTCACTGCCTGCTGTGCCTGTCTGCACTGCCTTCACATGCCACTAGCTTTTTCACTGCATGCTTACTTGGAAATGTCTCGACCCGAAACGTCAGCTATCCATGTTCTCCAGAGATGTTGCCTGACCCGCTGAGTTACTCCAACATTTTGAGTCTATCTTTTGTATAAACCATCTGCAGTTCATTTTTTATTACATCTTTGATTATGTTGGCCGCTTTAGATTTGTTTATTGTCATTTAGACATTTCGGTCTCAACAAAATTTCATTTCCCTGCATTCATACATATAATAAGAAATGACAAAAACACACAATCAACACAAATTTAACATCCACCACAATGAGTTCACCAAACACCTCCTCACTGTGGTGGAAGGCAAAATCTTAAAGTCTCTGTCTCTTCCCTCTTGTTCTCCCTCTGCGCCAAGGCGATCCAGGCTCCAGTTGTTGTGACCTCACCGGGTGATGGTAAATCCCGCGGCTCAACCGTGCTCCGCGAACGGTCCGATTCAAACTCCGCGGGTGGTCGCTGCCGCCGCCACAGCTTCGGGGCCGAGTCGGGTCTCCGAGTCGGGTCTCCGCTTCCGCTGCTGCCGCCACAGCTCCGAGACCGTCAGCAGACGGGGATGGGGAATACGACAGAAAAAAGTTGCATCCCCCGAAGGAAGAGACTAAAACGTGTTTCTCCCACCCCACCCACACACATACACAACTTAATAAAACAAAATTAACTAAATCATGACAAAGGAGCAAAAAGAAAGAAAAAAAAAAAGCAGACGGACTGCAGGTGGGCCGCAGTTGTTAAGCCAGTGCTGCCATCTTGGATGCTGGCCGCTGTTATAATTGTGGCGCATCCGTTCCATAGACAAAGCCCAATATCCACAACGGGATGGAGAGAATGCTTCCAGCAGTTTAGTTTAGAGATGCAGTGTGGAAATAGGCCCTTCGGCCTTCTGAGTCTGCGCCGACCAAAGATTTCCCCCCGTACACTAGCAGTATCCTACACACTAAAGACCATTTACTATTTATCGTAAAGTATAAACATGCACGTCTTTGGAGTGTGGGAGGAAACCAGATCAGCCAGAGAAAACCCATAGTCAGGATCGAACCCGGGTCTCTGACACTGAAAGGTGGCTCGTGTCTTCCCCCAGAGGACAATGTCTAGGCTTCGGGGATAAAACTAAACCCAGCTAAACTTTAAAGTGATGGGCCTGAGATTTAGTGATTCAGATTTGGAATTAGAAGCACACATGGCGTTATCTCCCTCCTCCTCTCCTCCCACCCTCCAGTCACTGGGAACGATTCCAAACCACAGTGAGTGCCTAAATATAGAGCCCCCCCCCCCCCCACCCCCGGAGTGAATGGCGTCAGATGTTGGAGCCCGAGCTGTTTTAAGAGCTCTAGTTTTGGCAAGGGTTGCTTCCGCACGCACTTTTAGATGTTGCATTTTAGCAACTATGTAAGCTGAATTCAGATACAGCGGCGGTTATGAGCCAAACGCAGGCAAATGGGGTAGACAGTCAAAGCCTTTTTCCCAAGGATGGAAATGTTCAACACCAGAGGGCATAGCTTTGAGGTGAGTGGGGGAAAGTTGAATGGAGGTGTGCGGGACAAGGTATTTTTTGTGCACAGAGGGTACTGGAGGCCTGGAACACGTTGCTAACTGTGGTGTTTAAAGCTTTTAGATAGACACATGGAAGTGCAAGGTATAGAGGGAATAACGATCATATACAGGCAGATGAGATCCGTGTAACTTAGTCATAGTCATATAGTGTGGAAACAGGCCCTTCGGCCCAACTTGCTCACACTGACCAACATGCCCCATCAATGCTAGTATGCTAGCTACTGCCTGCATTTGGCCCATATCCCTCTAGACCTGTCCTATCCATGTACATTTTTAAACATTGCGATAGTACCTGCCTCAATTACCTCCTCTGGCAGGTCGTTCTATACGCCCATCATCTTTTGTGTGAAAAAGTTACCGTTTGGGTTCCTGTTAAACCTTTCCCCCTCGCCTTAAACCAATGAACTCTGGTTCTCAATTCCAACTCTGGGTATGACACTCTGGGTGTCTAACTTGGCATCATGTTTGGCACAAGCATTGCGGGCCGAAGGGCCAGTTCCTGTGCTGCGTTGTTCTATGTTCTAAATGGGACTATGTTAGATGGTGCATCCCGGTCGGCAAGGACAAGTTAGGCGGAAGAGCCTGTTTCCTTGCTGTATGACTCTTGCTCTTGCACTCTCCATGAAGTGAGTCCAACAGGTATGGTGCATACACAGTTAGATGTTGCATTTTAGCAAGTACACAGGCTGAATCCAGGTACAGAGAAGGAAATGGGCCAAACGCAGGCAAATGAGAGGCATGGCTAGTGTAGACATTTACAATCTTTTTCCCAAGATTCCAGCATCTGCATTTTTCTTGTGCCTGTCGCACAGGCCCAGTCAACTTAATCTCCCCTTCTCAGGCAAATGCCCATCCCAGGTACTGATCTGGCGAATCGGGGATGGTGTTCGTGTGTGGGGATCGCTGGTCGGTGCGGACTCGGTGGGTTGAAGAGGCCTGTTTCTCTAAACTAAACCGCTGTGATTATATTCAAGCTTCAGTGATAGACAGGGAATTATTACAGAGAAGAACAAAGAGGGGCATTACCCAGAGTAGAATTGCATTACCACCGGGCTCCTTGTGAGACTCTTTGCTAGACTAGAACAAAGAATGGACATAATTTCCATAAATTGCTAGAAATACTCAGCTGGCTGGATAGCATTTTCCTTTTTGCAGATTTCCAGCTTTCACAGTATTTTGTCTCCGTAGAGACAACGGAATAAGATGCCACTTTTTTCTCTGACAGCTGGCCAGAGGTGAGAACAGAATAATTTCTGGGATTGGTTGAAGCTGCCAACTCACCAGCATCTGTATTAACGACAGAGAATGCTGGGTTTGAACCGCAGGTTGGGTAGCATCTGTGGAGCATGAAATAGAGTTTAATGTTTCAGGCCCGTGACTCATCTTCAAGATCAACTCTGGGGGAAAATGCATGGAAAATCATTCTCAAACCAATTGTGTGTGTGTGTGTGTGTGTGTGTGTGTGTGTGTGTGTGTGTGTGTGTGTGTGTGTGTGTGTGTGTGTGTGTGTGTGTGTGTGTGTGTGTGTGTGTGTGTGTGTGTGTGTGTGTGTGTGTGTGTGTGTGTGTGTGTGTGTGTGTGTGTGTCTCTCTCTTCGTGTGTGCGAGCGCATCTCACTCTGTATATGTGCGTGCGTCACACTATGTGTGTGTATGTGGTTTAAATTGAAGGGAGACACAAAATGCTGGAGTAACTCAGCGGGACAGGCAGCATCTCTGGAGAGAAGGAATGGGCGACGTTTCGGGTCGAGACGTCCAGAGGACATTCCAGAGTAATTTAAAGTGAGGGAGGGGGGAAGATTTAATAGAAATCTGAGGGATAACCTTTTTCACACACAGAATGGTGGGTGCATGGATCGAGCTTTCAGAGGCGGTAGTTGAGGCAGGTGCTTGCTATTGCAACATATAAGAAACATTTAGACATATACATGGATAGGGTGGGTTTGGAGGGATATGGGCCAAACGCAGGCAGGTGGGACTAGTGTAGATGGGACATGTTGGTTGGTATGGGCAGGTTGGGCTGAAGGGCCTGTTTCTATGCTGTATGATCATGTTGGGAATAATGTCAGGGCAGATCAACTGCATCTGGTTCTGATTCAGAGTAATTCCAATGCAGCAACTGTAGCTAGGAATAAAGAACTGCAGGTGCTGGTTTACACAAAAAAGACACAAAGTGCTGGAGTAACTCACCGGGTAAGACAGCATCTCTGAACAACATAGACAGGTGATGTTTCGGGTTGGGACCCTTCTGCAGACTGGAAAAGAATAGCAGGCCAGACAGCATCAGTGTACAGAGAAGCAGCTAATGTTTCAGGTCGGAGACCTCTCATCGGAACTCAGCTGAAACGGTGACTGTTTATCTTTCCCTGGATGCTGACTGACCTGCTGAGTTTTTCCAGCATTTTCAATTTTATTTCAGGTTTGCAGCAGTTGCAATCTTTTTTTCATTTATATTGGCAGCCGATTTCATTTCTCTCTGTATTTAGTTTAGTTTTAATAAAAATAATAATAATGGATGGGATTTATATAGCGCCTTTCTAGATACTCAAGGCGCTTTACATCGCATTATTCATTCACTCCTCAATCACACTCGGTTGTGGTGAGCTACTTCTGTAGCCACAGCTGCCCTGGGGCAGACTGACGGAAGCGTGGCTGCTAATCTGCGCCTACGGCCCCACCGACCACCACCAATCACTCACACACATTCACACGCAGGCAACGGTGGGTGAAGTGTCTTGCCCAAGGACACAACGACTGTATGCACTCCAAGCGAGATTCGAACCGGCTACCTTCCGGTCGCCAGCCGAACACTTAGCCCATTGCACCACCTGTCACCCACCTGTCGCCCAGCTAGTTTTAGATTAGTGATACAGCATGGAAACAGGCCCTTCAGCCCATCGAATCCATGCCCACCATCGATCACCCATTGACACTAGCTCTGTGTTATCCCACTTTCTCATACATTCTCTACATATTAGACAGGCCATTTACACAGGCCAATTAACCTACAAATCTGCACGTCTTTGATGTGGGAGGAAACTGGATCATCCGGAGGCATCCCGTTCGTGCAAACTCCACACCGACAGCACCTGAGGTCAGGATCCAATATGTAGAAAGTGGATGAGAAAGAGGGATAACATAGAATAGTGTGAATGGGTGATCGATGGCGGGCATGAATTTAATTTAGTTTGAGTTTGCATTTAGTTTGTCACGTGTACCGAGGTACAGTGAAAAGCATTTGTTGCGTGCTAACCAGTCAGTGAAAAGACAAAACGCTATTACAATTGAGCCATCCACAGTGTACGGATCCATGATAAAAGGGAATAATGTGAATAATATATTTAGTGCAATGTAAAGTCCGATTGGAGAGCTTGGGCTATCTTCAATGTGGTAGATTGTAGTTCAGGTCTGCTCTCGAGTTGTTGGTATGATGGTTCAGTTGCCTGATGACAGCTGGGAAGATACTGTCCCTGAATCTGAAGGTGGGCCGAAGGGCCTATTTCCACGCTATATCTACTAACTAAAACGGAACTAAATGCAGTGAAATGAGCCTCTGGCACTGTGAGGCAGCAGCTCCATTAGTTGCACCAATTTGGAAAATCAGTATAGGTTTTATTTTAGAAGTTTCCCCGAGTAAATAAGTATTTTAAAATCAACATGGCATGGACCAGGGGGAAATTAATGGCTCCGTTGCCCAAGTTAACCTTGACTTACTTATCTTCTAATTGGCCTATTTTTCTTATCTTGCTGTTGGCCTTGCTAACAAAGCGCAAAGTGTGAGGTTAGTGCATAAATGTTTAATGGGTAATTGTGATGCGCTGCTTATGTGTCTCCACTCAAACTCATGAAACGGAATACTGCATCAGGCACGTTAAGTCTACATTCACTAATCTTGATTTCTACGCTGCTCTCAGTTTAAAGAGCAGCAGTAGAGGTGCTATCTTACAGCTTCAGAGTCCCGGGTTTAACCCTGACTACGTGGAGTGTCAGTGTGGAGTTTGTACATTCTCCCTGTGACCGCGTGAGTTTTCCAGGTGGTGAATTTGCGGGTGCTCTGGTTTCCTCCCAAACTCCAAAGACTTACAGGTTTGTAGGTTTATTGGCTTCGGTAAAAATTTAAATTGTCCCTGGTGCGTAGGATAGTGCTAAAGCTTGGGCAGCTTACAACCCTGCGATATGAACATTGCATTCTCTAATCTCAAATAACCCTTGCATTCCCTTTCTCTCTGTCCATCCCTTACCCTAGTTGTCTTGCTAGTTTCACAGTCTGTATCTCTTCATTATCACCTCTTCCACGGCCAACAATGGACCATTGTGAGCTCCCCCTTCAGTCATCAGTGTTGGCTGTGATTTGTTCTGTACCTTTTCGTACCTCTCGTTTCTCTTGCCCCTGACTCTCAGTTTGAAAAAGGGTCTCGACCCAAAACATCACCTATTCTCCAGAGATGCTGCCTGATCCGCTGAGTTACACCACCATTTGGTGTCTATCCTCGGTGTAAACAAATATCTGCAGTTCCTTGTCCTGCTGGTTTACTCCAGCTTTTTGTATCTGCTGTCCTTCCTAAACTAAATTGATATCAGCATTAATTTGGAAAGAAATCGGAGCACCCGGGGAAACCCAAGTGGTCACGGGTAGAACGTACAAACCCTGTACCGACAGCCCCTGCGGTTGGGATTGAACCAGGGTCCTTGGCAGCTGTTATTAGGCAACGGAACTGTCTTCTCATCGGCTAGAGTGCGGTCCATCTACCTCATTGGAGAACTTTGAACAATCTTTAACATTTATTTTGCACTAAATGTACTCTTTATCTGATCACTGTAGATGGCTTGATTGTAATTGTGCATTGTCTTTTCTTTGACTGCATAGCATGCAAACAAAAGCTTTTCATTTTAGACTTTAGAGATACAGCGTAGAAACAGGTTCTTTGGCCCACCGAGTCCCAGCCAACCAGCAATCACTTTGTCCACTAGCACTATCCTTCACACTAGAGACAACTTTTACAATTTTACCATAGTCGATAAACCTACAAAACCTGTACATCTTTGGAGTGTGGGAGGAAATAGCAGAGCACTCGGATAAAACCCACACATGCACAGGGTGAATATACAAACTCTATACAGACAGCACCCTTAGTCAGGATCGAACCTGGACCTCTGGCGCTGTAAGGCAGCAACTCTACTGCTGTGCCACCCTGCCGCCATGGTGTTTGTGACAATAATAAACTAAACTAAACCTTTTCAAAAAATTACTCTAAACTAACTTGCTACTCAAAGCATTGATTGATTGAAATAAACTACATGGAAACAGGCCCTTTGGCCCATTGAGCTCACACCAACCATTTTGTGTGACCTGTTCACGCTCATTCTATGATATCTCACTTACTCATCCACTCTCTACACACAAAAGCCAATAGACAATGGGTGCAGGCGTAGGCCATTCGACCCTTCGAGCCAGTACCGCCATTAAATGTTATCATGGCTGATCATCCCAATCAGTACCCTGTTCCTGCCTTCTCCCCATCTCTGAAGAAGGGTTTTGGCCCGAAACGTTGCCTATTTCCTTCGCTCCATAGATGCAGCAACTCTACCCAGTGTACCACTGTATTTTGCATCATGTTTCCTAATGGCAACTCTTCATAAGTATGTCTTTGGATATAAAGCAGCTGAGGGCCATTGGCTTTGCGTAAACCTCCATTTCTGTCCCATTAAACAAGGGAAATATCAGGAACCTTTCACTGCGATGAAATAGGAACTAGCAGAAAAGGTCATGAAGTAAGTGGAGAGAAGTAAAACTCTTTCATACTCAACAGCACAGAAATGATTGCATTATTAATCCAGCAGTCTACATTCCTGACGTCCAATCTCATCGTAGCAGCTGGAGAGTTTAAATTTAATTACATAAATCTGGAATAAAAAGCTTTCATTTCTTTTTATATCGAGTATGTGGGAGACATTGGCAAGATCTATTCCCAGACTCTGTTCAACTAAGTGCTGGGACATTAGAGTTGTGTAGTCTGATTTAGACAGCATGGGAACAGGCCCTCTGGCACAATCCGTCTATAACAACCAAGATATCCCCCTGAGATGGTCCCATCTGCCTGTCACTGGCTCCAATCCCTCAGAACCTTTCCTATCCCTGTATCCATCTCGTCAACAATTTAAAACCTCAGAACCAGTGGCGCAGTGGTAGAGTTGCTGCCTTCCAGCGCCAGTGACCCAGGTTCGATCCTATCTATGGGTGTTGTCTGTACCTTTGCCCCGTGACCACTTGGGTTTCACCCGGTGTTCCAATTTCCTCCCACACGCCAAAGTCGTACAGGTTTGTAGGTTAATTGGCTTTTGTAAATTGTCCCTAGTTTGTAGAGCTATTGTACAGCTATTGCTGGTAAGTGCGGACTCGGTGGGCCGAAAGGCCTGTTTCCGCACTAAAACCTAGAATAAAAGCGCATACCTGTAGAAAGGAGATGCGGAGGAATTCCTTTAGCCCGAGACTCTGTGGAATTCATTGCCTCAGCCTGGCTGTGGAGTTTGGGTCATTGGGTATTTTTAAGGTGGAGATTGATAGATACTTGATTAGGTTTGAAGGTTTCAAGGTCAGTTTATTGTCTCATGTACCAATTACGGTACAGGGAAATTTGAGTTATCAATTACCAAGATTAGTAAAGGTGTCTTTAGACTTTGACTTCAGAGATACAGGAGACAAGCCCTACAGCCCACTGAGTCCGTGCCAACCAGCGATTACCCCATACACTAGCACTATCCTACACACTAGGCAATTTACAATTTTTACGAAGCCTACAAACTTGTATATCTTTGGAGTGTGGGAGGAAACCGGAGCACATGGAGGAAACCCATGCAGTCACAAGGAGAACATACAAACTGTACGTGCAGAGTCCCTGGTCGGTATTGAACTGCGGTCTCTGGCACTGAGGCAACAACTCTACCTCTGTGCCACTGAGCTGCCACTGTGTCACGGATTATGGGGACACGGCATTAGAATGAGGTTGAGAGGGAAAGATAGATCAGCCATGATTGATTGGCAGAGAATGGCCTCGATGGGCCAAATGGTATACTTTTCCTCCTATGAGTTATGAACCTATGAAAAGTGTCACCAATATTACCATGATGTTAGAGTTACATAGAGTTTCTATGACAACCCGTAGTCACCATTACTGAGTTTAGCTTTTTAAATCTCAGATTTATTCGATTAATTGAATTTAAATTTCTCAGCTACTGAATTCAGAACTTTAAATGATGAGAACAATGACATGACATTGTCCTACCATATATGATCGTAGGATACATGATATATAAACACAAAACCACCAGATGATCATAAAACCCAAACGATTCCAGAAAAGATGTTTAATGTCCTACAGTCGGGTCTGTATGCCAGGCACACATATTATCTATATTAATATTATATAATATTATATTATATGTTGTTAAATCTGTTTTTTTCCATCTGAGGCAGCTGGCAAAATTAAAGCCGATTTTGTCAAGGCAGCACTTTGAGACGGTAATCCATGCCTTTGTTACCACCCGGCTGGATTACTGCAATGCACTGTATCTGGGGGTTAGTCGGTCCCCCATCGCCCGTCTCCAGATGGTACAGAATGCAGCTGTTCGTCTCTTGACTGGCACACGAAAGCATGATCGTGTTTCACACCTTTTGGCCTCTCTCCACTGGCTGTCTATTCAGTGTAGGATTCGTTTTAAAATTCTTTTATTTACTTTTAAATCCCTAAGTGGTCTTGCCCCATCCTACCTATCTGAGCTTCTTCACCCTTATTCGCCCTCCCGCTCTCTCAGGTCAGATGATCAGCTGCTCCTGATTGAGCCAAAGACTAAGCGGAAGCTCAGAGGGGACCGTGCCTTTGCTGTGTCGGCTCCGAGATTGTGGAATGAATTGCCTCTGCACGTTAAACAGGCCCCTTCTCTAGCTGTTTTTAAGTCACTCCTGAAGACATATCTATTCTCCGTGGCCTGTACAGCCTCGTGTTAGCTGTATGTTCTGTTGTTCTGCCTGTTTTATGATGTCTTGCTTGTTTTCTTTTTTTCTGTACAGCACTTTGGTCAGCTTTGGTTGTTTTTAAGGTGCTTAACAAATAAAGTTATTATTACAGGTGCACAACCTTTTATCCGGTGTTCCGGAAACCGAAAAACTCCGAAAACCGGCCATTTTTTCCAGATGTCGTCTGCGCACCAAAGTTCGCGTTTGGCGCCAAACTTGACCCTAAACGACCCACGGTCAACCCAGGTCTGTATTACTGCAGCGGCTGCCTCCTCCCCGGAGACGCTTAAACATCTGTAAATCATTGCTTAAAAGTTAGTCAGTTAGTTTGGAGGGCTTTTATGTGAAGGGGGGGTGAAGGGGTAAACTTTAATTCTTAGTCCCCTACCTGGTCGGAGAGGCGGGGAGCGGTCAATGCCTTACCCGGTCGCCGTGCAGTAAGCTCCGCAGCGCTGTGGCCGGTGGGGCTGTGGGCGTCGCCGGTTGTAGCTCCGACCCCGGCAACTCTACCCCTGGCTGCGAGGCGCTCCAAATCCAGCGCCGCCCGCGGCCGGACGCCCCAGCTCCGCGAATGTTGGAGCTCGCTGGATTTGGAGCCGCGCAGCCAGGGGTAGAGTTGCCGGGGTCGGAGCTCCAACTGGCGCCGCCCGCGGCCGGACGGAGCCCCCAGCTCCGCGAGGTTGGGAGTCGCCGACCAGGTAGGGGACTAAGAATTAAAGTTTCCCCCTTCACCCCTACTCCATCACCACCACATAAAATCCCTCCAAACTAACTGACTAACATTTATGCAATGATTCTCCCGGTCTCCGGGGAGGAGGCAGCTGCTCGAGACTTTTCAAGCCGCCTAATCTACGCTAAAAATCTACCATTCGGAAATCCGAAAATGTCCGAAATCCGACAAGTGTCTGGTCCCAAGGCTTTCGGATAAAAGGTTGTGCACCTGTATTATTATTATTATTATATTACTAAAAGTCTGATCTTGACCACTTCCTGTTCTGTATATTGATTTTAGAAAAAATGCTGCCACTTACGGCTGTGATTTTTGACCATCTTACTCAGATTCCCCCTCCGCTGTGCAGGACAAGAGGATTTTTCCCATCGATTAAAAATAAACGAGTTATTAGTGTTTAAAAAATGTTGAGATTCTCTCTCCTGAAAGCCACGCCCCTTCCGGAGGACTATAAACCCAGAGGTGTTGAGTGCCTCAGTCAGTCTCTGCAAGATGGGGGAGCGAGAGGGTCACGTCTCTCAGTCTGAGCTGTGAATAACACTGAACACATGTCTACTAAACTGTGAGTGTGGTTTTACTGACCTTGAGTGCCGTTAATGTGGTTTGAAAATGAAAATGTGGTTGTTTTGAAATAAAGCACAGCTTGACAACATCCTGTTTGCACTGTATATTGATTTTAGATAAAATGCTACCACTTACGGCTGTGATTTTTGACCATCTTACTCAGTCCCCCTCCGCCCATCAGGTGCAGAGGATTCTTCCCATCAATGAAAAATAAAAGTGTTATCTGTGATTTAAAAATGTTGAGAATCTCTCTCCTGTCAATCACACCATGAACGCCACGTCCCGGGAGGGGGGAGGGATTATAAAACCCGGATGGGTGGGTGTGGCTCAGTCTCTGCAAGATGGGGGAGGGAGAGGTCACGACTCTGCTGAGCTGTGATTCAACTGAACACACTGAATGTCTGTGTGTGTGGTGTTTATGTGATGTTTATGTGGTGTTTATGTGGTGTTTTATGTTGGTTTCACCCTGCTTGAAATTGTATGAAACTGCATTTGAATTTGGTGGCCTTGCACCTTGCTTGAAGTGGTATGAAACTGTATTTCTATTTGGTGGCCTTGCACCCTGCTTGAAGTGGTATGAAACTGCACTTGAATTCGGTGGCCTTGCACCCTGCATGAAGGGGTCGGAAACTGCACTTGAATTCGGTGGCCTTGCACCCTGCATGAAATGGAATTTCAAGGAATAACCTTGTCAACTGCCAGCCCACCAGCCGTGAGTGAGCTGCCAGCACATCAGGCTTGAGTGACTGAGCTGCCAGCACATCAGGCTTGAGTGACTGAGTTGCCACCCCAAGAATCCATTTGGCCCACAATGTCCATACTAGCTCTCTGGGAACCAGTCCCTTCAGCCCACATTACACATACTAGTGCTCCAGAATGTCCCGTCTCCCCCCCCCCCCCCCCCCCCATAGGAATATTGGATTTGGTGGAGAGAGGGAATATTGCGTTGGGGGAACAGCCCTCCCGTGTGAACATGGGACCCAACGGGTCCCACTTAGTCTAATGAATGAATAAAATCTCTTTCATGGGTTGAGAGAGCGAGACAACACTTTGTACTGTCATGTCTCAGATCTAGGGGTTTTGACCAAACATTGCTTTACATCTTCAGAGACCCAGATTCGACCCTGACTGCAACAGCTGTCTGTAGGGAATTTGTACTTTCTCCCTATGACCGCGTGGGTTTTCTCCGGGTGCTCCGGTTTCCTCCCACATTCCAAGGACATGCAGGTTAATTGGCTTCAGTAAATTGTCCCTAGTGTGCAGGAGGAAACCGGAGCACCTGGAGAAATGTCACAGGGGAAATGTGTGAACTCTGGGGCACCTCCTGCAGCCGTCCTTGAAGGCAATGGAGGCATTACCCTGGTTCATCCTACTACCAGCCCTTGCTCCTCATGTCCGACAACTCTGGCTCCCTACCATTACCACAAACCTAGGCAATGTGGCTACAAGCATAAGGCATAGCCACAAGCATAGGTACACTTGGCATAAAGATGTTGCCCTACACAATGCTATATAAAGACATTGCCCATCTCTGACACCACAACCTAAGACTGAAAAGAAATAGGTGAGTAACAAATTATATTATGGACATTCATGAACAGTCTCTAAGCAACAAGTACACAAGAAGGTATCAATTAGACAACTGGGTGGATTAATTCTTCACAATGGAAGTTGTGATTTACTCAGACCAGCTATGTGTGAAGTTTTTTAAGGCTGAATAAATCTAATTAGGATTGAGTTTGAGTTTAATCTTGGATTTTAATGAAGCCTGCATCCAGCTCCATAGAGTGGTGACTTCACGGCAGTCCAAAAGGACGCAAGGAACTGCAGATGCTGGATTACAAAAAGAGACAGAAAGTGCTGGAGTAACTCGGTGGGTCAGGCAGCATGTGTTCAAGAAGGAACTGCAGATGCTGGAAGATCGAAGGTACAGAAAAATGCTGGAGAAACTCAGCGGGTGCAGCAGCATCTATGGAGCGAAGGAAATGGGTGACGTTTCGGGCCAAAACCCTTCTTCAGACTGATGGGGGGTGGGGGGGGGGGAGAAGGAAGGAGCCCTTGCTCTGGGGGCCAGGCAGCATCACTGGAGAACGTAGATAGGTGATGTTTCTGGATGGGAGCCTCTTACAGATTGGAGAATGGTCAGAGGTCTGAAGTCGTTTTTCCATTCCCTCCACAGATGCTGCTTGACCTGCTGTGTTACTCCAGCACTGTGTCATGCTCAAGATTCCTGCATCTACAGTTCCTTGCCCCTTCATCATATGCCCATGGGATCGGTTGGAGGTGGTGGGGAGTTTTTAGGGAGATGTGGGGAAAGCTTATTTGCAGGGTGGAGACACTGCAGATGCTAGAATCTTGAGCAAATCCCAAAGTGCTGGAGGAAGTGAAGGGGTCAGGCAGCATCTGTGCAGTGATGTTTCAGGTTCAATTTTGATTTTATTGTCACATGCATGAAGTACAAACGCACGGTGAAATTATTTTCTTACAAACTGTCCAGTGGAATATTTCCATACCTAAGCACATCCCAGTTTGGCAAATTGTACAGAAAATATCCACTGACCCCACATTCAAGGGGCGCCAGGTTTGGGAGCCATTTTCAAAGTCCTTTCTGCGCTCTAGTTGTTATGAGCGGTGTCCATTCCAGGCGAGCCCGAGGCTGCTGTGGGGCCTCCAGCCATCACCTTCCTTGGATGTCTCGATCAATGTCCCTCGCCTCGCCTCGCCCGTCAACCTTTGTTCCCCCGAGGGTGCCTCCCACAGTCGACCTCGAGGACATGGTAGGCCAGACCTGGTTCCCTCTCCTCTCCTCTGGCTTCACTCCTCGCCCGTTGTGCCTGTCGTCGTAACCTCCTTCCTCACGGTCTCTGGTCTTCGGGGGATAAGCTGGGATCAGGTCGGCGGGCTTCCCCTTCCTGAATAAGATCCACAAGATCCTACAAATGTAGTACCTTCAATCTGGAAGTTGTCAGTTTCTTTAAATGTAGGATTATTTTTTTCGACCCAAGAAACCAATATTCGCACCAGTGAACAATGAACAATCATTGCCTCAGAGTATCATTTCTGAATCACCTTCTTATTAAATTGAGATGAGATTAAATTGAACCTTCATGGCACAGACATTTTTTTCCCACAATCCTGATAATGAGGTTCTTCTATTGTATCGGGCACAAACATAACGCTCGCATCTCAAGTGAACAAATCAGATTCCCCTGGCTGGATACAATAGGTAATAATTACAGAGGTTAGTTACAGAGGTTGGTTAGTATACTACAGATTGGAATATGAATGTAATTGTCCATATTATATCACTGCCATTAATATTTCATATTTTTTTTCTCTGAGATTTCCTTACTAATATGAGCTCAAAAGAAACTGATGCTGCTTCTAATTAGTTTCCAGAATGCAATTTAGTTTTAACTTTTCTGAAGCTAATTTGGTGGTGAGTAATCGGAGGTTAAGTTCAAGGGCGTGAATGGTTTAGTTTACAGATACATTGTGGAAACCGACCCTTTGGCCCACTGAGTCGGTGCCAACCAGCGATCATCCATACACTAGTTCTATCCTACAATTTATAGAAGCCAATTACAAATCTGTAGTCTTCGGAGTGTGGCAGGAAACCGGGGCTCCTGGGGAAAACCCACGTGATCACAGGGAGAACGTGCAAACTTGGCGCTGACAAGCACCCGTAGTTAGGATTGAACCGGGGTCTTTGGAACTGTAAGTTGGCAACTCTACCGCTGCACCACCGTGCCGCATAGAACTGAACACCATACAATAAATGCGGCATCACCAACGTCCTCTGTGAGTGCAACATGTCCTCCCAACTTCTATACTCTTTGTTAATAAACTCAACAGAACTTTATCAGAATCAGAAATGTAGAATAGCGCACACACACACACACACACACACAGGCACACCTCACACAATGGGTCTGTTTGCAATTTGCAGGGACCGGCTGCTTTAACACTGAATCCAATTACCACTTGGGCAGATGAAGCCGACTCAGACAACGGCTCAGCTAAACAGCTCTTATTGTGCAATACTAACGTCATTACAACATTTCACAAAAGGCATCTGTTGAGTGCATAATAAGGGAACTGACTAAAAATAATTTGTAAAAGAAAGCATCACGTTCATTAACTGACAGCAACGTGTTCGTAGATTAATGAGCAAAAGTTGCAGGCACATCAATAACCACATTGGCGTGCGGCCTCCATTATGCAGGGTCTGCAGGCAGCACAGTAGCGCAGCTGGTAGAGCTGCTGCCTCACAGCGTCAGAGACCCGAGTTCGATCCCAACATCAGGTGCTGACTGTGCGGAGTTTGCATGTTCTCCCTCTGACTGGGTGAGTTTCCTCCAGTGTCCTCGCACATCCCTAAGACTTGCTGGTTTGCAGGTTAATTGCCTTCTGTAAATTGCCACCTTGTGAGTAAGATGCAAAAATGGGATAATGTGGAACTAGTGGGCAGGCGATTGTAAAACTGAATCAAACTCTAAACATATCTAAGAGCAATAATCTGCACTAGTCCACCTGCCTGTGTTTGGCCAATACCACTCTAAACCTATCCTATCCATGTGCCTGTCTAAATGTTTCTTAAATGTTGTGATAATACCTGCCTCAACTATCTCCTCTCGCAGCTAATTCCATATACCTACCACCCTTTGATGATTTGCCCTATCTGTTCCTCATGGATATTAACTGACATTGACCTTGTTGAAACTTACCAAATAGTGAAAGGCCTAGATGCGGTGAGGATGTTTCCACCAGTGGGAGAGCCTAGGTCCAGAGGGCACGGCCTCAGAATAAAAGGTCGTACTTTTAGAAAGGAAACGAGGAGGAATTTCTTTAGCCAGAGGGTGGTGAATCTGTGGAATTCATTGCCACAGACGGCTGTGGAGGCCAAGTCTATAGATATTTTTAAGGTGGAGATTGATAGACTTGATTAGAAGGATGTCAGGGGTTATGGGGAAAAGGCAGGAGAATGGGGTTGAGATGGGAAGATAGATCAGCCATGATTGAATGGTGTAGCCATGTTGGACCGAATGGCCTAACGCTGTTCCTATAACATGATCTTATGAACTCCCTCCCCACTAAAAGTGGAACCATTTTAGCACGTGACTGAGCTCATTTTGACAGATCTGTGCTTCTTTCCACAGTATGCCATACTAGAACCTAATATGCTACACAAAACCTTTCACTATCAACGCATTAATTCTTCTGACTGTAGCTGAAAAGTTATCAAGACATGAGCAAGCTTTCAACTGGATGCTCAGAAACCTTTGCACTTGTTGCAAGAGCAAAAAGAGACCTGAATCTTTAACAGAGAGGAAAAATATATTCCCTGAAAGCACCGCATTATCTGTTCAGGGCAGCCCAATGATGCAGTGGGTAGTGCCGCTGCCTCACAGTGCCAAAGACCATGCTCAATCTCGGGTGCTGTCTGTGTGAAGTTTGCATGTTCTGCCTGTGAACACATGGGTTTGTCCCATGTACTCCAGTTCCTTCTCGCATCCCGAATATGCAAGGGCCAGCAGTATCAATAAGCCTCTGTAAATCCTTTCCAGCGTGCAGGTGAGTAGTGAAATTTAGAAAGAGTTTTAAAAGTTGTCCTTTTAAAAGAGATACAACATGGAGAAAAGCTCACACTAGTTCCATGTTACCCTACCTTCGGATCCACTCTCTACACACTTGAGGCACCTTTACAGATTAACCTACAAACCCACACATCTTTGAGATGTGGGAGGAAACCCACGTGGTCACGGGGTGAATGTTCAAACTCCATGCAAGCAGCACCCATTGTCAGGATGGAACCCGGGTCTCTGGAGATGTGAGGCAGCAACTCCACCACTAAACTAAAGTAAAGTATCCTTTATTGTCATTCAGACTTTTCAGTCTGAACGGAATGTCATTCCTTGCAGTCATAACATAGAATAAAATAACAAAACACACAATAAACACAGATTTAACATCCACCACAGTGAGTCTACCAGGTCCTCCTCACTGTGATGGAAGGCACAAGTCTTAAAGTCCTTGTCTCTTCCCTCCTTGTTCTCCCTCTGCATTGAGGCGATCCAGGCTTCCGATGTTGTAACCCCGCCGGGTGATAGTAAGTCCCGCAGCCGAATCCGAGCTCCGCAAACGGGCCAGTTCAAACTCCGCGGCCCGGGGCGGTCGAAGCTGCCACCCTCCAGTCCAGCGGACGAAGCTGTTGTTGTGGGAGCTCCGGAGAACCGGTCACCAACCTGGGACCTGAGAGCTCCCGACACTGTCGTCCACTGGGCCCGCGGCGGAGGCTACGAAGTCGGGTCGCCACCGCCGCAACGCCACCACAGCCCCGGTCAGCCAGCCTCGCGTTGGTAAGTCCTGGCTCTGCCTCCGGAGCCTTGAGGTCGGTCCCAGTTGGAGGTCACCAGCTCCGCGATTAGTTCTAGTGTGAACCCCCCCCGCACATACACAACTAAATAAACTGAAATAGGACAAAAGAAAACTAAAAAAGACAAACGGACTGCAGGCTGCGCCGCCACTGTGCTGGAGACCAACGTGGAAAGCAGAAGAAACAAAAATTGCAGAGAATTGTGGACATGGCCTAGACCGTCGAACAAACCAACCTCTCCTCCATTGTCTCCGTTTACACTTCACGCTGCTTCGGCAAGGCCACCAGCATCATCAAGGACTAGTCTCACCTTGGTCACTCCATCCTCTCCCCTCTCCCATCAGGCAAGAGGTACAGAAGTGTGAAAAAGTACCTCCAGATTCAGGTACTGTTTCTTCTCAGCTGTTATCAGGTAACAGAGCCATCCTACCAACAACTAGAGAGCAGTCCTGAACTATCATCTACCACATTGGAAACCCTCAGACTATCTTTGATCGGACTATACTCGATCTTATCTTGCACTAAACATTATTCACATTATTCCCTTTCATGTATCTGTGTCATGTATCTGGATAGCTCGATTGTAATCATGTATTGTCTTTCTGCAGACTGGGTTAGCACGCAAAAAAAGCTTTGCACTACCTCGGTACACGTGACAATAAACTAAACTGAGCTACATAGCTCGTGACTGAGAATGTCTATAAATGGCTCATCCGCTGCCAACTCATCTCCTGCAGATAGCAAGAGGTCTTTCTATTCTGTTTTATTTTGTCTTCCCATCTCATCTCTCACGTGTGCCGGCTGGAGCACTCGGGGAAATGGATGTTGTTGCCGCGGTGCCTTTTTGTTGATGACTGCGTCTCTACGGCAACAGTCAAGCATCATTCGCATCTCTCGGCAACCGTCCTCTTCAGCCTGCAGGGAGCTGGGAGGGTGATTGTGGCGGCACGTCCATTGTGTCAGCTGTAGCTCTGCCGATCTTGCTCACCTCTTGCACGGTGCTTCCGAGGCGGGAGAAGGAAGATTATGAAGGAAGGTAGACACAAAAAGCTGGAGTAACTCAGCGGGACAGGCAGCATCCCTGGAGAGAAGGAATGGGTGATATATCGACCCAAAACGTCACCCAGCCCTTCTCTCCAGGGATGCTGCCTGTCCCACTGAGTTATTCCGGCTTTTTGTGTCTATCTTTGGTTTAAACCAGCATCTGCAGTTTCTTCCTACACTATGAAGGAAGGTTTCTTTAAAGTACAAATACGGAAGTAACAGTCTCTCATCTATAACACCCTTGTGTGTTGTTTTTTGCAACCTCTTTAACTGTGTAGTGCAGCCTGATATAAATGTACATCCTGTTAGGTCAAGCACTAACACTTGGAGTCATCCCAGTTACAGTGCAATTTTAAAGAATATCTTTATCTGAACTAAATATGTTCAGTTTGGAGCTGCAGCGTGGAAACAGGCTCTTCGGACAACTGAGTCCACATCGGCCATCGATCACCCATTCACACTAATTTAGTTCAGAGATAATGTGTGGAAACTAGCCCTTCAACCCACCAAGTCTGCTCCAACCAATTATCACATGTATACTAGTTCTATCCTACACTCTGGGGAGAGTTTACCAAAGCCAATTAACCTACAGATCCACAGGTCTTGTGACGTGGGAGGAAACCAGAGTTCCCGGAGAAAACTCACGCGATCCCAGGGGGAACTTACAAACTGGGTACAGACAGCGCCCGTAGTCGGGATCGAACCTGGGTCTCTGGCGCTGTGGGGCAGCAACTCCACTGCTCTATGCTGACACTACTTGCTTTTGTCCCATTCTCCGAGTTGGAAGCACTGAGTTAAGGTCCGAATCATGACATAGGAGCAGAATTAGTCCATTTAACCCATTGAGGCCGATCTATTTTCCTCACTCAACTCCTCTCTCCTGCCTTCTCCCCGTAACTTTTGACACCCTCACTAATCAAAAACCTATCAATCTCTGCCTTAAAAATCTCCTGTCGTGCTGCTGCAAGTAAGAATGTCACTTGTTCTGTCTGGGAGATATGACAATAAAACACTCTTGACTGTTGAATTACACTGGGGATTTCAGCTGAACCATTTAAAAATGGAGAGTATGGCTCTGTTTAGCACAGGTGCAGGTTGGGATAAGCAGCAGAGATGTATTTATCGGAAGCTGCAAAGAGGTTTGCTAGGATAGAGAGAGATTGAGGGGGTGTGCAAACGTTGATGCTGGTGGGAAGCTGAGTAACTTTACTCTTTCTATGAAGTTAGCAACTGTAAGAACAATGTGTCACTAAAATTGTATCCAACCACAACAAAAATAAGTTGCAGCAAAATCCTTCAAACGTGTTTTGAAGCAAGTAAAGTTACTCCTATTATTTCAGACAAAAGCACAAACAAGTGGCAACACAGTGGCGCAGTGGTAGAGCTGCTGCCTCACAGCACTAGAAACCCAGGTTTGACTTTTTTTTTTAGACCATTAAATATCAATAATGTGAAATATAACATCAAATTTGAAGCAAACTTGTCAAGGGCGATGACGGGAAAAAGCTGAGTAAGGTTCTGCAAAAATGTTAGCGCAACCATGTACCGTTTTGGCGTAGATGCCATCACGCACACACACGATAAGACTTTTAATAGTATATAGATAGATAGATATGTCCCAATGTATGTTGGTATTGGTTTATTATTGTAACGTGTATTGAGATGGTGAAAAGCTTCTGTTTGCAGGCTATCTAATTAAAGCAGCCAATTTAGTTATGGGTGGCACAATGGCGCAACTGGTAGAGATGCTCCCTCTTAGGGCCAGAGATCCAAGTTTGATTCTGACCTCGGGTGCTGTCTTTGTGGAGTTTGCCCGTTCTCCCTATGACCACGTGAATGTTCTCCAGGTGCTCCGGTTTCTTCCTCCCACATTCCAAAGGCATTCAGCTTTGTAGGATAATTGGCTTCTGTAAATAACCCTGGTGTGTAGGATGCGAAAAATGAAATAAATAACATAGAACTAGTGTGAATATCAATCAATCAATCAATCAATCAACCTTTATTGTCATCTTGCAAGCAACAGTTGTACAGTGCAAAATGAAAAGACGTTTCCCAGGGAATAGCGGAGCATTGCACATGAAATTTAAAACGTTTCACACATAATAACACTAAAAACAATCCAGTCCCTGATGGAACAGTATAAATAAATAGTTTATAAATAATAAAAAGCAGGTAAAACACAACGTTAAAATACAATAAACCAATCATAAAAATGTCCGGGGCAGCTGATTAGAGTGGCCAGTGCCAGTTGTTAAAGTGGCCAGTGCCAGCCGCAGAATCAAGTGACTGTGAGTACAGAGTGACTGTTTAGCAGCCTCACAGCCTGTGGTAGGAAGCTGTTTAGCAGTCTTGTAGTCCGGGCTTTGATGCTTCGATATCTCTTGCCTGATGGCAGGAGTTCCAGGTGTATGTGGAGGGGGTGCAGTTTGTCCTTAGCAATTCTCTGAGCTTTTTTCAGACAGCGGCTCTGGAACAGTTGTGATCGATGGTCGTCGTAGACTCGGCCAGTTTACATGCTGCTTCTCTCAACTAAATTGAAAGTGTGAGTCAAACTCCCATCTTTTGAATCAGATTAGAACATTTTAAATAAACATTGCAACTGTTGCTTCCTTTTCCAGGTGAGTTTGACCCAATTTCACTTTCCATGCTTGCATTTCGCCGTGATGCAGTTTCAAGGAAAGAATTCAACTTTTATGCCAAGAGAATGTTTGCCCAGGGGTCAATATTAGAATTCTTGCTGTTCGGAATCGATCAGTAAGTTGATGCCTGTTACATGTTACAGCGACCAAATGTGGAAGGGGAGATCACTCAGGCAACATCCTTTTGAATAATTAATGACAATGCTGAATGGGGATTCTTTTAACATCAAAGTACACAGAGTGCTGGAGTAACTAACTCAGCAGGTCAGTCAGCATCTCTGGAAACATGGAAACCCTTGGTCAACTTGCCTTGATCCAAAACGTACTCTTGATCCGAAACTACCCCTATCCATGTTCTCCAGAAATGCTGTCTGACCTGCTGAGTTACTCCAGCGCTCAGTGCCCTATTGTATATTAACTAGCATCTGCAGTTCCATGTTTCTATTGTTATGATCAAGGCTGAGTTTGTGCCATTACTAAACCTTCTCTGAATTATGTACAGAGTCTGAATTCTGTACAGAAAGTGGTGAACACCACGGGTTCTGACCTCCCCGCCATCAAAGGGATCTACAGGAGTCGCTGCCTCAAAAATGTAGCCAGCATCTTCAGAGATCCACACCACCCTGGCCACACAGTCATTTCACTCCTGCCATTGGGAAAAGATATAGGAGCCTGAAAACTGTAACATCCAGGTTCAGGAGCAGCTTCTCCATACAGTCCAT